>NC_068344.1:14963965-15312775 GCF_014633365.1 Diospyros lotus
GGGTAGCCCCTCCTATGGACAGGTGTCCTATCAGGGTGGTCGGTCAGGCTCCCACTTCACACACCTGCGGTGAAGATAGCATCCCCCCCACAACAAGTTCAGTTGAACAAAACAGAGCCCCTTCTCAAAAAAAAAAAAAAAAAATAAACTGATGAGAGAAGAAGATCAATAATATATAAATGTGCGTGCGTGTGAATGTATGGAAATCTTTGGTCTCTCTCTCTCTCTACCGTTTCCAATGAGGTGAAGGGCACCCAAACACAGCAGCAAAGCCATTCCGTTAGATGACGACGGTTGTAGTTACCGTCGCCGTCATCGCCCTATTCGCAGCCCTGTCTCCGCCGCTTCCAGTAGTCCATGGCTTCGGCGGCTCCGCCACCACCATCGCCGTCGCCTACCGCTCCGCCACCGTCTGCGGCGTCGTGGCGGGGCAGTGGACTCGGCGGATCCAATGCTGGCGGAATGGCCAGGTCATCGACATCCAGCCACAGGTCTCCTTCGACTACATCGCCGGCGGCCGGGACAACTTCTGCGCCTTGAGGTCCGGCGGCCTCATCCTCCTTTGCTGGGACTCCAACTTCGTCCCAAAAAGGGTATACAACAACAAGATGACGCCGTTGCGAGACCTCTCCATGGGTGACGACCAAATTTGCGCCATAACCAACGGGACTGGAAGCGCGCTCTGCTGGAGAATCTCGTCTCGGTCCCCAGATGGGTCCGACCATTTTCGGTCAATCTCATCTGGGTTAGGGTTTTCTTGCGGAGTTTTGACGAATACCCACAAGGTAGTATGTTGGGGAGGAAACAGAGCAATGGCGGATCAAATCCAATCTCTGTTTGTGAATGTGTCCATGTCAAGCATAATAGTCGGAGGCAGCCACGCTTGTGGGTTGACTCTAACTGGGTTGGTTGTGTGTAAAGGAAGCAATGAATCTGCCCAATTGGCTGTTCCATTCAATTCGGCGCCATTCGAGTACTCTGGACTTGCTCTTGGGGCCAATCACAGCTGTGCCATTCGCAGCTCAAACGGTTCTGTAGTTTGTTGGGGTGGCAATGGAGAGTTTTCCAGCAGTGCCACAGAAGGGATCTTCTTTGAATCTATTGTTGCAGGATTTAATTTTACCTGTGGATTGACTACAAGTAATCTTTCAGTGATTTGTTGGGGGCCCGGTTGGCCTGGTGGTTACAACGTTTCTTCACTTCCATTGCCAAAGATTCTTCCAGGGCCTTGTGTTCAATCTACATGCAGTGATTGTGGTATATACCCAGAGTCTCAATCTCTCTGTTCCGGGTCTGGTAATCTATGTAGACCATGTACTTCACCGGTTCCGGCGGCGCCACCAGCTTCGCCGCCGCCACTGGTGCCTCAACCAACTGTTACTCCGGCTCCGGCATCTCCATCTAAGGCTTTGAGCAAGGGCTTGTTGGCTTTTGGCATAGTGGGATCAGTTGGGGCCGTTTCATGCATCTGCACTATATTTTACTGCCTGTGGGCTGGGGGTTTTTGTGGGAACAAGAAGATTCACAATTCAGTTCAGCCGACTGTTACGGGGTCCAATTCAAATGCTGGGCAAGGATCATTTACTAGTCCCCTTTCGAGGTCATCCACCATCAGGCGACAAGGGTCTAGGGCAATGAGGCGCCAGAGAAGTGGAACCTCTTCCAAGCATGCAGACAGGGCCGAAGAGTTTTCATTCTCCGACCTGGCTGCAGCTACCAACAACTTCTCGGCGGAGAACAAGATTGGTGCTGGCAGTTTCGGTGTCGTGTACAGAGGCAAATTGTGGGATGGTCGCGAGGTTGCTATTAAAAGGGGAGAGACGGGTCATAAGACGAAGAAGTTCCAAGAGAAAGAGACTGCATTTGATTCAGAACTGGCGTTTCTGTCCAGACTACACCACAAGCACTTGGTTAGGCTTGTTGGGTATTGTGAAGATCGGGAAGAAAGGCTCTTGGTCTATGAATACATGAAGAATGGTGCACTTTATGATCATCTTCATGACAAGAACAATGTGGAGAAGCGCAGCAGTGTTGTAAATTCTTGGAAAATGAGGATCAAGATCTCCTTAGATGCTGCTCGTGGCATAGAATACCTCCACAACTACGCAGTTCCACCAATCATCCACCGAGACATCAAGTCGTCCAACATTCTGCTCGATGCAAATTGGACTGCTAGGGTATCTGATTTCGGATTGTCATTAATGGGTCCGGAGTCTGATAAGGATTACAGGCCAACAAAGGCAGCTGGGACAGTTGGGTATATTGATCCAGAGTACTATGGCCTGAACGTGCTAACATCCAAGAGTGATGTGTACGGCCTAGGAGTGGTATTGCTTGAGCTACTGACTGGAAAGAGGGCCATATTCAAGACAGGTGAAAATGGGGGAGCACCAATGAGTGTGGTGGATTATGCCGTGCCTGCAATTGTAGCCGGGGAAATAGGGAAGATTTTGGACCCCAGGGTGGGGCCGCCGGAGGTAAATGAGGCAGAGGCAGTGGAGCTTGTGGCATACACGGCTCTGCATTGTGTGAATTTGGAGGGAAAAGATAGGCCAACCATGACTGATATTGTTGCTAATTTGGAGAGGGCATTGGCTCTATGCAGTGACAGCCATGGTAGCATATCTAGTGGTTCAATAATCTCTATTGGTTCAGACTGAAATCATGCCCAACCCAAGAAACTAAAAAAAGGCAAAAAGAAAGACTGATTTTTTTTTTCCTCCCCTGTTTGGTTTTCTTGTGTTAGTTTGTTGGATGGTTTATTTGGATATACACGTATTTCGTTTTTGGAGAGAGTAGAGTAGAGTATAGAGGATCATCTTCTTCTAGGTTCTAACAGTAGCTGCAGCATAGGCATTTTAGAACACTGACATCCCTAGAATTTTGATTTTTATTATTGTTTGCAAGGCATCAATTATTCTTCCACCTATGAAGCCTGTGGTGTATAGACATTATTGGATTTGGATGCGATTCATCGTGTATCTGTGTAGTAAGCTTTCTCTTTCTTTCTTTCTTTGAACCTTGGCGGCAACTTCTCTACTCTCTTCCCCTTCCTTCCTGACAGCATACCTCAATTATGGAGGTTTCAATTTCATAGTGTGTGTATGTGTCTATTAATAATAATAAACTCATGCTTTTGTGAAGCTACGACGCAGACGTACGTGTCCAAAGTGTGACTGACTGACTATTCCAATAGATATGCAACTTTCTTTCAGGTTGACTGGTAAAACTCTGAATTAGTCTCTCCAATTAAGATTATTAATTGAAATGATAAACAAAACCTTTTGGATGATTCTAAGAATATTTTTAAAATTGCCTATGGTCTCTTTTTTATGTTACCCCCCCAACTAACTTCAAACGAAGGGGGCCGGGGATACAAATGGAGCTGATAGGTGCGTGATGTTTTTATTTTCACTTAACAATTCAATAGAAAAAAGGGGGTGAAAATTGTGATTTGTGAAAGAGAAAGTCAAGGGCGCAGTCAAGAGTCATAAAAGATGGGTGGTGGTGGTCCAACATAGAGTGCAGCAAGTAGTAGCATTGCATCACATATTTAAAGCGTACACGTTGGGGGGAGAGGCCATACATTAGGCCAATTTGACTTGGAAAATTCAATAAGAGGCAGTCAATTAAGACATGCCAAGGAACACAACACATGAAGGAAGAAAAGATAAAAGAGAGGTGTGGAATGGACTGGAAACTTTTTAACTATTAATTCTTAAACAACCCCCCTCCAAAATAATAATAATAATAATAAGCATAATACACACGAGGGAGGGTTTGAGTGTCCTCCTCTCCTCACTCACTGACCCTCATTGACATATATTCTATAATAATAATAATAATAATAATCAACTAAAAAGATTCCACCCTCCTCTTTAATTTGTATGCAGCAGCAGCAGCAGCAGCAGGAGGTAGTATTAGAAACAAAAGTCATTTAATAAAAACGGTGCCTCCCAACATAAATAGCAGCCATCAATTCAATTCAATTCAAGAGTTCACACCTTCTCTTTTACACTTTTTTTAACTCTTCTGAACATGTAATTAATTCTGTGGTGTGGTTTTATTATAATAAATTTAGCAAAAGCAGCTAATAGTAATAAATGGGAGGGAGGGGTGGCTGAGGTCGGTGTATTTATTTATCTTTATTGAAAAAGAGGTCAATTTAATAGTAAGAGAGATTCATAATAGAAGATGAACTCGATCGTACTACAAAAGATTTGATTTGAGCACACACCTTTCCCCTTTCCCCTAACCTAAACTAAAGCAGCTGACAACTTACTAATTTCTTTTATCTTAGAAACCCAGCTGTAAATGCCCCCCACCCCGCCCAAAAAAAATAAAAATAAATAAAACTAGTCAAAATAACATACATATATATATGCATGGCATTGTGAGACATAGCATCCCTCCCTCCCTCCCGATTTCATTGGATCATCACTGTTTGATACGTGCACATAAAAAGCACCGCCGGTACACACGATTATTATGCGCAGAGTAGATTAGATTATTATTATTATTGGTTTGTGACGATGGTTTTTGGGACCAACCATCACGTGCTATCTCTGCGACTGGACCTCGGGAACGGAACCTCGGACTTGGGGATGTCGGACCTCGGGTGTAGGACCTGCAAGACAATGGAGGGCCGGGGCTTGGATCCCCCGGGGTGGACTCCGATGCTCAAATCAGTAGAGTAAAGCAAGTAGTAGTAAATGAGAGAGCTGTAGAGCTTGTCTATACCTGGCGAGAGTCCTTGTCTTTTATAGGCGAAACCGTTTTGGGGTACCCGAGATGAGCGGGCACGACCCCCGAGAATCTTGGTCAAGTTGGAACGGGTCTTGCGGTTCGGCCCGGATTTCTCGGGCTCCGCTCCGGAGTGTTGACTTGCCACGTGTTGGTCTCTCAGGTGATCCGCGTGGCAGGTGAGACTATCAGTGCATAGGAGTATTCTAGTAATTTCAGTTGATGCCACATCAGTTTGGAGGAAGACAGGACAGGACAGGACAGCGCAAGTAAGTTTATATATATATATATATATATATGCAATGCAGTGTATATTATTTATTATTAATTGATCTTCTGGTTCTGGTGTTTGCGTTGTGTTTCGTAAGTAAATGTGATGGGAACTAAATAATAATGCAAATATAAATTAATAATATGAGAGCAGAGCAATATTTATTGAACCCTTACCCCCCTCCCTCATTGAATTGAATCAGCATTATTATTATTATTATTATAATACAACAACAAATACGCCACTCCACCAGCACCACCCAATTTCACATGACCTAGAAGAATAAGGAGGCGGAGGACATGAATCTTATGTTGCTCCAATTACATTTGACGTGTAATAATAATAATAATAAATCACTTTTTGGCAACCCACCACCATAACTGAAGCTCACTGAAACCGTTGCCAATAGGAACGCACATGGCCACCCCTTTTTATTCACTTCTTTTAGACTATATATATATATATATAATGGATACCAGTAGAACCTCATCTCGTGATAATGCAACATATATATATATATATATATTAAAAAAAAAGGAGGCTAATTAATTAATTAAACCACCCGATTCTTATGTCACGTGTCTCCTGGTATTGTATTGCTGACACCTTGGATACAATTTAATTGGGATCAGAATTGAATGAATACACTTTTTAACTTCTCTTCATTAATTATAATGAATCAAATTGCTTACCTTGGATACAATTTATTTACATATAATTTTTCTACTTCTTCGTCTTTTATTTAACTTATAGCACTTTTATCTTCTCTATTTTATGATTATTTTTTTTTTCTATTTTTCAGCTACCAAAAATATTATTATAAACACAAAATTTGTTAATTTATTGAATAGGTATAAATATCCCATAAAGATGGAGAGATATGGAGTTAAAAGTACACGTGTATGGGCGCAAGTATAAAAGAGAATTTTAGGGTGGGATAAAGAATATCAAATCAAGATTGGATCCAACTTCATTCCTATAGGCTAAAAACCCCATGACATGACAACCAAGTCCTTTTTAAGAGTAATTTGAGTAATGACCAACATCACAAAATAAACATGAAATTATGAGTTTGAATCTTTCTTATGCCTCTTAATTGACATTTACAATGATTTCCTTTCCTCCCATCCCATGTATCTAGATGAAAATTCCATGACAAAATTTTCAAATTTAAACTGCCCAGTTTTGAATATAGTCACCCACCAAATTTCTGCCTAATCTGACCCTTCTTAATTGACCTATTAAGCAAGCACTCTCTTAATAAAAAAAAAAAAAAAAACTGAAGTTGAGAATTATTCTCCCTCTTGAGTAGCAGCCCCAATTACGGAGTGTGCGGTGCAATTTGACCGGTCCGAATTATTTTCAGCACATCAAATCACTGGTGTGATTTTTTAATTAAATCAAATCGCAGTCTAATTTGGGTGAGGCCAAATCGCACCAAACCGCACCGCATTTACGGTCTGGTTTGGTGCAGTTTACCGCGGTTTAAAATGCTACTTAAAATTATTAAAAATGATATTTAAAAATGGTAAATAAAGATAAAATAGTGTAAAAAATAAATAGGAACGGGCTGCCGATTATTAGATTTGTATAATAATAATTTTTTTATAATTTTTTATTATTATTTTCTTGAACAGTTCCGTTTTAACACTGAACTGTCAATTGTCCAAACTACAAACCGTACGATTTAGACAGGATGCAAACTGTTTTCGACTGTAAAAAAAAAAAAAAAAAATCAACCGATTCAATTTGATTTGATTCGGCCTGACCGATTTCCGCAATACATCGATTTTTTTGAACACCCTTGCCCCAACCTTTCTTCCCCCTCTCTAATACACACACACACGCACACACAAGCAAGGATAGCAGCACACCCTTTTATATATATCACTCTTGCAAAATAATCAAAAAGTCCATATTGGGGCTTCACCTTTAAAATGAACTTTGGGTCGTCGTCGTCGTCCACAACCACAAATGGAAGGAAACCAATCCAAGATTAGATGACACACACTATTTTGGCAGGGATTTAGGATAAATTATTATGACTCTCTTCTCTAGCATCCATCCACATACCAAGTATTTCCTGACCTGATTAAACTTTTTCCAATACGGTAAAGGAATGCGAAATGCAGTGAAATTAAATGTACATTTCCGTTGCCCACTCTTCCATCACATTATTTACTAGATGGATCATTCTTCTTAATTTATGGCTACATTTACATTAGCATTGTCTCCATTAGTAGTCACCAGAACGGACTACTAGTACTAGTAGTAGTAGTAGTAGTAGTAGTAAAGTAAATAAATGTTGAACAGTAACATGACTGATTCCACACAAGTCAAGTCCTATTCTAAATAATCGCCGCGTTCACAAAGCACAATCTTTATAGCCGCAAAGCAGGCGAATATTTGTTGCACAAAGCTTAAACTATTGAGTTGGTAATACACACACACACATTATTATTATTTTCCAACTAAATCCAAACAAAAGTCAGACACACATTTCTTCTAATGATGATTAGGTTGGATTGGAGTAGAAAAATTCAAAATGCGAACTACACTTTCAAACCACCCCCTTCCAGAACACGAACATGCATTGCATAGTGTGTACGCCTAGAAAAAGACCCAAAATACTCCCTCTCTTTCTTTTTTTCTTTTCTTTCTTTCATCTTTTGGTCTTTGACGCTGCCAAGCTTATAGTTGACGATGGGAGGGAGTATTTCCATTCTAAAACTGTAACACCTAGCGACTGGCGTTCCTCAAAATAGAGTGAGACTATTTCTGAAAGCGGGCTACCTTCTGTCTCTGTTAACTCATCCCCTCCAATGAATCATTAGCGCACTTCGCAAAACTAGCAAAAGCTGGACCACACCAGTAATCTGTGAAATGATGCAGCTAGTTTACTGTGGTTGGTTGTAGGTTTTGAATGCATTCCTCAAAATTCGAAAACTACCAAGAGCTTACAGGGCTTCTTTTCCCCCCCGGGTAACAGAGGGACGGCAGGATGTTTCAAACTGTATGTGCAACGGAAAAAACCCATTAAAGGAAAGTTGGAGATTACTTTATGGTCACCCAATTTTTCCACCATTTCAGTTATAATGACAGAAAATTGGGAAAAAAACCAACATGTTATTTATCAACACCTAACCTTTTCTCTATCAATTGTTGCTGCTAATTCCAAAAGATGTACTTTTCGGTAGTTGTGGTAACCTCTTAGAACCTACTTTTAAACCGGCTTAGCATCTCATCATCTTATCGTGTTGCTTGATTCAGTCGGCTTTGGCTTTCATTTGGTGAGGACAGGCCGCACAATTGCCTAAATTAGAATAAAGCCATACATATTCTCAAAGATAAACAGAGGAACACTTAGAAGTCATATTACCAAAGGAAACAGTATCTCTTAAAGCCTTAACAGAGACCTGATCTCTTCACCAGATCATTCAAATTTGACTAATCATTCAATAGTTATACATATAAGAAACAAAGAAGGATCTTTCAATACCCCAAACAGACCTGTTTGTACAGGCTGGTGATTGAGACTGCAAATACCAGGAGTTGTATGAAGTCTCTATGAAGTATTTAGATCTCATATGGAGGACAAGCACATTCTGTGAACATTGCGAAGAATATGACTAAACGTCCAGAACAATTGAACAAAACAAATGACACAGCAACCTGAGGTGGTTCTCCTTCTGCTTCACCAATAAACAGATAGCAGTCAAGTGACCAAGTCCAAGAGGAACCTATCTCAAGTTATAAACTTCTTGCTCTGCTTCGTTGTATTTGAATTTGGTTAACATTTTGAAGTTCTTGATCATATCAAGCAAAAACCATTCTCACTCACTAGCATAAGGCCCAGAAATTTAGCAGTACTTGTGATTTTTCATTTTTATTTATTTATTTATTTATATTTTATTTATTATTATTATTATTATTTTTTTTTTTTTTTTGGGGGGGGGGGGGGGGGGCAGAACTATATGGCTCTGATAAATGAATCATCTATCTAGCTGTGGTAGTTCTCAACCACCTGGACGTATACTCATCTCTATTAAGAATATAATTCTTCCCACTAGAAAATAGGACGAGACCGAAATATATGAACACTGCCTGAGGCAACAAAAGTAACCGTGCTTCCTACAGCATATCTATCTTATTTGTCTATTAACAGGTTTGGCATTTGAAACTACCAAAATTTTAAAACTCTTATCCACAATCAAAGACAGGCAAGAAGACAAAGTAGACAAAATAGAAGTACCTCATTGGGTGTGTGTGTGTGTGTTGGACAAACAGATAAGCTCTTTTCCAGCTGCCATTCCCCTGATAACAGGAAATCACCAGACAGGCAATTCTTGCCATCAATGATATTAATACCCAAAATCCACAGCAATCAGTGCAATTGTTTATAAGGCCTCATTAATAAGTAAACCAAATATGGAATTGAGAAACCACTTGACAATGTCAAGTTCACAATTATACTTGTTGTTGCTTGACTAAAACAATAAATTTGTAAAGTGGGAGTGATAAGTGTGAGGCCCGACGAGTTCAAGGTGTTGTCTGTGTGTCAAGTGATCTCGAGAGTTCCAGGTTTGGATGCAAATGATTAGGAGACCTATAAGTCTAGGTGCAGACGATCAGGAGACCTATAAGTTTAGATGCAAATGATTAGGAGACCTGTGAGTCGATGCAGATGATTAGGAGACCTATAAGTCTAAGTGCAGAGAGTCTTATGGATGATCAGGTGCCTAGATGATTAGGTGTCTTGATGACTGAGTGCCCTGTTGAGAAAAACAACCTATTAAGGGCATGGGTGGGTGTCCTCACGCAAACTCTCCAATACTTAAGTTAGACTTGTGAAATGCTAGAGTGCAAGAATGAAGCCTAGGTCCTAAAATGAGCTTACCTGAGGGCGGAAATGGCTCCCCTATTTATAGTGGAGGGAGAGGAGGGACGTGTGGCAATCAACCCTCGTTTTTAAGGGTCATGACTCTAGGAGCAATAAAGGGACAATATTGTAATAGGATTATAATAGTTTATTATGAGATATTTTGCAAATTGTTAGGAGCACATGGGTGCTGTTAGGAATGTAGTTAGTAGCCAGCTATGCCTATAAAAGGGCTACTGGAAGAGGATGGGTTTATTATGTGAAATGAGATTGAATTCCCTTTCCTTCTAATTCTCTCTATCCCTCTCTCGGTTCTCTCTAATTCTCCCTCTCTTTCTACTATTTTCTCTCCCTTCTTCAATTCTATCATTCTAATTTCTCCCTTAATTTCAATCATGACCCTAGGTAACCCTAGGAATGTGACAAATGGTATCAAAGTCGATCATTCTCAACTGTGATTCCGACGAAAGCAGTTAGTTTGATCATTGTAAAATTGGTCACTAAAAGCAAATTCCAAAGGTAATTCTAGGCTATTGATAGGCAATTGTTTCCGATCTGATTCAGAAGATAGCAAAGATCGATAGTAACTCTCAACTTGGAATTGAACGTTAACAGAGTCGATAGTTCCTTAGCAGAGGACCTTCTTTAGGAGCACTTGTTACGGGTGGCTGAACTGATAGAATGTCGAAAATGGCCCCACGAGTTTGGAGCCTGGCGAGTGGAAGAGGAAGTGGCCACCTATGTCGAGGTAATGAAGGAGTATTGCCCATCCAAGGATTGCTAAGATAGGAAGGGGCAATACTCCTTGGTCTACACTAAATATGGCTTCTATCTTGCCCGCTCCTATTTGGAGGCACAACGCCCGGGGGAGACTTTTCCATAGTTGGTTCTTACCTCTAAGGTGGAGGATTTTGTGCCTCTTGATTGGTGCCAATATGATCTCGATCCTACGAGCCCTTCTTCTTATCTCAAGTCTTGGCTCATGGATGATTTGGAAAATTTGATGGGCTAGTGGGAGCCATACCCTTTCGACTTCGAAGGCGATGAAATGATTGATGCCCTTCAAGACTTGGGTGTCTCTGGAGAGGCAGCTCCTAAGGGCATTCCATGTAATGTGGGTACTGAGGAAAGTGAGATTTCAGTTGTATCTGTTGATGCTATTCTCGCTACTTTTGGCACTACTCAAGGGCCTTTGGCGTAGGCTTGTAGGATCCTCTCTTTTTTTCTTCACTCGAATTGTGTAATTTTCCTCTCATGAATAAAATTTGCATTCTTGCTTCTTTCTTTCTCTTTTGTTGAGTGATATTGTGTATGACTATCACTTTTTTCTAAATAACTGAGGATTTGTAGCAATAGCAAACCAAACCAACCTTCTTTGTAAATTTTCCCTCCAGGGGTCTTATTTTAATCTTGGGGTTTGCGTTTTTATGTCACAAGGTGGACTGGGCACTTTTGCTCTGTCACATGAGACTTAGGCCCATGGTGGTCTTTTGGTGATTTGGTGGCCTTTTACTATCGAGCCAAGCTGATTGGTTGGCTAGTGAGACAACTTTTGGTTCTGCAACTGTCGGGTTGCACAAGGTATGTTGCTTGGTAGGCTTTGTTTATCCCACCGTCAAGCCATGTAAAGTATGTTATTTACAAGATGATTGATGTTCCAATTCTTCATTGTTGGGTTGTTTGCGGGGCAATGGATATTACACTTTCTCATTGCCAGGCTACTTGCAGGGCAATAGATATTATGCTCCTTTGTTACTTGGTGAAGCAAGGTAAGTTGCTCACGTGGCAACAGATATTACACTTTCTTGTTGTCAGGCTAGTTGGGGGACAACGGATATTACGCTTCTTTGTTACCGGGTGAAGCAAGGTGAGTTGCTTGTGGGGCAACAGATCTTACACTTGCTCATTGTCAGGCTACTCACGGGACAACAGACTCTTATACTTCCTCGTTGTTAGGCTACTTGTGAGACAACGGGCTCTTACACCTCCTCATTGCCGGGCTACTTACAGGACAACGGGCTCTTACATGAGGAGAGGACTCATGGTCGACCTACCTCTCATCTTTTATTCTAGAAAATAAAATAGACAAATTACTATGAACACATAATAATGTAATGCATATGGGGCACAAGTATTTTTGCGTGGAACTTGCTCTTGAAGAGGAGGCACCCACCTGTCTTTGAGAGCGTGATGAGGAGGGTTGGTGAATAGCTCCTCTAGAGGGGCGAGTAGAATTCCCCCCTCTCCCAAGTCTCTAGGCGTCTTCCTCACATCGTCATCGGTTCATTTCCCGAAGCATATCCATCCCTGCAGAACAAGAGAAGCAAGTTAGATGATAAAGATACTAAGCGAGAAGAAAATCCCAATAGCAAAGGAGATCTACCCTTAGGAAAAGATTCCTCTTTAAGGAATGGTGAAGGTGTGTGATGATGGCCATGGAGAACCCTTTTCACCCTTCCCCCTTGCTTCCTCATCATTCTTATCGCCTGGTCCGCGACTGAGAATGCAAGGGGAGAGGGCTGATTAGTAGGCCTAATAAAACCCCCTAACCTACATCCCTAATGTTCTCTATGAAGAGTAGACTCACTAAATCATCAGGTCTTTGGGCCATCAACTTATTTTTGGCGTTTCGATAAGCCGCTTGGATGTGCCTAGGGGGAGGGAATGCCTCCTCATAGTTGTGGTCGTAGCACCAATGTCGTGGAGCATCCTAGCTAGGTGGCAGATCAACCACAAACCACCATGTCTTGAACCGATTGACCTTATTGAGGAGATCCACAAATAGTTCAAGCCCCGACACCTTTTGAAGTGTGAAAACTCGCCTTTGCTTACTAGCCTTCCTTGGTAAAAGCAACTTAGAAGGTGAAGCGACAAAACCACCTCCCTCTAATGGTAAAGGATCCTGAAACCCACTAGTTGGGTTTAGCCATTGGGATGGAGTTGCAATAGTGATGCAACCACTTCATAATTAAGTCGGGCATCGAAAATCGAAGCCCCGCTTTGAAGGAAGCATATTGAATCCCTAGACTGCCCTCGTCCACCTGGGAAAGATCAGGCTCATCTAACTTGGGATACCTAACGCTATATCCTGAGGGGATTGCCTCCCGCGCCTTATCAAAGTCCCTCATATGGAGCCTGGAACTAGTATTCTCGGGAATTTGAGCGGGGGGGTGTAAGGAGGCCTAGCATTCTTTCTTCTTAACATAATGAATGCACGAAGAAATTACCTTAAGGCGAGGTTGCAATTAAGGAGTGTGCGAGTGCTATGACGACGTGCCGGGAAAATCTCTGCAAAAAATCACAAAGGAAATATCAGACACAAAGGAATTAACAAATTGTGATGGATAAATAGGAGCATTTGAGTAAAAAGGGTCATGAGGAGACCAAAAAGGGTCATGAGGAGACCAAAAGCGCCGCAAGAATCAAGATAAAAAGATTAGCAACTACAAGCACAAGGAGATGAGGAAAATAAACAAGGGTGGCCGAGTGGGTGTTAGCCCACTCGGTTATTTATAGCCAAGCTACTTATGACCAAGTAGGTTGGCACCCACTCGGTCATAAGTCAAGACAAGTCTCTAAACACGGTCTTCAACACAAAGAGAAATTCTGTAGCCTTCAAAGAAGACTAGTTAAAGAAGAAGACCATGACTGAGTGTGTTAATACCCACTCGATCATGAACCTTGTAGCCTTTTGGTCGAGATGTTTCTCGTCTTTCAAGGAAAAGCATTGTGGTCTTTGAGAACCATTCAAAGGAAGGACATCCCAATCTTCAAAGTTATTCAACCAAGGAGAGAAAGAACTCGGTCAAAAGAAGAGACCATAATCAAGTGGGTTAATACCCACTTGGTCATGAAAGAACTACGAGGCCACTCAGTCATAGCGGTCACTTAGACAAGAGGTAAAACCACGTGATAATACAACAGTGAATGAACAACTTGCAAATGATTAGGTGGCGTGAAAATGATCAAGTGGCATTAAAATGATCGGATGGCATAAAAATGATCATTTTCATCTGATCATTTTCATGCCACCTGATCAGATGGTGTGGAAATGACTAGCTTGAAGGATTTCAGAGGATAGAGTGAAATTGAAGCCAAGTCCTCTTATTTATAGTGGTCCTAAGAAGCTGAAAAATACGGGAGCTCGTGCCAAATATAGAATGCCCAAGAATGCGATGTACTGAAAGACCCAGAAAAATTTACAGAGCAGTGGAATAATTTGTAGAGTGGCTTCCCAAAATTCGCAGGGCAAGATACTCTTCTTCTTGAGACTCTTGACCGAAAGAGTAGGGAGCAATTATTATGCCCTACAAACAGCTTAGATACGTGAAGACCCAAGTAACAAATTGGGTCAAACATCATGGGCCAAAACTCCGAAGATCCAAGACCAAATTGGGCCAAAAGCCAAAGGAAGCCAAGGACTTAGCCATGACTGAGTGGAAGCAACCCCACTCGATCATGATCGGGTAGAAATAAGGTCACTCGGTCATGAGTGGCCTTGCCTTCTCAAGTGCACAAGATGAAGGAATTTACAAAACATAAGCACAACGGAAAATAAAAAAATTTAACCATAAAAATTCCTTTAGGATCTCTCCAAGGGAATAGATTACGGAAAAATGACAAATGAATACCTCTTGACGTATCCAAACCTGAGAAGCAGTAATCACCAAGCTATTCAAGTGCCCAACCTCTAATAATATCCACACGAGCTTGCAATCCAAGAACCTAGAATGGGGTAGCTTCCCTGAGGACGAGAGAGTGCTAGCTCAAGAGGGCGACGTGAGAGCTTTCTCACATGCACATCACACGACATGAATGTCTGAGAGACACACCGAAAAAAAACCACATAGGGGTTATTTATAACCCTTAGGCACAAAACCCTAATTGAGGTTTGGGACGCATGGTATTTTAAGCCCATGTTTTAAACACTTTAAAACATAGTATTGTGCCTTTGTTTTCATTCTCGTTTTGGGCTTTATGTTTTACACACTTTAAAACATCCCATTTGGGCCTTAGATTTAAACACTTTAAAACAACCCATTAAGCTCCTTGGCTCACCCAATGTCCTTAGGTTAGTTTCATAAATAAGCCCATAGCTTAATTAAGTAACAATCCACCAAGACCCAAGCCCTTAAATTGGGTAGCCTAGTCTAACTTTGATTTCAGGTGAATTATGACAAACTTAATTAAAATACTAATTTATTATAAGTTCTAAAATATTAACTATTAATATTTAAGAACTTTAGCTTCTCATTAGGATTCCCCAATCCTAATCGAGCCCGCCATTACCTTGTGTTTGCAAACCTTTATTACATGTGACCCATTAGGCTTCTATATATGTTGGCCATGACTTTATCGAATAAAGCCATAAACCATGAACGGAGTCTAGCAACCCATCATGGCCCCCAATTGGTAGAAGGATCAATTTATGATCATTACCTTTCAATAATGGTCTTCTCATGTAATTCAATCCCAGGTTTAAAGTGTCTCAATCAAGTGGGGACATAAATTGTATGTCAATCCCTATTCAGTGCTTAATTATAATCTTTTTTTGGTCTCCCGAAAGAATGACTTCCTTTGGATTATCATCTAGTTATGGCCATAAACTTCAAGTCATCTTTCACCAAAGGGCCCACAAGACATCTCCCCAAATTAGGGGTTGATGAATCTTGTTTTAACTCACACACAGCCTTTACATGCTTCATGGCATACCCATCAGTGCTGTACTCACCCCTCTTATTGAGACGCTTCCTTAACAGTTTCAAAGCATATGAATACACATGCAAGACACAATGGTGACCTCAAGTCGAAGGATCACTTGCACAACCACCACTAGAGGTTTACTTAGACACTCTTCAAAGATCCATAAGGAATCCTTTTGGTCGGGTCACAGTCTAGTGAACTTGTACTCACCAATAATGTAGCGACCCCACTCTCGGAGACCCCATAAGCGAGGAATTCAGGAGGGAGCGCTAAAAGAATGGAAACATAAATGAGAACCCTATTAAGGACATTCAACTCTTTAATAATACATATTAGAAACTCACAACCATTTCTCCTCTATATACTATCTTTGACATTCAAAATAAAATACATAACATTATTTACCACACACTGGGCCTTAAACAGAGGGTATAGTCGACCTAGGTCACAAAAGATTAGCGAGCCTCTCCAAAAAGACAAGACCACACCCCAAGGTCTTTTGTTATGGTCAGCTCTGTACACTGCTACCCCAACGATTAAACCCCTCATGGGCCATCCCTGTCCTTACCCTTGTCAATATCTGGAATGGTGAGAAACAAATATGAGTCATAAGACCCAGCAAGTATATATAGAAGAAAAGAACAACAAAGTTGGAAGTTGATTTACTCAAGAACTGAACCTTATTCAATTTAAGTCATGCTCAATGCAACATGCCATACCATGAATTACATTGTCAAATCAACAATATAAATGCAAAAATACACACATATGATCCTTGGGGCCCACATAAGGTACACAATCAATGGCACCCAAGGTCCTGCATACAAACCTACAACTGCCATCAACTAGCTAGCACCTCTAAAAATCACGAGTCGAAGCACTCACATTAGAACCACCAGCATCGTAACCCCCGCAACACCATAACAAAACATGAGCTGAAGCTCTCAATACAATCTCGAGCTAATGCTCGTATAAGATCAACATAACATAGCGAGCCAAGCTCACGAGTACTCTGCGGATGAATCCACTGCGCGCATAAGTAACCATGCAATGCAACACATAGAAAATGCAATGGTTCTTGCAGCATAAATGTGATGGCAAGGACCCTATAAGCCAGGCATCAGGCTATGCTATGCCCACGTAGTAATTCACACATGAGAAATGCTCTACATGCATATGCTCATCTATCATACATGAGTCAACACTCAATAGGCTAACTGTGTCATATCAATACTCACACTCCCAACAAATACAAAACATGACCCCCAATGAATGCAACCCGAACCCCAACACCACAACATATATGTGTCACAGCATGTAAAACTTAACACATGAAAATGTGCACATTAATTAAATGCAATCCATTTCACAACTCCGAACAGCTCTAATATTAACTCGATGATAAGCCCAAACATGCATATCTATTCCCCAAAAGCATCTATCCAAGAGGTGAATTTGAGAAGAATACTTAGAAAACAACTTGTCTTTTATAGAAGAACATAGGCATAATCAATCA
This sequence comes from Diospyros lotus, assembly GCF_014633365.1. Classification (NCBI taxonomy): domain Eukaryota; kingdom Viridiplantae; phylum Streptophyta; class Magnoliopsida; order Ericales; family Ebenaceae; genus Diospyros; species Diospyros lotus. The sequence continues at coordinate 14,981,078 of NC_068344.1, forward strand.
ACAGCCTCCCATAATCGGTCGACAGTTTCAAGATTTTAGGCTAATTGGTCAACAACTTCTTGGCATTTGTCGACCGACAGAATGCCATGCCACCCGAGATTTCACCTCAACATGCAAGTTCCTCCAAAAATACTTGCATGATCTACACCCTAACAAAAACCACACAATTCCCAAAGGATTATAGGGTAGAACAAACCTATTTTGAGTCCCAAAGCACTACCACAAGAATAAACAAAGACCATAAGAGATTTACAATCCTTTCTACATAGATGCTTTTCGAGAACTTTTCTCCAAAAATAGGAGGTTTTGGTGATTTAACCACATGGAATCTTTGCTTCAAGAGTTAAGGAGCTCAAAGAAAGATTAGATCTTGCCTCTTAAAAGAAAAAGAGGAAGAGGAACTTGCATATAGAGCAAAAGGGAGAGATCTTGTGTGAAATGAAAGGAACAAGAGGGTCTTGCATCTATAACCACAAGAGAAGATGGACTTGCCTCATACACAAAAAGAAGAGGAAGTAGAACTTGCCTTATTAAGCTTCACCCTTGATCTAAGCTTGAGAAAAGCTCCAACAAGAATCCAATCTTCACCAACCTAGAAGAAACTATCCAAGAGAAGGAAGAAGGTGATGGAAAATCAGCCTCTTCTCCCCAAAATCCTTCTTGAAGCACCAACAACCAAAGGAGAAAGAGAGAAGAAGAAAAAGAAAAGAGAAGAGAACTCACCGGCTCTCAGCCTTCTCCCAACTTCTATAAGCTTCCACCAACTTCTCCCCCTCATCCCTCTTGAATTTATAAGCCAAATGACCAGGAAAATCGTGTCCAACCACAATTAATCGACAATTTCGAAGATATCTGTCGACTACTAAAAGCCACCATTTACAATCTATCGACAGACCCGCTCCAATCTGTCGATAGATCCCTTCTTTCCTCAACAATCTGTCGATAGATCACTCCCATCTGTCGACAGATTCCTCCATTTCCTTTCAATCTATCGACAGATCACTCCCACTATCGAGAGACAGAATCCTTCCCACCAATCTGTCGATAGCCTTCCCTTCATTTGTCGATTGACCAATCCCAATTTCCTCCAACATCCTTAGCAACCTATCTCCCAACACCTATAACTAGGACCCCTTGATATCCAACATCTTTACTTCCTTCTTTGCCTTCGATTACTCCATATCTTGCTCCTTTATAATTCCCTTTTGCTTGGCTTTTCTATCTTTCTTTCCACCTCAACTTAGAACTTCCAACATCAAGATTAACTACTCAAATCCTCAAACTCCACATGCGATCCTCCTCCTAGCCCACAAATAACTAGCGAGCCACAATTAAATCAATATAGAAGCAATTGACTTATTCCCTTTCATTATTCTTTTTTCCAAAATTCTGGGTTATTACAAACAAGCACCTGTGTACTAACTTAGGCATCCAATGCCCATAGTCCATAAGATCAACTGCCACATTCCTAAGGTGACGGCATAGTACACACCGATCTCTTTGCGTCATTGATGTCCCATCTCAATGACACTTTTGAACAGGGACATTGTAAGGTATACTCTTAAGTGTATCAAGGACCTTACAATTGAAGCCACACCTCAATTCCTTTCTACACAGAGTAAACTTAGGGACTTTGTCCTTAGGCATGTTGTATTTAAGTAATTGCTGAATGAATAAATAAATACAAAAGACAAAGCTTGTCAATAAATAACATGAACATGAAACAACTAGATATATTACTCAACAAACATATCACATCTTAATGTATCAAGTACAATTTAGTTGTTAAGCTGTAGGGCATACACTAACACAAGAAACTAATTTTCAAAGAGGATTTTCCAAGCAACAAGCTACCAAAACAAACAAAAGTAGGGAGAACGATCAAAAGAGCCACAAAACCGAGCAGAAGGACCTCCACTTGGCCATGATTGAGTGGCATGAACTCCACTTGGTCATGACCGAGTGGAGTGCATGCCACTCAATCAATTTCTTCATATTCTCGACCGCTTTTATCTACAAGCCCGCCATATGGTTTGCCACCCCCAAGAGCCTCTCTCATAGCCGAGAGGCCCTCTCGGAGCGTCCCTTAGGCCAAACATAGGAGCCTCTCTCCAAGACCCTCCTTAGGGCCCATAGGAATATTCCAAGAATCCTCAAAAGATGCCATCCTAACAACGCGAGTTGATTGCCACGTGTCCCTCCTCTCCCTCTATAAATAGGGGAGCCATCTCCTTTCTCAGGTAAGCTCACTTCAGTACTCGGACTTCATTTTTACGCTCTTAACATTTCACAAGTCTAACTTAAGAATCAAAGAGTGTGCGAGGACACCCACCTACACCCTTAACCGGTTATTCTTCTCAGTAGGGAACTTGCTCATCAGGGCACTTGATCATCAGAGCACTTGATTCTCAAGGCACTCGATCATCAGAGCACCTGATCATCAGGGCATTCGGTCATCAAGGCACCTGATCATCCATAAGACTCTCAAGACTCTTGCACTTAAGACTTACAAGTCTCTTGATCATCTGCATCTAGACTTACAGGTCTCCTGATCATTTGCATCTAGACCTAGAACTCTCGAGATCACTTGACACACAAACAACACCTTGAACTTGTCGGGCCTCACACTTCTCACTCCCACTTCACAAATTTATTGTTGTAGTCAGGCAACAACAATACTAAATATAGCCAAATTTTTTATCAAAAAAAATATAACCAAATTCAGATTAAATAACAGCAGCTTGGACTGCAAAGATGATGCTGAGAAGAGAAATTCTCTCTCTCTCTCTCTCTCACACACACACACATGCACGCACGCACGAGCACAAGCAGCCTTAATACTGTCTTTTTCTATTATCATATTTTGCAGGCTTTATTCCATAATAAGACATTATCCAGAGTCATTCTCTACTGGTCAAGGTTCCTCAGAGGGTTTGGGTGTTGAACAAAAATAATTGAGATTAAAAAAAAAGGATGAAAAACAAACCTTAAAAAGTTTTGGTTGTTGATCTTCTAAGTTATCATTAGCTACATCACCAGTAAAGTTACTAACCAGAATATGATTCCAATCTAAAAACTCTAAACCCCTTGGTGGTGGTGGTGGTAGTGTGGGCGGTGGGGGAGGGGGATCTGAAAACATTACCTACATAACTGATCCCCCAGCCTCAACTTTCTCTCTTTTTACTATTCTCTTATCCTACCATCTTCATACCCCACAAATCACAACGGTGGCCATTAAGCTGTCCTGCTAATTGAAGGACTATGGTTGCAATCTTAAAGCAAGAGACATGTGGTTAACTTTTTAGAGATGTTCTCTATGCAAACACAAAAAGCTATAGGTACAGGAAGAAGTGAGTACTGTTGGGCTCAAAATAAATCAGAAATTTCTATCTTCTAATTTTAAAGCTACTTAAATTTGATGGCAAAGAAAATTTTCTAGCCCTTTCCATGAATAGAAGATAGAAATCTCATTTTTTTCTTTTTCTGAATCTCATTTAATTTCAAGTACATCTAGAGATACAAGCAACACCCTATGATAGTATCAAATAACATACACCATATTCACATTTTTACAAGATATTAATGTAACAGTTAATTACCAAAAAATTCTCAAACTTTGTCTAGTGTATCAATTCTAAAACAAACTTTAACACGTATCAATTTTACATTTAAACTTTCAGTTTTGTATCGATTCTACAACACCATTGAAACTTAAAAAATTAATATTCCTTTGATGTATTAATTATTGATTTTCTTCCCATTTTTCAAACTTAACCATGCACACATAATGATATACTCTAATTATGTGCATCATCAAGTTTGAAAAATTTGAAGAAAAATCAATAATTAATACATAAAAATAGTATTAGTTATTTATGTTTTAACAGTGTTGTAGAATTGATACAAAATTGGAAGTTCAAATGTAAAATTGATAAGTTTTAATGTTTGTTATAGAATTAATGGACTAGATAAAATTTGGTAAGTTTCTAGTAATTAACCCTTAATGTAATCATTCAAACTTTTGGCTATATATTCCAAGATCCTAACATTAAGAGTTCGAGGAGGTTTGACACCTAACTATATACCCACATGGGCATACCAACCTCTTATTGAGTCCCAGGAAACAATAGATGAAGAATAACTAAAGGAGTAATCTATCTCTCAAGGACCATCATTTAGAATGCAGGAAGCAACTGTCCTGCTGCTGCATAAAAAATGGGCCATTTTGAGGAAATACTCATTGTATGATAAATTTTAATCTATGCTCTTGTTCAATATATCTCTTGTAATTATAATTGACCTTTCTCAAAGCACAAATGAGGGAGCCACATGCATTAGGTTCACCTTTATGGGTGCTTCGTGATAATCAGGTTCTTCATATTTTCAGTGGAACAGCAAAACAGGAAGTATCTAGCACCCAACAGCTGGACTAGTTTATAATCAATCAATTATGCATAGGAGAGACTTGAAAGGTTCACAGAATAAATATTCCTTATTCCAACTCCTCAGTGGCAAGAATCTTTGAAGGCAGGATCTAGAGCTGCAATTTTGAGGCACACATTTATTCAAAATGCTTACAAAATACTTATACACTATTGTTTTCAATATGTTCCTATAAGGAGATAGATGCAAACTCATGAAATTATAAATGACAAATGACCAACCCTATAATAACAACTAATATTATTGCAGAAAAACAATTAGTTTCTTCTAACTGCAAAAGAGATTAGAAGAAAGAAAAATTATAGTAAACATAGCGCAAAAAACAGTTACAGGAAAACAGTTAGTTTCTTCTAAGTTCTTGTGCAATTAGAAGAAAGAAAAAAAATACTGCAAAACACATAGCAAAAACAGCTATAGAAAAACAATTAGTTTCTTTTAAATTGAAAAAGAAATTAGAAGAGAAAGAAAAAAATAGTATAGCACACAATGAAAACATTTGTTTCTTAGCAAGAAATTAGAAGAAAAAAAAGAGTAGAGCACATAGCGAAAAATAATTACAACAAAGAATTATTTTCTTCTAAATTGCAAAAGAAATTAGAAGAAAGAGAGAAAAATGAAGTAGAACCTAGACGTGAGTAGTTCTTCAGCAAGTGAACATCATCACTGCCAAAAGATCCCATCGGCGAGTAGGAGATCCAGTAGACCTCCAGCTTACACCGTTTGGTTTGCCTCTCACCCTGATATACAAGAGTATGCAACCAAATCAACAAAAAATAAGATCTAAGATGACAAATGGACAAGAAATAGGGTTTTAATACACTTATATATACAAGGCATGCACCTCAGTGCACCTGGCACCTTAGACTGCTATGATTTAGAGGCAATAATCCTAACTAGATTAGGTATCTAATACCTATCATTATCACTTATTCACCATCAAATTTGGCTTAATCTTAGATACTCTACCTCATCAAACAGAATTTGAGGACTTACCAGAATGCTTATAAACTACAAAAGCATAACGAAGGCAGGTAATAAGCATCAAAATTCACAACAGAGTTCTTATAACACCCACCATATCTAACAATTTATAAAAGCCACTGACAAATTAAGCCCTAGAACTAATCACACTTTACAGGAACAGACGAAGGAGAACACAGTCAATTACACAAACGCCATTAACTTGAAACTGATTACTATTGCCAACATCAAATAACTCAAAGAAACAAAACAAAGAGGGGACTGAATTTACTGGAAATCAATATAGTCAAGCCTGCGGGGACGAGTCCTTCTCAGCGTTACGGCTGTTCGCATCAACCGCTGCGTTTCGCTGATGGAACACGGAAGAGAAACTAGTAGAAAGGTCGGAGTAGAGAGATACGATCTTGGAGATGTTGCCGTTGATCTCCTGAATTAGGGCGACGTTCTGGACCAAATTTTCGTGAATCTTGGACTGGTGGTTCTCGTTAACCTGCTGAATCAATACGCGGTTCCGATCCAGAACCGACTGCACCTGGAGGAAGTTATCGGTGAAGGAGCTCCAGACCTCGGAGTCGCCCAACTCCTCCGCGAAGCCTGCTCCGCCGACCTCGTCTTCCTGCTCGTTTGAGCCGTTGGAACAGAAGTCTCCTGGGACGGTGGTGGCGGTGGTAGTGGAATTGATTTTGGTTAGGGTTCGAGGGGGGGGATGGCGGTGATTGTGGCGGCGGGTGGGGCCGTCCATGCTCGAGCTCGATTCTTCAGCTGCTGCGGATTAGGAACCAAACAGAGGGAGGAAGTGTCAATCTGTCGATCATAATTATGAAACGACGAAGAAATCTGTCCATCCAGTTTTAATCAGGCAGATTCTTCTTCTGCTCTCAGACAGCAGATAATCGCAAACTTGATGAACTCGTGCGACACCCGCTCTCTCTCACGCGATCCACGGGACCGTTGCCAACAACACCAACCAACCGACTGCTTACCAATGGTGGTTTATATTAACCTATAAATATATATATATATATATTTGTATTTTTTTGGCCTAGTGTCAAAGTCTATGTTGTACGAAACACCTCATAGGAACTGTTTTCTCATTTCTAAAATATTTCCGAAATATTTCATATTCTCGTTTCGGACCCTATTTAGGCTTATTTTTTAAAAAAAATATCTTTTTTTACGTTTCTGTTTCCTATCGAAAACGTTTCCTATTTCTATTTCCGTACAACATAAGAGGTTAAAGTAATTCTATATTATTTATATTACAATCCACATTTTTTCTCTTATTTTTATCTTTTAATAAAGAATCATATATTTATATGCGTAATCTTATATTATGATCTGATTATTTTACTTAAAAATTAATTAAAATTTATTATAACTAAATAAAAAATCTAAATTATAAAAATTTTATTTTATTGAGATAATCGCTTGATTTCAATACTTTTCGAAACACAAAATTTAAATCAAATTATTATAAAATATTTTTAAAATCATAATCAATTACTAACTTAATTTTACGAAATAGCAATTTAATGATTTGAGAGGATTTAATTTGATGAATTTGAGCAAGGTAATTTTTGTTTTTCCCTCACCCCTGAATGAAGAAGCAAGAACGGAAACGAAGTACGCGCTTTGGCTGCGCGTGGGGAATAGAAGGCAGAAAAATATCTTATAACGGCATAGGATTGGAGGAGGGTGCTAGCTAAAAGCGCAAAGATAAAAGAGTAGTAGACATGGTATATGTTGATGTTGTCACGGAAATAAATATATAAATGGTGGGTATAAGAAAGAGCAAATAAATTATTATTATTATTATTATTATTATTATTATTATTATTATTAAATATAAATAAATATACGTTTTGAGGTCAGTGGGTGGGCGCGTCAGGAAACAATGCATGTGTGTATGTATTTAACTTGTCTTTTCTCATCAAAATATTTAGGCAAAAAGCATCAAAATTCCTTTCAACGTTGACACCCTCAACTTTAAAGTGAATTTATTGTGCTAATAATTGTGTCCTTTAATCTTTAATTTTTAATTTTTAATTTTGTAACAATTACATATCTCTTAGTTTAATTAACATAACGTGTAAACGTGCGGTTGAGGAGTGTGGTGAAAGTAAAACAAAATCGCTTTGGGATAAGTAGCATAATTCAAAAATTTTGAATTTTATCCCGATCTTGACGATTGAATTAACGTCAAAATCAAAACAATCACATACATAATAAAATAAATCTAACCTTTAAATTTTTGAGTCATTTGCGGATTCAATTCGTCTAAGTATTCGACCTTTAACTTGTGATACGGGACTCGCGTCTATTGACGAAGAAAGCAGAATGGGAGTGCTAGCTCCTTCTCCTTTTCACGACTTATGTATGGATGGAAAAGAATAATTTTTCAACTCTTGAAAAATCACAAAATAATATGTTAATTTGGGCAACCCTAAAGGGGTATTTATAGAAAAGTAAGGCCTCCTGTAACACCTTACTTTTTCCAGGACGTTAGATAACGTAAGATTTCGGGAATATATATTTTTCCAACATAAACTCCACACAAATCATTTCTCGAATATCCCGTTACACCTTCTCAGTATACTAAAGCAAGAATTAATAAGCTAAGACATGTAAATCATCATAAATGCGGAAACTTGATCGAAACCTCAAATGGTACATAACTGAATCATTTTAATCATAACATGAAAATCGTACTATCATCAAACATGACATCATCAAGATATACATCATAATCAAAAGACATGCTACGAACCACCTATTAATCTTCGTCACCCCTCGACAATCCCTTTTTCTTTTGTACTGCTGCTTTTACCTGGAACATTTGAATATTCTAGGGACAAAGTCCAAAATTAGATGCTGAATCATCTAAGTGAGAGTTCAAAATATTTTCATAAATGAATGCAAAACATGAAACAAAACTGATATATCCCCTGACATGTCCCAGTCCAAGAGAATCTTACACAACACTTAACCCTAACCGGGGAAAATACAATCTCTCTAAAGGCAACACAACCGCATCGACACATTGGCATAACACCGTCCTAACTTAAGAGGGGCAACATCAATGGATGAATCCGAGAATCACCCTATCATCATTACATTCCCACTCAGAAACAATCTGAACCACGTCAACACAAGTCCTGGTTACATGATGATCCACATTATCCCTGGAAATGTATGTCCATCTCGAAAACAATGCTATCGCTCAAAGGCCCTAGGGTGGTGTCCACTCGCAGCCCCGCCACTTAAGTTGATCAAGGGTGGTGTACACTCTCAGCCCTGCCACTTGTCAACTCTCAAGGGTGGTGCCCACTCTCAGTTCCCATCACAAGTGGGCATTAATCATTGGCACGCTTCTCTAGTGCTATCACTCAAGTGCCACATCACAAGTTGACATCTCACATCCCACATGAACAACACAAAAACATGCCAATGTCACATACCATGAATCGATGCATCATATAAAATAACATTTCATGTACATAATTTATCACATAAAATTCAATGCACAAGAATAAACATTTTGGGATGAACCTCCCATATGAAAACAACCATAACAAGTTAAACTGTTCACATGCAATTAAACCGTTTGCATGAACTAAACCAAGTTTAGAAAGAACCAAAACCAAGTTTTATGTAGGTAGAAACACTCACAAGTCAAAACATTTGTAATAAGCTAAAACCAAGTGTTGGATCGAAAAACTCACATGTCAAAATATTTGTAATAAACTAAAACCAAGTGTTGGATCGAACCACTCATCTCGAATGTACTCAGAATGCCTCAATTTTCATGCTAATATGCCCTGCAAACTTGGAGTATTATAAGACCTAAAAAAGTTGTGAGACATGGACATGAAGCCCAAAGGCCCAACGGGTTGTAGGAGGTCAAGGAAATAAGTCGAAGGAGCAAGAGGTCTAGCAGAGACCAAGTGGGGAGGGCCCACTCGGTTATGCCAAGTGGGTACGACACTGCTTTGGTTTCTCAAGCATAACTTTCTCATATGAGCTTCGATTGAGGTGATTCAAAGTCTTATGGAAAGATAAGAGAATTATCTACAACTTTCATATTTTGAGTTTTAAGAGATCGAGCTGAATCAAGGTGTAAATTGGGCATGAACTTGATGCACCTGCACTATCAAAGCTCAGAATCAAGTATTGAAGGAAGATGGATCCGAACCAAGACAAAAGCCAAAAAGAAGGCATGAACGAGTGGCCCCCCACTTGGTCATGGGGAGATCAATTTCCCATAACTTTTCATGACCCCACTCGGTTATGTTGAGTGGGTACGACACTGCCTTAGTTTTTCGGCCATAACTTTCTCATACGAGCTCTGATTGAGCTGATTCAAAGTCCTATGGAAAGCTAAGAGAATTATCTACAACTTTCATGTTTTGTATTTTGAGAGATTCGAGCTAAATAAAGGTGTAAATCGGGTTTGAAGTTGAGATATGGGAACCACTCAAAACCGAGCCAAGGAAAAGGGCAAAAGAAGGCATGATCGGGTGGCCCCCCACTTGGTCATGGTCGAGTGGGCTTGGGCCAATCTCTCCTCTTTTCCCTCTCGGATGGGCCGCGAAATCATCGAAATGGGCTGCGAGATTCTCGCCCCAATTCTCGCACGTCTTATCTCTCTCCTCCGCTATAAATATAAGACCATGCCTTCATCACAAGGTACGCAATTTTGAGTAATTGAAATGTAATTTTCTCATTTTCTCTCGAGATCTGATTCAAGCATCGGAGGGTTTGTGCGGGGACCCCCACCTGCATCCTAACGTTGCTCTCGTTTTGTAGGCCACTCGGTCACCAAGGCCATTCATCACTAAGGCCACCCATCATCTTCAGGCCACTCGTTATCTTCAGGCAACTCGGTCACCAAGGCCACTCGTCATCTTCAGGCAACTCGGTCACCAAGGCCACTCGTCATCTTCAGGCAACTCGTCATTAAGGCCACTCGTCACTAAGGCCACCCGTCATTTTCAGGCCACTCGATCACCAAGGCCATTCGTCACTAAGGCCACTGGGTCACTAAGGCCACTCGTCATCTTCAGGCCACTCGTCATCAAGGCCACTCGTCATCTTCAGGCCACTCGTCATCAAGGCCACTCGTCATCAAGGCCACTCATCACCAAGGCCACTCGGTCACCAAGGCCACTTGTCACTAAGGTTACTCGGTCACCAAGGCCACTCGTCATCTTCAAGCCATTCGTCATCAAGGCCACTCGGTCACCAAGGCCACTCGATCATTTTGGACCACCAGATCATTAGCTCTATCAGATTGTCAGATCTGGACCTTTACCAGATCCAATTGCTTGTTAAGATTCTCATCAACAAAGACACGACTCCCAAGACTCTTGCGTCTATCCGCAATTAAAAATAGATTGTTGTATTTTGGCAACAACAATTGGCGCCGTTTGTGGGAAACGCAAGACAAAAAGTCAACTTAAGAATGGCAAACACCCGTGGACACTGACGAACTCTCTCTCAAGGCGTAGAAACACGCCTATCACCACGGAACTCTCAGCAACAGGGAGCATCTCCCACTATTCCCGATTCTCACCCACAAGGAGCACCTCCTCCCCCTCATAATGCTCAACCACAAGGAGGTGATCGCTCCATTTCCCCCAGCCAGCAGGTGGGGAACCAATCAGTCCCACATCTACTTAACATCGGTTTAGGGCCACTTCCTACTGATCAAGTTGGGACTTCACGATAGCCACCGTGCACAGTCCCGTGGGAAGAGTATGAAGCATTGAGACAGCAACATGTTGAGGGCACGCAGGCACTTCGAGACATGGCTGCAATACTCCAAGGTATGATGCCTGGAGGGACGTTGCCCGATACTTTGAAAAAATTTATGCCACCACCTGAGCCTCAGCCCGAAGTGGGAGCTAATTCCTATCAAGAGGCCACTCCTAATTCTCATTCCCGATCCACTCCTCATCGAAAGGATAAATCACCACCACCCAGGAAAAATCCTCGCGCCATGCCCCGAAGAAATAAGAGCCCACGAATGGAGAACAGGGCTAGAAGTGCCCAAAGACGAAGATACCATGAAACTGGGGCCGACACGCCAACAAGACATGAAAACCAAACAGTAGCAAGTATACGAGATGACATGAAAAGGGTAGTTGAAGAAGTACTTGAACGAAAGAAATTGATCCCAGCCACGGAGGTGCAACAACGTAGAAAATGTCCGTTTACTACATATTTATTGGAGAAACCACTACCTAGAAAATTCAAGATGCCTCAAATCACCCCCTATTCCGGCAAGTATGATCCCTATGATCACATTCAAAGTTATGAGTCGTTGATGATATTACACGGATAGGATGATGACATAATGTGCCGAGCTTTCTTCTTAACTCTATCAGGGCATACTCGGACATGGTTCAACAGTTTACCTGAGGCCTTTATCTCTTCATTCGGTCAGCTCAGAATGGAATTTGATAAGGCATTTATGATTAATAGTCGAAGAAGAAATGACGCCACATACTTGCTCAGTATTCGATAGGGGAACAAAGAAATCTGCGTCAGTATGTGGATAGATTTCGGAACGCCACCCTCGAAGTTCATGATTTACCAATTACAATGGCAGTGTCTGCTATGTTACACGGAACACGACTAACCCCCTTACAAGAATCATTATCTTTAGACCCACCAACTTCCCTAGAAGATTTGTTTACTATAGCAAATAAATACGTGCTCCATACGGAAGTTGTGAGAGCTGTAGGTGGGAATAAGGGTAGAGAGCGAAAAAGGAAGGAAAGCGATGTTGAAGAGGACTCCAGGCGGGTTAGGGGATCAGATATACCTCAGCCCCAGTTCCACCATTACACCAAACTTCTCCAACCTCGGTCAACCATACTTGCAGCCATCAAAGGGTCAGGTCTCATTAGACTCCCAAAAAAGGTTGACCATCCCATGGGGAAGAATAGAGAAGAATATTGTAGATATCACAGAACCCATGGTCATTGCACTAACCAGTGCCGGGAGTTAAGAGATCAGATTGAGATGCTAGTTCGTGAAGGACATCTTCAAAGGTACGTACAGGTCAAAGATAGTAAGCCTCGAATAGGAGAAGATAGATAGGAAGAGCAAGGGAGATCAAATCAGAGATGTCAAGAGAGAGGAAGGGATTACGGAGAAAATCCACCTCTAGACAATGAACCAGTTCATGAGCCCATACATGTCATCTCGGTCGGTGAAACTATGGCAGGGGACTCCTCATATTCCATCAAGACAAACCACGAAAGGACATGCCCTTAGAAGAATGCAGTCATCCACCATTAATGCCATCAAAGAGAAAACTGGGAGCAAAATAAAAACACATTGAAGAAAGCCTATGTTAAAGAATGAGAAACTAAACATTTCGTGCTTAGAGGCAACAATAAGACCCAAAATGAAATAGTGGATATACTCACTTATTTCAAAAAATGTAAGCGTTTTCATCATACATTGCTTTGTGAAAGTTTGTTTGCTATGCTCTACTTACAGGAAAAATCAACTCAAGCCCGTTGTCCCGCTCACGGCCCGGCAAGGAGGGAAAAATAAACTCAAGCCAGTTGCCCCGCTAACAGCCCGGCAACGAGGGAAAAATAAACTCAAACCCGTTGCCCTCCTCACGGCCCGGCAACGAGAGAAAAATAAACTCAAGCCCGTTGCCCCACTCAAGGCCCGGCAACGAGGGAAAAATAAACTCAAACCCGTTACCCCACTCACGGCCCGGCAACGAGGGAAAAATAAACTCAAACCCATTGTCCCGCTTATAGCCCGACAACGAGGTAAAAGTACATTCAAACCCATTGCCCTACTCACAGCCTGGCAATGAGGTAAAAGTACATTCAAGCCCGTTGTCCCGCTTATAGCCTGGCAACGAGGTAAAAGTACATTCAAACTCATTGCCCCACTCGTGGCCCGGCAATGAGGTAAAAGTACATTTAAACCCATTGTCCTGCTTAGAGCTCGGCAATAAGGTAAAAGTACATTCAAACCCGTTGTCCCACTTATAACCCAACAACGAGGTAAAAGTACATTCAAGTCCGTTGTCCCGCTTATAGTCCAGCAACGAGGTAAAAGTACATTAAAGCCCATTGTCTCGCTCATAGCCCGGCAATGAGGTAAAAGTACATTCAAACCCGTTGTCCCGCTTATAGACCGGCAATGAGGTAAAAATACATTCAAGCCCGTTGTCCCGCTTATAGTCCGACAATGAGGGAAAAACAAACTCAAGCCCGTTGCCCCGCTCACGGCCCGGCAACGAGGAAAAAATAAACTCAAGCCCGTTGTCCTGCTTATAGCCCAGCAACAAAGTAAATGTACATTCAAACCCATTGCCCTGCTCACAGCTCGGTAATGAGGTAAAAGTACATTCAAGCCCGTTGTCCCGCTTATAGCCCGGCAACGAGGTAAAAGTACATTCAAACCCATTGTTCCGCTTATAGCCCGGTAACGAGGTAAAAGTACATTCAAACCCATTGTTCCGCTTATAGCCCGGTAACGAGGTAAAAGTACATTCAAACCCATTGCCCCACTCATGGCTCGGCAATGAGGTAAAAGTACATTCAAACCCATTGCCCCGCTCACGGCCCGGCAAGGAGGTAAAAGTACATTCAAGCCTGTTGACCTGCTCACAGCCCGGCAACGAGGGAAAAATGAACTCAAACCCATTGTCCTGGTTACCACCCGACAACAAGGGAAAAGAAAGTGCAAATTTACTATCCTATGCACAACACCATAACTGGGAGCAGAATCAAACTCATTGTTCGGTGCACAGTTAGACATCTATGAAAAGCGAACTTACTAGTATATCTACCTCATACTTCTGCAAAGGAATTGAAAATCACTAGAGCCCAGAAATTTAAAAGCACGGTGTGCAAACAAGCTCAAGAGGATGTGTAGAATATGAAACAGCTAAAAGAGAAGTAATGTTCAAAAGTTTACAGGACAAGATACTCTTTCACCTGAACCTTCCAACTAAAAGAGTATGGAGCAATTGATATGCCCTGCAAACTTGGAGTATTACAAGACCTAAAAAAGTTGTGAGACATGGACATGAAGCCCAAAGGCCCAACGGGTTGTAGGAGGTCAAGGAAATAAGCCGAAGGAGCAAGAGGTCGAGCATAGACCAAGTGGGGAGGGCCCACTCTGTTATGCCAAGTGGGTACGACACTACTTTGGTTTCTCAAGCATAACTTTCTCATATGAGCTTCGATTGAGGTGATTCAAAGTCCTATTGAAAGATAAGAGAATTATCTACAACTTTCATATTTTGAGTTTTAAGAGATTCGAGTTGAATCAAGATGTAAATTAGGCATGAAGTTGATGCACATGCACTATCAAAGCTCGGAGTCAAGTATTGAAGGAAGATGGATCCGAACCAAGACAAAAGCCAAAAAGAAGGCATGAACGAGTGGCCCCCCACTCGGTCATGGGGAGATCAATTTCCCACAACTTTTCATGACCCCACTCGGTTATGCCGAGTGGGTACGACACTGCCTTAGTGTTTTGGCCATAACTTTCTCATACAAGCTCTGATTGAGCTAATTCAAAGTCCTATAGAAAGCTAAGAGAATTATCTACCACTTTCATGTTTTGTGTTTTGAGAGATTCGAGCGGAATAAAGGTGTAAATTGGGCTTGAAGTTGAGATATGGGAACCACTCAAAACTGAGCCAAGGAAAAGGGCAAAAGAAGGCATGATCGGGTGGCCCCCCACTCGGTCATGACCGAGTGGCCCCCCCACTCGGTCATGGTCGAGTGGGCTTGGGCCAATCTCTCTTTTTTTCCTTCTCGGATGGGCCGCGAAATCATCGAAATGGGCCGCAAGATTCTCTCCCCAATTCTCGCACGTCTTCTCTCTCTCCTCCGCTATAAATATGAGACCATGCCTTCATCACAAGGTACGCAATTTTGAGTAATTGAAGTACAATTTTCTCATTTTCTCTCGAGATCTGACTCAAGCATCGGAGGGTTTGCGCGGGGACCCCCACCCGCGTCCTAAAGGTGCTCTCGTTTTGTAGGCCACTCGGTCACCAAGGCTACTCGTCATTAAGGCCACCCGTCATCTTCAGGTCACTCGGTCACCAAGGCCACTCGTCATCTTCAGGCCACTCGTCATCAAGGCCACTCGTCACTAAGGCCACTCAGTCACCAAGGCCACTCGTCACTAAAGCCACCCGTCATCTTCAGGCCACTCGGTCACCAAGGCCACTCGTCACTAAGGCCACTTAGTCACCAAGGCTACTCATCATCTTCAGGCCACTCCTCATCAAGGCCACTCGTCATCAAGGCCACTCGTTATCAAGGCCACTCGTCACCAAGGCCACTCGTCACTAAGGCCACTCGGTCACCAAGGCCACTCGTCATCTTCAGGCCACTCGTCATCAAGGCCACTCGTCACCAAGGCCACTCGTCATCTTCAGGCCACCAGATCATTTTAGGCCACCAAATCATTTTGGGCCACCAGATCATTAGCTCTATCAGATTGTCAGATCTGAACCTTTACCAGATCCAATTGCTTGTCAAGATTCTCATCAGCAAAGACATGACTCCCAAGACTCTTGCATCTATCCGCAATTAAAAATAGATTGTTGTATTTTGGCAACAACACATGCAAATCCTCAAGTCATTTTTGCAAAATTCTTCATTCTTTCTCAAGAACAAGACCCTCCCTTTTGTTTCCCTCAATTTGGGAAAGATTCTACTCAAAGATGTTTGGAATGGTTTGTGATCAACCTGGGCCCCTATTTATAGAATTCTCTAACCAAACATATGTTGCCACCTCAAGGGATTCTTTATGCATCATTATGAGGCCTTAACTTAACTTCCAAGAAATCCAATGGTTGCATGCCATGTGTCCTTAAGGATAAAATTTTGGAGACTTTGAGGGTAAGCAAACTTCTATAACCAATCACGCATTGCCACCTTGCGAGGTCATCATGAGTCTTATCTGCCACCTCAAGGGAGTTATTATGCATCATCATGAGTGCTTGCCACATGTCCTTAGCTTGGAGACTAAGCAAACTTGGAGGTTAAGTGTTGGACTCCAAAATGATTTAAAGATGGATTTAAGGTTGTTTGAAATCCAAAACTAAATTGAAATGTAAACTCACGTACGCACCTTCTTAACTATTTACAACTTTTGTAAAACCCCGTTTTTGAACTAAATAAATGCAAGAAATGTTTTGTGAAACGTGGCATTAGAATGGTTGAATCAAGGTTTTCAAAGTAGATTTTTACTATTATTTAGCCAAGTCAATCGTAAGGAGTACCCCGAAACCCGAGCAATCAAAAAGAAGATCACGTCATCATTAAGTAATTCGAGATATGCATTTTTGCACTGAAAGAAATCAAATCCGAGGCAATTTTTGATACAGCTTCAGTTATGGCTGATAAAATCGAATTGTCTAAGAGAACCTCCGAAAAGGCGACGGAACCCTTATGAGGCCTTGAATTATTAAGTAGAGTAACCTTTCAGTGTTTTGAGACATCGAGGCTTAAAATCGAGCGTGTTAGAGGCCGAATTGAGAGCAAGGGCTAGAGGGGTTTTGCTTTAGTGAGGGTGAGGATCATTTCTAGAGAAAATTGAGGGTTTTGGTGTGCGTTTGGAGTGGTTTTGAGCGGTCGCCAGAAAGCGAGGCAGGCGGTCTAGCCGAAGGTGCAAGGCTTCGGTTGAGGCCTTTCCGAGCTTCCAAGCACACCAACATGATCAACTGAAGGAAGAGGTCAACCTAGAAGCAAAAACCCTAAGCTCCGGTGTGCCGTCGCCAAAGAAGAAGCCCGAAGCGTGGCCTTCACGCGTCGTACCCCACTCGCAGCCACGCGCTGAGCGCGTGAGAGCACGTGCACATCAGGTTTTCTTCGTTTTTTTTTTTATAATTTTTAGAAAAATATTTTAGGATTTATTATGCAAAAATATTTGAAAAAAAATTGGATGTAGATATTTATTTTAGAATTTTAGTGAGGAAAAATAGAAAGAAATAAAAGGAAATTATGAAGAAAATATGAGGAAAATTGGTGATGGTATTTATTCATTTAATATGGTGTTAGGGTGCCTTAGGGCCTAAGTTTGGGTGTTGGTTCGAGTTTGAGGATTGGTACGCAAATCGAAGTCAAGTACGTATTTCGAGAAAAACTTAATTTGTCAAATGTGAGTGTTCTGATTTATAACCTTGGTTAATATGAGGATTCTTATCTAAAGACTGGATTTATTATGAGTGGTTCTACCCTAAACACGATTTCATGTAAATTGATTTTACCATGTTGACACGCCTTGATATGCTATGCATCACGTAGATTGCATTACACGTTATGATGAAATGTACATATATACACGATGAAATTATTGATCATGCATTTACATAAGGGTTTGAAAATACGGGCTAGGACCGCTACTCTTCCAAGGGTGTACCCATACACCTCGATCTGGGAAGGAGACTAAAAATAGAGAGTAGCATTAAGGTACGGTTAGCTTAAACCAAAATAAAAGGAAAGGACATTTTGCATTCATGCACGAAATGTGTTTATTATTCTCACTTAGATAATTCATCATCTAACTTGGGTTTTGCCCCTGGAATATTCAAACGTTCCAGATGTTGCAGCAGAACCAGATACGGAAAAAGCATGTGACGGCACTTTGCAAGTGCAAGATGAGTTATGATTATGATGTTGAGATTTATTTATTTAAAGTTCCTGTTACTTAATATTTGATGTTTGAAAGACGTTGATGTATTGTCTAAATCATGGTTATTGTAATATTAGATTCGATTCTTAGCTTCCGCGTTTAATGTTTATATTTCTCTTTGAGATGGATGGAAATTTTGGGATGAGGAATGATATGATGTATAAATTAGTTCAAAAAAAAATATTATCCCCAAATTGTCCTAGTTATAACATGCTCGAGTATGTGGGGTGTTACAGTTGGTATCAGACCGAACTAAATAGAAGACTTAGCAATGGCTTGAGGAAATTAGAATTTAGAGATTTAAGGTTCTACACATAGGATTACTAATGAATTTTAGGGTAAACGTCAGGATGGCCTGGAACTTTCATGAGTAGGTGCTAGTCGACCACTAGGCCAATCGGATTAACGCTAGGGAGCCAGATCCCGAGAAAGATGTTTATGGGTTTGTAGCTAAGATGGAAGATATTGTAACGCCCCGATTTCCAAGCGTGTTAAAACTCAAGATAATTCTAGGATAACATTTTTTTTCTTCTTAAAAACTATTACTAAATTATATCACTCCTCATATCTATTCCAAAATTTTCATACATTTATCTCGAAAGAGAATTATCATAAACATCAAATATAGAAGTTAGAATCGAACCTAACATCTTGTCATTAATTATAAATAAATTCTTACATCCTCATTAACCATAATTAAGTTATACATCATCATTTTTCAAAACGTTCAGAATTTAAAGTAGCAGAACTTAAATACATGGGCTACATAACATAACTCATCATATAATTCATCATACAATTTTCTAAGTGCCATTTTATGCCTCATTCATCCTAGTTTCTACTACAATCTCCATCTAGAACGTTTGAATATTCCAGGAGTAAAACCTAAGTTAGATGATGAATCATCTAAGTAAGGGAACAATAAACATATTTCGTGCATGAATGCAAAATGTCATTTTCCATATCATTTCGGTTTGAGCCGACCATACCTTATTGCTACTCCCCATTTTCGTAGCCTCCTTACCAGGCCGAGGTATATGGGTGCACCCTTGGTAGAGCAGCGATTTCGACCCGTACTCTCAAACCCTTATGCGAATGCATGATCAATAATATCACCGTGTACATATGCATATTTCATCATCAATACATGTAAATGCAATCTACATGACATACTCATATCAAAACATGACAACACGATAACATCATTTACATAAAATCAGATTTTGGAATCAAACCACTTACAAACCAAGCATTTTCATAAAACTAAATCCAGTTGGAAAGTACCACTTACTTTTACCTCAAAGTTCGGGATAACTCAAAAAACGCGCATCGCCTCGATTTGCATGCACGACCTAAATTTTCGTGCCAAACCTCAAAAGTTGCACAAATCACTAATCCTCGAGCATAACAATCCTATAAAACATATTTATCACGAAAAATATGAATACTCTAATTTCTCCATATTTTCCTTCATTTTTCTTCTATTTTTCCTTCTAAAAATTCAAATAAATACTTCTTAAACTATTTTCTCAAATCTCTTTCTACAACAATTCATAATAACCTATGAGTTTCAAGAGAAAATTACTGAACTTACCCGGATGCTTCGTTTTCACACTAAACGAGGTTGTTCGTTGCAAAAACTGAGATATCGAGAAGGTAAACACCAAATCTTTTTGCACAAACCCATAGTCTAATAATAAGAATACAATTGTTGATTTAATGTGGGTTGATTATCATCCCGACCATGATGCTCAAGTTGATTTTGATTGAATTTGTTTGTTTTTATTGTTATTTATGTCCTCATGTAATGGTTCACATAAACTTACTTGAATTTCACATGTTGTAATTGGCATTGTTGAAATTGAACGCATGACTTGTTGAATTTTTATTTTTTAACATGTTATTATGTTATGGTTTACATAAACTTTCTAGTGTTTCACATGTTGTAATTGGCATTTTTAAAATTGAAGATAGATTATTAGTCAGTTATAATTTTTTTAACATGTTACTATGTAATGGTTGACCAACATTTAATTTTGGAAGACAGATTTCATGGCATAGGATATTTGCTCAAGCTGAGTGGATCCTAATTCTAAGAATCGTCATGTACGTTGAAATGATGCAATTGATGGGTGTATGATTAGCTTATTTTATCAAGTGTTGATTGGTCATAAAAGAAGTGACAATGGTATTACCATATCTAAGTGGCCAAAGTAGTTGAGAGCATATACAATGGATGTGGAGTTGTGGTGTCGGCTCAAAATATACACTGGACATATCACAGCCGATGCATTGACTTGGGAGGAGTTTCTTAAGATATAATACTTCATCGACCAATAAACATTTTTATCATTACACATTAGTAGTATAGTTTCTTTTAGACATTTACAAGCATAAAATGTATATCTCTTTGTTTTCAATTTTTTTTTTTAGGCAAAACCAGATTTTGGAAAGTAGATGACCAAACTTTGTCCTCCATATGATGAGTTGGAGGCTATCTTTAGAAATGATGATACTACAAGAGATCGCTTTGTAACTGGCAATGACAATTTTTCTCCCATTCATGGTATTTAAAAGTAAATAATACAAATATATGATTCATAATATACCTTATATAAAATATTCTAACAAGTTATATATTTTTTTTATTAATAATGGATGAAAGTGTGAATGAGGGAGGTTGACAGTCTAAACAAAGATATGAATACAAGTAGAAGTCACGCTCCTAAGCATAATGCCGAAGGAAGAATCAACAAAATTCGACATAGACGTATCCAACCCATCGATGAGAATGTTGTTGCCCTATTGAGCATTGTCAAATCGTCTAAAAGAATTGCTAATGTTATGGAGATTCAAGCAACATTAAATACACAAAATTACATCAATTGGCAATTGGTTCTAGAAAAACTACAAGGCATGAAGATAGACAAGCATAACATCATACAAGTCATGAAAGTCTTTTAATTGGATAAAAATTTTGCTAGAATCATTATGAGCTTGACTAATGAAGCATTCATGTAAGATTTGGTTTTTGAGAAGTTAGGTCATAATTCACCTCCACTACTTTAGGATGCCATTGACTTAAGGCTTAATTAGTGGACGATGTTTAGTATATTTGTTGAAAACAATGTTTTAACTTATAAAGGACATAATTGCACATTTTTATATGTTTTGTAACATGTCTATTATCCTTTCTATTTTGTTTGGATGTTTAGTATGTTATCCTTTTATTTAGAAAAATACATACATTGCTAAGTAATATATAGTGGTTACTTCACATGATATCTGTTTCCATTCTTTGTAAATTTACAAATCACATTCAAAAGTGTCATATTTCTCAAATGATGTTGTTGTTGCCAAAATACAACAATTAGAATTTTTAAGAGTGGGATACACGTGGATGCCGTCGGCCTCGGGACTTGATCGAAGATTTGGCTGCAAAACTAAGGGGGGCTTTTGAAGGGTTCCTTCTGAAGGACGCTTTCGAAGCCTTCCTTCCGAAGGGTCAATGTGGGCTTCCGAAGGTAGCTTCCGTGGGCAACTTCCTAAGGGTTCAAATGGGCTTCCGAAGCTCGCTTCCGTGGGCAGCTTCCAAATGGTTCGGGAAGGCTTCCGAAGCTCGCTTCCGTAGGCAGCTTCCGAAGGTCCAGGGGAGCTTCCGAAGCTCGCTTTCGTAGACAGCTTCCGAAGGTCCAGAGGAGCTTCCGAAGCTCGCTTCCGTAGACAGCTTCCGAAGGTCTTCTCCAGCAACTTTCGAAGGGTTTTTTGTCCTTCCGAAGGACATTTGGTCCTTTCGAAGGAACTATAGTGGACAAATAAGGATTAAAAGGCTCGTAGGATTTTTCTCCCGCAAAGGCCATTTGATGCTCAAGTTAGTAACGGAAGGAAAATAATCGCGAGGAATGAAAAAGAAGACTAAATTTCAGACGGAAAGTGGGAGAGAAATACCGATGTCTGGATCCTTTTATGAGGGTTGAACTTGGCCTTTTATAGAGATCGAGTAGGGAGCACACGTGCCCCTTCCGAAGAATTCCTTCCGAATGGCTTCTGAAGCCCCTTCCTCAACAACTTCCAAAGCCCCTTCCTCAGCAGCTTCCGAATGTGGCTTTCCCGCCATGCTTGGACTTTTTCTCTTTCGATTTTTTTGGAGCACCACAGATATATTGTAACAAACAAGATATGACATTCAATTATACCACAAAAAAGAAAAAAAATGACAAATTTCAAGTTCAAATAGGTATACTTTCCATGAAAAAAATGGACAATTTTCATGAAAAATAATGGCTATCAAACAACCAAAGCTAAAAAAAAAATAACTAATTTCAAGAAAAATAGTGACAATCAAACACCAAAAATTAAAAAATACAATAATTTCTAGATAAAAAATTAAATTAATTAAACACCCTTAATTGACAATATCCATGATAGGCAATTCAATTATTTAGAATTTATTTTCTTTCTCTACAAATTGCATACTTGCAATCAAACACACTCTTAGAAGAACTTGAAAAATGACCTCCAAAAAGATTTTGTTGGTGTAGGAGAGTAAGAATTTGAATTATTAAAAAGTAAATAAAGACATATATGGTGAAATATAAATTTATATTAAAACTTTGGGCGAGTTAGACTGACATTTTTTGAAATCAAGTGAAATTATAAGAAGTTCCTCTTTATTTTAAAAAATTAAAAGAACTTCTTTGAAATTTATAAAACAATTAAATCCCTACATTTATTTTTAACTGTCATTAAAATTTTAAAATACCTAAAATGCTTTTTTCCTCCCTTTCTCCGCCACCCCATCTCTCTCTCTCTCTCTCTCCTTCTGCCCCATTTTGGCAACGGCACTGCCGGCGCCGGCGGGCAAGTGATGATCGAACCTAGTGATTGACGGGATGCCGTTCCCAATCATATCTCCCAACAATGGCCGGGTTGTCATGTACAAGACCGAATAAAAAAGTCTCATCGCTTGGCGCTGGAAGGCCATTGCAGAAGGGCATTGAAGAGGATTGAGGAGCCACCAAAGGAGAGAGATCCTTTTTACACTACTCGTCATAGAGAGGAAGAGGTCGTAGTTGCTTGCCTTAACCTCTTTGCTTTTCTGACGGATGGACTCGCAATACACAATAAAAAATAGAAGAGTCTTAATATATTTAAATTGAATATGCAAAAATGTTGTAGAGTTTGTGGGCTTCGTTCTTGACAAATAAACATAGTTTTAAATCATTATCATCATCATACTCCCTCCCAATGAATAACAAAATCAGATGCCTGCCAGCGAGCATAATTTTGTTACTGCATACAACTAACTAAAAGAATAAATTTGCTCAATAAACAAAAGAATACTTAAAACACCTACTATATTTTCTCTTTTCTAGGTGCCGGGTTTCATTTTATTCACTCTCTGGGGGAGGGGTCGGAAAATTCTAAATCTAAGTTGGTTGGTACCTGTAGGCTGTAGCAAGTTGGGAACAGCCGACTTTGTGTATTGATTGGCTATTGAATTTGGTTGGTGTTGATATTCTCCTATGCAATGCACTGCTTTGGCAAGACTGAGAAAGCTGCTCTGACTTGTAAAAGCCACAAGGCCATCTGCATTCCTATCAGCCGCACTTCTAACAACAACTCGTCTAGCCAGAGGCTTATCCGGGATAAGACTGACTTGTTCTGCAAAAACTTTGCCTCCATGACTGCCTTAGAAGAAACTTTCCCAATGATCAAAAATGTCTCCAGAGAAGATCCCTTCAGCTACCCAAAGAAGCACAATTGAAAATTAAGAACTCTATCCAACCGTTTCACAGCTGCCAGTCCAAAAATGTGGACTCCTTTGATAAGCTAGTTTAGTGTTAATGTTTCAATACCAGCTAATGAAATCACATGCAGGATAGTATTTCATGAAAAATAGCCAAGAATATAACACTTAACAGTTACTACAAAAATAATGCAGAATCAGGTAAGATGGAAACAGTAGAACCAAATATATGTGTGTGTGTGCGCATGCGTGTATGGAAAGCATGATAAAAATTAAAACTCCCTAGGGGCAACTCAAATGATCCTGAAATTCCCAGTAAGATAATTTAGTTCAGTCAAGTATCTGAGTCATCTCCCCAAATCAAAGCCTTCTCAGGTTTGCAAAAGCCCTACCTTTTTTTCTTGTTCTGATTTAAATGTCTCGTGGAAGATCCAAAAGAAAAGAGAAACATGGAAATCAATAATGCAAAAGAAATGGAAACATGGGGATCTTTCTAATTGATGAACAAAATAGTCAGAAGGCAATTTTTTTTTTTTTTTTTTATAACAAAAAATGGGTTTTTACATAACATAAGATGAAAAAGCGGGTCCATCATGAAAACCGGGATGTTTAAATGTATAAATTGCAAGGGTATGTAAACAGATCAAGAAATCAATGAAGCCGAAAGTCAAACATGCCAGTAAGCAAAGAGACAAGAAGACAAAAGTAGCAAAGCTGTTAAGTCATCTAAAAAGAAAATCAATGACAGCAGAAGGAGAAATACTTGGCTCCAAGATGAAGATGAAACACCATAAAAAGGGGATTCATAAGAATTAGCATAAGTCCAATGATTTTACATTCAAATGCCATAAAGCTTATGCTAGGTTTCCACAATTAGCAAGCCCACATCATACCTTATAAGAAATTCAAACAGTGGAAAAGGAAATTGGTAAATGGCCAACTATTGTGGAATATATAACATAAATTAGAACAGAATCATGACCACGTCAAACGACCAATGCATGCATATATATGCCTTCACATTCAAGTGTAACTTTATTTAACACCATGCAAGGAAATTCCGGGAACTAAATAGCCAAGAAAGGAAAAGAAATAAAAATAAAAATTATTTAAGGCCTTGAATGGTTAAACATGTCATACCAAAGAATTATTAACCGCCCGTAGACAGTCATTTGTCTTCATCATTAGCAGAATAACACGAGGAAGTCTCCTCAGCAGTTCTGTGATTTGAAGGAAATATTGAGAAGCATACATCTGCCAGGAAAGAATAGTCACACTACGTGAGCTTGCATTTCACAAAGGCCTAAAAGTAAACACATTCAAAACTATGATAAAGTTCCCCATCTCCTTTAGTGGTCCCCGCTTTCAGGGTAGTTTTCCACTCTCAAAAGAGACCATTCTAGACCATTAAGAACATTACATAAGTACACAACTTTGACAGAGCCCCATCTCTAGAAATGATCACCTGGAGTTCTGAACGATCATTGTCATCACCTTGTAGAACCAGATGATCAACAGCTGGGTCAATGACCCTATTCCAAGGTCTCATTGTAAGAACACCTGCAAACAATGCATACAGATCCTCTCCAGCACCCAATTTCACACAGTTTTCCTTTATTCCTTGAGCATCAGAAAATATCAATGACTGCATGACAAGTTCATGCACACCATCAACAGAGATAATAACCAAAAGTAACTAGCATGAAATACATTCAAGAAAGAAAAATGCACCTTCCAGAGTGCAGCATAGTTGGTCCTGGTTGAGAGATCAAGTTCCTTGTACAGCCCATGGTCTAGAAGTATCAATTGTGGTTTTCTCTTGCCTGTAAATGAAAAGAGGAGCAAAGACTTGCATCAGACAGAACAAACCTCCGTGCTGGTATGATTTATATGCTTCACCTTTTCTTATCAAAACTAAAAGCCCATCCAGATTCACTGGGAATACCATAAATGCAGGATATGCAAGAAACCATGTAAGAAAACACTTTTAACAGCGTCCTGTCAGGGCATTAGGGTAAAAGACATTTTAATCTAACAGACAAGTTTTGTTCAGTATTTGAACCATAAGATCACAGAAACAGCAATCCCACGTTCAGAAAAATGAGCTAATTTGCAGGCTTATCCTAGGAAAATGAGCAATTCTTTTAAGTATTTTATTGAATTCGATAAACTGGATGGGGTCACCTGATTATAATAAAAATACATGATTATCACAAAACTACATCTTTGCACAGAATGAAATCTGACCAATAAGAATTTTTGTAAGAATGTAGTCAAACATTCAACTCTGTTAGTTACTTTAGTGGAAGGTCCCCAAATTCTGAAGCAAAAATGGATAGAGATATCCAGAAGTAAAAATGGATTGAGATACTTGTTCAATAGTTCACCTATTCCAAGGCTTGCACCTTTAAAGGTTATTTTGTCTTGTAAAAGGAGGTTGGTCCCCTTTGTAGAGATTTTGGTGTAATCACCATAAATATTTCCTCTTCCTGATAGAGCTTTAATAGCGCTTACATCACTTGCCCTGGATATGGAGGGCCATTACCATGACTGGTGCCTACAGATTTGGTATCCTTCCCTTAAAGTACACAATATTATAATGTCTACATTTTGAAAACAAAATCAGATCACATTTATACCAATCTATTCTAATGACCAAAATTGTATTAGTTCTAGAGTTTTAGATGGTCACATAGTAAAGAAACAACACAAAGCAGCATTATTTTTCTCTGATTGATTGATGACTAGGCAATTAGCTTACCATGAAATAATTCGATGTTAGGACCCGAGGGTATTATTGAAATTTTTGTAATAAAAGTAGCCACATGGCCATTTGCATGTAAGTAGTTAGAGAGGATCCTCACGGTTATGATAATATGCCGTGGGAAGAGCCTATACAAGGCCATGTATTGGAGGATGGGAGTTATCTGGTTTGAATGATAATCTCTTTCCCTCTAAATTCAATTCTTCTCTCTTTTCCTTTTCCCTCCAAATTCTCTCTCTCTCTCTCTCTCGTCTTCTAAACTCACAGTAACTTTAAGTCTCTTCTCGAAGACTTGACAATTGGTATCAAAGCCAGTCATCCTCGGTTGTGATTCCGAGCGCAGTAGTCAGTTCAATTGGTAGGATTGAGGCAAAGTGATCAGAGATAGAGATGGCAGAAGGAACTCAATTGAAACAACTGGAGAATCGCTTGGAAGCAATGGAGTTCGGAATGACTCAAACTCAGGAAGCAGTAGCGTAGAGCAGGGAAGAGACCAGGGCGATCCGCGATGAATTAAGGGAGGAGATGATATCTTCCAAAGGAGGAGTTCAGAGAGAATTGGCAAGGTAGAGGGAGGTGTTAGATCAGTTCGGGCAATGGATAGGCAGTGCGGTCAGCATACTATCCACTCTCCCTCAATTTCGGTTGCTGCCAAAATTTCCTCCCCGGTCAGTTCCGAAAGTTGGCATGGTGGGAGTAGGAATTCTTCCCTAACCCCAAGGAGTCACAGAAATGGGGAATTCATCATACGAGGACACTATAGAACCGGTAAGAGAATTCAATTCTCCTCGTTCTCACCAAGGCTCTATGCCGAGGTTGGAGATTCCTCTCTTTAAAGGATCCAAGCCTAGGTGGTGGATCCGGAGGTGTGAGAGGTTCTTTCAGTTCTATCAAATCCCTGAAAATCAGCGGATCAATCTAGCCATAACCTATCTAAATGATATGGCTGATGCTTGGTTACAAGGGTGGTATAAATCAAGGGGAACAGAGACTAGATGGATCGATTTTGCGGAAGAATTGTGTATTCACTTCGGGGGAACGAAATATGGCGGATGTGATAGAGGAGTTTAATAAACTCAAACAAAAAGGGTCGGTGGCCGAATATCAAGAGAAGTTTGAGGAGTTAGGAGCTTTAATGTGGAGTGCTCAACCAACTCTCACTGATCAGTACTTCGTATCCAGCTTCATTAGTGCCCTCAAGGATGAGTTGAGATCCATGGTAAAAATGATGATGCCGACAACGGTTAGGCAAGCGATAGAAAAGGCCAGGTTGCAAGAATTGACGCTGGAGGCGATATTCAAAAGGAATAAGGTGGCTACTAGACCAATGTCAATTCCTAATTACCCTGCAGGAGGGAATAACAGACTTATTATTAGGAGGGCCTTCTAGGGGTCCTAAGGTTAGCTCTCTGCCTTCCCGTGCTACAACTATGGAGCAGAGGCGACTTATGGGGCTATGTTTTAAATGTGGTGAAAAGTATCATGCTGGGCACCAGTACAGGAGGTAGCTCCTTAACATGGAAGGGGAGGAGGAGCATAATGCAAACGATTTAGAGGAGGAAGAGGAGGTGACTCAAGAGGTAGTGGGACTAGTGAGGGAGGAAGAAACGGAGCATGAGGGAGGATAAATTTCCTTCCATGCTTTGAAAGGAGGGCCTATGGGTCAAATCATAAAGGTGCAAGGGTAGGTGGGACAAAAGAGGTTATTAGTATTGATCGAAAGTGGCAGCACCCATAGCTTCTTAAATGAAGCTACTGCCATGGAATTAAAGTGTAGATTAATAGCTACAACTCCTCTCTCGGTGACAGTGACTAACGAGAGTAAGATGTATAGCCATAAAAGGTGTGAAGAGTTCTGTTGGGAGATGCAAGGACATGCATTCCAAGCTAACCTAAGGGTGCTGGAATTAGGCGATTATGACATAGTGTTGGGGGTGGATTGGATGAAGACTGTTAGTCCTCTCACCTTTGACTTCAATAAACTAGAAGTCACAGTGGAAAGGGGAAATTCTAAGCTCATTTTGAAAGGGAACATGGAACATGGAGCAAGGAGAATGCAAATGGATAAGGGGAGAGAAACTACAGAGGTGGATGAAGATTAAAGGGGGTCAAATAGCCTAATTGTATTCAATCGACGCAATGGAAGAGCATGAACCAGAGGGCAAGGATACAGAAAATAATCCTCTATGGAAAGGAAGTTGGGCACTATTCCAATCCACCACTCAAGTAACACTTCTGAATAGCTTAACTTTACTGTTAAAGGAATTTTAGGATCTCTTTGTTGAACCTCACAGCCTACCACCCCAAAGAACCTTAGACCATTCGATATTCCTTAAACCTCACTCTGAACCAATGAACTTGAGAGCCTATAAATACTCTCCCATACAAAAAGTGGAGATTGAAAAACAAGTGGCTAGCATGCTCTCCTCAACCATCATACGCCCTAGCCAAAGCCCCTTTGCATCTCCCGTCTTACTTGTGAAAAAGAAGGATGGCACATGAAGGTTTTGTGTTGGCTAATGTCAACTCAACTCCAATACCATCAAAAACAAATTCTCTATACCCCTCATTAATGACCTTTTAGATGAGTTACATGGGGCCAAAATATTTTCCAAATTGGACTTAGGATCCGAATATCATCAAATCCGGATGTCAGCACCTGATATACGTAAGACAGCCCTCCGTACTCATCAAGGACTATACGAATTTATGGTGATGCCTTTTGGGCTCACCAATGCACCAGCTACCATTCAAGCCTTGATGGGACAAGTATTTCAGTCTTACCTAAGGAAATTCATCCTAATTTTCTTCGATGATATCCTTGTATATAGCAAAGACCTTGACCAGCATTTAACTCACCTAAAAATGACATTTGAGGTCCTGAATTCTAACAAACTGTATGTTAAGCTATCCAAGTATACATTTGCTCAAAAAGAGGTGGAGTACTTAGACCACATTATCTCAGGGGAAGGGATGAGGACCGACCCTCAAAAGATTGCGACTATGGTCAAGTGGCTTAGACCACAGTCAGTAAGGGAGCTAAGAGGGTTCTTGAGTTCGACGGGATATTATAGAAAGCTTATGCAAAATTATGGGCTCATTAGCAAGCCCCTTACAGAGCTCCTCAATAAAGACAGTTTTCAATGGAACTCCCGGGCAGAGGATGCCTTTCTGACCCTTAAGCAAGCCATGACGAAGGCCCCTGTGCTAGCCCTCCCATATTTCTCCAAGAAGCAATATTCTAAAACGCGCTAGGCGCTAGTCGGGTGCCAAGCTGGGGCCAAGGCAGAGCCTAGAAAAACTACTATTTTTAAAATTAAAATTCATATTATTCTAAATGTACATACAAATTAAAATTCATATTATCCCAAATACATATATAAATTAAACAAAGATTATGAAATATTAATATAGATTATTAAATTTAGAGTTTAGACTCTTGAATTTGTGAAACACAATTTATAGGCATTAGAAATAATAGAATCAAATAAAGACATAATAACAAAATACAACAATAACAAAATACAACACTTGCGAAGGAAGAACAACGCAACAAAACGTGGCGGAGGAAGAACAACACTTGGCGAGAGAGGCAACAGCTGCTACTTGCTGACTGCTTACCAGAGGAGGCATATTTAAAGTGATTATTGAATATTCGAGGATTTAAGAAAAATATTTAATTCATGGGTTTTAGGGTGATTTATTGAGTTATGTGAAGTTTATATTAAATTTGGTATGTTGTTGGAATTAAAATAATGTATTTATAATTATTTGAGGTTATTATTTGAAAATTTCAGAGAAAATTAATTATTTATGGTATTTGAGGTTACTATTGAATATTTGGAGATTTAGGGAGGATAGTATTTTTGATGTTTTGAGGAAATGAGGAATTAAGGCAATAAATTAAATTAATTGGAAGCCATTGTGGAAGTAATGAAGTGAATTGAATTAGTGAATTTTGGGACAATTGGGGTGTAAGTGAAATAATGGAACTTGGAGGGGAGAAAATCAGCTTAAGAATTAATTTGGTGATATATTAATCAAGGGTGGCAGCCAGCCCAACGTCATGCGTGAGGACTTCTGAGCAAAGGGCGCGGGTTCGAGTCATGCTAGGAAAGGGAGGAAAGGAAAATAGGCTGGGATTTTTGCTCCCAACAGGGCACCAAACGACGCTGTTTCGAGGCCGCATGGCGCCCATGCACGCGGGCGACCATGCCGCACGCATGCCATGGGTGCGGCCACGTGGCCGCGCAACCCTCCTGGTCGCGCCAGGTGGCAGCCGCTAGGCTGCCCCCTACCTTTGTCCGCCACACCCATTAGCTCTCTAATTTTAATGCAAAATTTCTTGGAATTTGAGGGAATAAATCTAATGATGATGTTCTCTAATAAGGAGCCTTTGCAGGGAATAAATTGAGAGGCTTTGCAAAGAATTAAATGATGAATGGTGCAGAGAATAATTCAATGGAGTTGCATTGAATTGAGGGCAACAATTGGAAGTATAAATAGGAAGTAGGGGTGTGCAATTATAAGAGGAAGTGAAGCAGTGATCGTGAACTTGAGGAGGAGTTTTTGCAAGAAAGTATGGTTAATATTAGTTTATCATTAATTAAGTTGTGAAGTTAATCAATTAGCGAATTGATTTGATAAATAGTGTTGGGAATTAGTGAAAGTAGTGTATTAGCTAAACTAACGACTTAACTTAGTAAAATAATCTAGTGGAAATTCATTGGAAGATTTCAGTAGAATTGCTGCCATAGATCTATTTAATTAATTTGGGTTATATATGATTTCATAAGGAATTTTGAGAGTATTGACGTTATGCTATTGAGTTATCGGCAGCTCGAGGTAGAAAATCTACTTAAACTATTTATTTAGTAGGTTAGTTTAGTAGATAAATTATTAGAAGTATGATATGTTTTATTATAAATTTTATGCGGTTAAGTCTAGTTATTTTAAAGTCATGATCTCATTATTTTTTAGCAAGAGTTTGATAAGGACGAGAATCGGTCATTTAAAGGCAAGTTCTTCTTCCTCTTTGTTTCAATTAAGAGGCAAGACCTCAAATTTTTTATTAATGTGCAAGTTCAGTTTCTCCATTTTCTCAAGTTCATGTTTACAAGTTCATCTCCTATTTTGGGGGTATTTTGGGGTGCATAAAATTTAAGTCATGTTTGTTTATATTTCAGGTTGTACCCCAAAGGGATATGGTGGATTTATGAGCCCTAATGTGGTGTGTAATATTGAATTACTTTTGTTTTTGTGAGCATGTGGGCACCATTATGTTGTATATGAGTAAGAATGTATGAGTGTGGCTTCCATTGTCAATGATGGTGTATAATGTTCTAATGGGTTCTGGCTTTTATGTCATCTTGTTGTGGGTCCCTGGCTAGGGGCGCCTACAGGGTGAGTGAGAAAGATGTGCGAGCAAGCACGAGAGAGGCGACGGCGACGGCGTGCGAGCACGAGACGGTGGCGACGGCAACTCTGCAACTGCAAGAGACAATGGCCGCAGCAACGGCGACTCTACAATTGCAAGAGACAGTGGCGGCGTGCAAGCACGAGAGAGGCAACAGGGACTCTGCAACAGATTGTCGGTGGCGGTGCATGTGAGAGAGAAGGGGAAATCGACGAGAGAGAAGGGGTAACGGGTAAGGGGAAACAAAACCCTAATAAATTTATACTAATCCGTTCATGCGGCCGATTAGGCCATAATCAGCCAAGCGGTTCACGTGGCTAGGCGTCCGCCTTGGCCGCCTAGGCGCTGCCTGGTACCGATTAACCAGGCTGGCGCCTAAGGTGGCCGATTTGGCCATAATCACGGCGACCAACGGCCGCCTAGACCGCGTTTTAGCTCACTGCCAAGAAGTTTGAGGTGGAGACAGACGCAAGTGACAAAGGAATAGGGGTTGTGTTAATGCAGGAGGGAACACCCCTAGCTTACATTAGTCAGGCACTAGCTCCCAGGCATTTGGGTTTGAGGGTGTTTGATAAGGAGTTACTAGCAGTAATGGGGACTATTGAGAAATAGAGGCACTACCTGAAAGCCACCCTTATATAATTAAAATCGACCATGAGAGTCTGCAATTTTTATCCCAGCAAAAATTGCACACTCAGCTACAAAGGAAAGGGGTCTCAAAGCTAATGGGGCTAGACTATTTTGTCAGATTACAAATCTAACAGTAAGATTCTCGAGGAATCGAGAATGGGAATTGAGAGAGAATATGGAAGATATTCGAGAGGAAAGAGAGATCAAAACAGAAAGAGAATTTAGAGGGAGAGAGTAGAGATAATGGGAGGAAAACTCATTTCCAATTTCATTCAACATAATCTGTTCTAGCGTTGGATCAGTTATTTATACCGATCTGGAAACTTGGGTGCCAAAAACAGTTTGCCCCAACCCATGTGCGCTTACAACTTGTCCTAGCATGCTGAGACATTCTACAACTATGCTTAAACGGAAACTCAATTTCTTAATAGCCTAATTACACATTTATTTATATCACTTGCTAGCTACCATAACAATCCCCACCCCTTAAAACGTTTCTTGTCCACAAGAAATGTGTAGTAGGCTTGCTGCATTACAAAATAGGTGGAGGAACTCCGACAAGTATTCCCATGTGTTATTATCAGTGTTCAAGAACGCGCTAGGCGCTAGGCGCTAGTCGAGCGCCAGACTGCGGCCTAGCGCCTAGGCGGGGCTTAGGCGGTGACTAGGAAAAATGGTTGTTTTTTTTTTTTTCTAATGAATTATCTAATGAACTGGTTTTAATGTATTATATATAACAGCAAGCTTGCTGCCACCGCAAGCAGCAACGCAGCAAGCTTGCGTTGGCAACAAGCAACAAGCTTGGTGCTTGTTGCGCGTTGCTGCCAATGCAAGCTTGTCGCAGCAACAAGCTTGCATTGGCAGCAACGCAAGCTTGCTACTGCAACAAGCAGCAAGCAGCAAGTTGTTGCTACTTGCTGCAACGAGCAGTTGCAGCATGCATAGCGGACGAAGACGAGATCGGAGGCAGAGGAAGATGGATACATACCGGCCAAGAGACGAGATCGACGGCAGCGGCGAATGACCGAGAGACGAGATCGGCAGTGAGAGAGAGAGAGACGACCCGCGATGAACGACCAGAGAGAGGAAGGGAAAGGGGAAATAGAGAAAGGGAAGGGGGAAATAGATCGGCCTAGGCCACGCACGACCCAGGCAGTTAGGCGTCGCCTCAGCCGTCTAGGCGGCGCCGTGGCCCGATTAATCGGACCCAGCGCCTAGGGTGCCGACCAGCCTTTCTTCGCCGCGGCCAATGGCCACCTAACGCCTAGGCGGCCGAATTTTCGAACACTGGTTATTATCCAAGTGAAGAAAGGACCATTGGACAAGTACTTCA
The DNA here is from genome assembly GCF_014633365.1 of Diospyros lotus. NCBI lineage: Eukaryota > Viridiplantae > Streptophyta > Magnoliopsida > Ericales > Ebenaceae > Diospyros > Diospyros lotus. Next base: position 15,015,090 of record NC_068344.1, read on the forward strand.
ATAAGAGGCACTCCATTACGGTGGATTACCCTTCTGTCAACAATAGTTGTGGGTTCAGCGTTTTCTGATACTTCTCCCACCATAGGAGGCAAGGTAGTGGTCGATCTCTATGTTCTCACAGCCCTCTTGAGGAGGGAGATGTGGAAAACGGGGTGTATCTTAGCATCTTCAGGCAGTTGTGGCTGATAGGCCACAGCACCAATTTTCTCCAAAATGGGAAAGGGTCCATAGTACTTGGGGCTTAATTTGGATATGGGCTGCTTGGTCAAGGTCTTGAGGTACTATTGGTTAAGCTTCAAATATACCTCTTCACCTATTGTATAATCCCATTCACTCCTCTTCCGATTTGCCAGTTGCTTCATTCTATTCTTGGCTTTGCCCAATTTGGTTTTCACTATCCTCATTACATCCTGCCTTTGTTGTAAGCAAGCCTCCATTGTTGCTACTGTCGTGTGTCCTCCCAAGGCTGGTAGTAAGTCTGGTTTATAGCCATAAAGGGCCTCGAAGGGCATCATCTTGATAGAGCTGTGGTAGCTCGAGTTGTACCACCATTATGCTACAGCTAGCCATTTGTTCTATCCCCTAGGCTATAAGAAGCTCAAACATCTTAAGTATCCTTCCAAGCACTGATTAACTCGCTCCATTTGCCCATCTGTTTTAGGGTGGTAGGCAGTAGACATTAGAAGTTTGGTGCCTAATATCCTCATGAGTTCTTTTCAGAAGAGATTGGTGAATACCTTGTCTCGGTTCGATACAATGGACTGTGGAATGCCATGCAACTTTAGTACATTCTCCAAGTAAGCCCTGGCCACTTGTGCTGTAAACAGGTGTGACAACCCTATGAAGTGACTAAATTTAGTGTACCGGTCTACTACCACAAAAATACAATCTTTCCTTTTTGATTTCGGCAACCCTTCTATGAAATCCATTGTTATGTTGGTCCAAGCATGATCTGGAATTTCTAGAGGTTGTAGGAGGCCGAGGTGGGCTACCGTTTCATGCCTGCACCTTCTACATACATCACATTTCAAGATGTAATCCCATATATATTTCCTTAAATTGGGCTAACAAAATACTTGTTTGACCTTGTGGTAGGTATTTTGAATGCCTTAGTGCCCTCCTACTGGTGATCCATGTAATACATGCACTATTTTAGCCTTCAACTCCTCACAATCATCAATAACCAACCGGCCTTTGTATCTTATTACTCCATCGTTCAAAGTGTACTCGAGTCTGCTGTCTTCTTTAACACTCAATTGTTCTAGTAGTCCTTTAACCAAGTCCCCTTTGTTGTAGCTATCCGTGACCTCTTGAAGCCAGTCCGATATCACCATGGAAATTGCTGCATGCATCCCCTCTTCATGGCAGCAAGATAGGGCGTATGCTGCCACATTCCCCTTCTCCTTCCTGAAACAAATTACATAATCCAGCCCCATGAGTTTGGCCATTCCTTTCTTTTGTAACTGAGTGTGTAATCTCTGCTACAACAAGAATTTTAAACTTTTGTGATCTGTCTTGATCACAAACCGTCCTCCTTTTAAGTAATGGCGCCACTTCTCCACTGCCATTAGTACTGCCATCAGCTCTTTTTCATAAATGCTAAGGCCTTGGTGTCTAGGTGCTAGGGCTTGACTAAGAAAGGCTAAAGGTCTGCCTTCTTGTGATAGTATTGCACCTATTCCTGCATTGCTGGCGTCCGTCTCCAGGGTGAATGGCTTACTCAAGTCCGATAAGCCAAGCGTGGGAACCTTGCTCAACACTTCTTTTAATTGCTCAAAAGCCTATTCTGCTTTGGGGTTCCTTTTAAAAAAGCCTTCCTTCTTCAACAACTTTGTTAAAGGCTTGCTGATTGTTCCATAATTCTTCACAAACTTTCGATACTATCCGGTAAACCCTAGGAATCCCCTCAAAGCCTTGATGTTTACAGGTTTAGGCCATGTTACAATTGCCTCTATCTTCTTTGGATCAGTCCCCACTCCAGCCCTTGATATGATGTGACCAAGGTACTCTGCATGTGTTTGTGCAAATGCACACTTCAACCGCTTGATGCATAACTGATTGAATCATAAGATCTCAAATGTAGCTCTAAGGTGGTTTAGGTGTTGATCGAATGAAGGGCTATAGATTAAGATATCATCAAAGAAGACCAACACGAATTTTCTGAGGTAAGGTTTGAAAATTTAGTTCATAAGGGCTTGAAATGTAGCAGGGGCATTTGTGAGACCAAACGGCATGACTTTAAATTCAAAATGGCCATGGTGTGTCCGGAATGCAGTCTTGGGAATGTCGTTCGGGTCCATCCTAATTTGATGGTACCCTAAACGGATGTCCAGATTGGTAAATACGGTTGCATGTTTGAGTTCATCTAGTAGATCTTCAATAATTGGGATTGAAAATTTGTCCTTAACGGTGATGGCATTGAGTTGTCTGTGATCAATACAGAAGCGTCAAGTGCCATTTTTTTCCTTAACTAATAGGAAAAGGGAAGCAAAGGGACTGTGGCTGGGGCAGATAATGGATTGGTTTAGCATATCTCCGACCATTTTTTCGATTTCAGATTTAAGTTTGGGTGGGTACTAGTATGACCTAATGTTTACTGGTCCAACATTAGGTTACAGGGGCATGGTATGGTCTAGTGGTCTCTTGGGAGGTAAGGTTTTAGGTTCTACAAAGAGGTCCTTGTATTCAATCAATAAAGAATCAAGGAGGGTCAATTCATGTACCTGCCATGTTTGATTGGAGTATCCCTTGCCCGATTCTTTTTCCTGTTGTCCAGTGGCTTGAATTGAAAATAACTAAGCCACTTGTGCCATCTTCTTCTTGAATAATTGTTGCAGTTTCTTTCCCCTCATCAGTTTGTAAGTCCCCACTTCCACGTTTCCTTATAGCACCACCCATCTACCCTCCTTTTCAAGTGTAACTTCCAAATTGTTGAAATCGAAACTGATAGGGCCCTCACGCATCCAATCTACTCCCAGCACGATGTGGCATCCTCCCAATTTGAGCAATCTCAGATCAGCTCGGAATTCCCCCCCTTACATCTCCCAGCAAAATCCTAAGCAAGCTGATTTACTGATTACCTTGTCCCCATAAGCTACAGTTACTGAGACTGGTGGGGTACTAGCCGTTGGGTATTTTATCTTCCTAGCGGTCATCTCATCAATGAAACTGTGAGTGCTCTCACTATCTATCAAAACCATGAGGTAGTTGTTATGTATCTTCCCCTCTACCTTGATAATCTTGCTATTGGATACCCCTTTGATAGCATGCAAGGACATGGTTCCACCATCTTCTTCCTCCTTTTCCCCTGCAGCTTCTCTTTCTCCATCTCCTTCCTCATCTCCTCCTTCCAATAGTAATAGTTGCTTCTTACATTAGTGCCCTGACGTGTATTTCTCCCCACACTTGAAACATAATCCCACGACTCTCCTTTGCTCTATCAATATGTCCCTGTTTTGCATATTCTGAGAGATTGGGGTTGAGGTTGGATACTTGTTGTTGGTACCAAATTTGACCAATTCTCTTCCCGTAGGTTGGTTCCCGTACGATATAGCTCCGAACGGTACTCCTTTACTCAAAATCTTTTGTTTCTTCAGTAGTGCCTCAAACGTCATCTCCTACAAAGCAGCCCCTCTGTTGTTTCTTGTACCATCTTAGGTTGAAGGACTTGTACTGCTGATCTCAACTCATCACTTAATCCTCCTGTGAAACTAGATACGAAGTACTCCTCATTCAAGTAAGGATTCTTGTTTAGCATCCTAAATTTGAGCTCCTCAAATTTTGCTTGAAATTCTAGCACCGTTCCTTCTTGTCTTAGGCGGTTGAATTCTCATACCACGTCCCATCTTCCTCGCTCTCCAAACCTCTCGCACAGCCCTTGCGTGAAGTCATCCTAATTATATCTCTCTCACCCTAGACCATCCTTGGAACCATATATCCCCCGCATCATGGAGATATGCCACAGCTAAGGCCACCCTCTGATTCTCCCCTACACAATGAATCTCAAATAATTTCTCGCATCACCTCAACCACCACTGTGGCTTCACCCCTTCGAACACCGGAAGTTCCAGTTTAGGTATTGGAAATTCGGTTTGATGCAGGCGGATTGGCACCTCCTGCCTTCTCTCCGACACTAATTCTTCAACCGTGGCTGGCTCCCCTTCCGACACCGATAATTTGACATTACAGTGACTACCACCAATTCCCAGTAGAATTGGTTCCAATCGTTCCCTTGGTGGAAAGTCAGGGGAGATCCTCACTTGTGATTGACCCACAAACATCCTCATAAACTGTTGCAATTGATCACGCAACAAATTCCCTTGATCCCTTACTTCTTGCATTTCTTCCCTTAGTTGCATACGCATATCACCCCTAAGCCTTTCTGCCAGTGCGTCCAGCTTCCTATCCATCGACAATCCAACCTTCTCTTCCATTGAATCCATTATGCCTTGCATCTTGGCCACGAACGCCGAAACTTGCTATAGTTGTGCCTCCATCTGTCGCATCCCGATATTGTTAGCCATTACTCGATCAATTCGCAACGAAAAGCAAGATCCTTGCTCTGATACCAATTTGTCATATTACAAACTGACAGTAGGATTCTTGAGGAATCAAGAATGGGAATTAAGAGAGAATGGGGAAGATATTCGAGAAGAAAGAGAAATCAGAACAGAAAGAGAATTTAGAGGGAGAGTTTAGAGAGAATGGGAAGGAAACTCATTTCCAATTTCATTCAACATAATTTGTTCTAGCGTTGGATCGATTATTTATACCAATCTGGAAACTTGGGCGCCAAAAACGATTTGCCCTGAGCCCATGTGTGCTTACAACTTGTCCTAGCATATTGGAACATTCTACCAACTATGCTTAAACTTAATAGCCTAATTAGACATTTATATATATCACTTGCTAGCTACCATAACATATTCCATTGAGTATTGAAGAGGAAAAGAAAATGTAGTGGCAGATGCTCTATCGAGGAAGGAAGAGGTTGGACAATGTCAAGCCATATAGGCAGTAATTCCAAAGTGAATGAAAGAAATGGCTGGAAGCTATAAACAGACACCATGGATCAAAGACCTAATGGCAAGTCTGGCAATGCAATCATCAGGACCTTCAGGGTACACCCTTACAGTTCAAGGAAATAGTGGTGATGGGTGATGACGAAGCATTGAGGAAGAGGATACTAACGACCTTACATGAATCACCAGTGAGAGGACATTCGAGCATCAGGGCAACCTACCACAAAGTGACTCTTATTTTTTTGGCCAAGACAAAAAAAAGGAGTAGTGAACTTTGTCTAATCATGTTCAATCTGTCAGAGGTGTAAGCATGAAAATGTATCTTACCCAGGTCTTCTACAACCCCTAGAAATTCCAAAGCAAGCATGGGAGGGAGTATCCATGGACTTTGTTAAGGGGTTACCAAAATTAGAAGGGCGAAATGTGGTCATAGTAGTGGTGGATAGACTGACCAAGTTTGCACACTTCATCAATCTAACCCATCCCTTTAATGCACATGAGGTAGCAAGGGTGTCTATGGACTCGATGGTGAAGATCCATGGGGTGCCAAAGTCAATTGTCTCTTATAGGGACAAGATTTTTATGAGAGCTTTCTGGCAAGAGCTATTTAAGGGATTGGGAGTGGAATTACACATGTCTACTGCCTACCATCCACAAACAGATGGCCAAACCGAGAGAGTCAACCAATGTTTAGAGGGCTACTTGAGATGCATGTGTCACGCTAAATCTAAGAGCTGGTGTAAATGGTTGTCTTTAGCTCAATGGTGGTACAATTCAAGCCACCACAGTGCCATTAACAGGAGCCCTTTCAAAGCAGCATTTGGGTACAAGCCCCCTCTAATTCCAGCCCTATCTAGTGCCACAGCCACCATAGCCACGGTGGAACAGTATCTCCAGCAAAGGCAGGAAGTTCTAAGGATACTCAAGAAGGAGCTGAGCATAGCTCAGAACCGAATGAAACAACACACTGATCGAAAAAGGAGTGATTGGTCCTTTGAGGTGGGGGATAGGGTCTTCTTAAGGTTGAAAAGGTTCTTACAACAACCTTTTACAATCATCCCAGCATCTAAGCTAAGCCCCAAGTACTTCAGGCCCTATGAGGTGGAGTCAAAGATTGGGAAGGTGGACTACAAGCTGAGATTACCTAAAGGAGTCAACGTGCACCCGATGTTCCATGTATCCCTCCTAAAGAAGTCTATTGGGCCCCATGCTACTATCAGTCCCGACCTACCACAGATGAATGAAGAGGAAGAATGAGTAGTAGAACCCCAAGCTATTCTGGATAGAAGGGTATTATATTACGGCTCAGTGCCCTTGACTCAGATGCTGGTGAGATGGATATAGAAAGACCCCAACCACACGACATGGGAGTACCTACCGGAGTTACTCGATCAGTTCCCACGAGCTACAGGGCTACTTTAAATTCTTGGCGAGAAGAATTGTTTCTAGAGGTGGGGAAATGTTAGGACCCAAGGGTATTATTGCAATTTTTGTAATAAAAGTAGCCACATGGCCACTTGCATGTAAGTAGTTAGAGAGAAGCCTCACGATTATGATCATATGCCGTGGAAAGAGCCTATATAAGGCCATGTATTGGGGGATGGGAGTTATCCGGTTTGAATGATAATCTCTTTCCCTCTAAATTCAATTCTTCTCTCTTTTCCTTTTCCCTTCAAATTCTCTCTCTCTCTCTCTCAAGTCTTCTAAACTCACAGTAACTTCAAGTCTCTTCTTGGAGACTTGACATTCGAGTGGCCTTGTCATATAACTAATAAAAAGATGTGTATAGATAAAAGATTCTTCATTTTTATTTTTGGGTAAAAAAAATTAATTCTTCAGTTGCTAATATCAACATAAACAAAGGCCTCACCAAGAATGTTCTTCCTGCTAGAAGGCAATGGACGAACCAGTAAGTTGGCAGCATGCGGGTCACAATGAACAAACCCATGTTTGAACATCATTTCAGCAAAAGCCTGACTAACCTATAAAACATAAAATCAACCTTGATCAGTCATTCAAACAAGCTACATTTTCAATATGTAAAAAGCCTTGTTTTAATGCATGCGATATATAGTCTGACACAAAGTCAACAAGCAGAGAGTTTGAAGCCTACAAGCAGTCAAGACTTTAGAAAACTAACAAAAATAGACCACTGCAACCAGTTATTGACCACGTATAAAAAAATGTCCCGATCTATAGAGAACCCCAAAGTATAAGGATTGGAAACAGTTAATATTTTCACCTGAAAACCTGAAGTGATAACTCCGAATGCTTGCATGCCAATGCAAAAACATTACCATGTAAATAGATGTCAGAAAAATGGAGAACTGAAGCACTTAAACTTACCAGTTTTGCTACATCATTTGGCTGAATTCCAAGTTTTTGAATTTCCTTCACATCGTTTATGTGAACACCATCCATAAATTCCATGGTCAGCAATTTTGAGGTGCTCAAATTCCAATACACCACTGGGGCATATACATAGTCTGCAATATGAGGAGATAACTTCCGAAAGTTATCCATACATTCTACGCTGTTCTTGGCCTCAACCAAGAAATCTAGTTCCTGATAACCACAACTATGATTTATTAAGATTATATTAGACCTTCAAGGCAGCTTCCATATCAACAAAATAGATAAATACTTATCACAGAATAGTGCCCGTACATTGCATACTTGAAATAAAATAAAAAAATACCAGTATAATGTAATGTGTTAATTTTCATTAATAAGTAACACATAAATAGATTAAAATAACTAAAAGCACATTCTGCTGGACAAACCAGGCATATTGAGCAAAAAGTTTGAATTCAATAAAGAAACATCAGCATGTATATGTTCAAAGGATTCTGAATGGCATACCCATACAATGACAAGATTATCCAACTTCAAACCTATGTTTTGAAGTAAACATAGTTTATACGTATCATCACCAAGCAGTATGCCATCATACTATCACCTCAGTAACTTCATAAGTACTATGTAATTTATTTTATCTAATAAAGTTTGTGTAATGAAAGATTATGGCATTTCCTTTTATAGTTGTCCATGTGAATTTCTGTCATCTGAGAACTTTAAATATGGAACCTGTACATAATTTACAGATATTGGGCATAAAATATCATGGATTAAGTAGATGCTATACGAATTTTGAAAACAAAAATTGCAGCCATCAGTTTGTAAAGACTCAGTCTTGGCTTGCTTATAAAACAATAAAGAATGACTTAATACTTGCTTGGTGGGAGCACTTCCAACTACTGAATCTGATGACAACTAAAATGGGCTATATATGCAGCTGCTGAACAACTGCTAAAAAAGTTGCATCTTGACCAAATAATTATAGTCCTAGGAAAAGGGTTTCCAAAGTATCAGAGCAACCTCTAGATGCCAACTATGATGGCATATTGCCACTCAAAAGAGATAAATGACAAAATACGAGGTAAAAAGCAAGTTGCTAAACTACAAACCTTAGGTAAACTTTCATGCACCTCATCAACCAACCACCTGCAAGAAGATATCAATAAAGGTTACATCAATACATATACAAAATTGATGAGCAAATTCAATAACAAAGCTGCCAGAGGGGTAAACCTTTTGCAAGGAAAGAAAGAAATAAGCCAAGTTAATATTATTGTTCGCATCCTATAATTTCCAGACATACAGACAAAAAATTAGGAGCATTTTTATGTGTAAGCATACATAGTATTGGAATGTCATTTGTGCATATGCACACCAAAAGAAAGAAGAAAAATATAAAAATTAAACACATGCCTGCTTGAAAATGCATCCATGTGACCATGCATGTCAATACAGACAAATATAACATCCTTGCATATAACATGCATGCAATTTACAAAATATAACATGCTTATAATTTGTCTTGACCATACAGCTGTTTCCAAATATAGAATGTCAGATAATAATGTGCTGAAAAGAATCCTTGTTTATTTGGTGTAAAGAAGATAGTCCATTTTTGTGTCCTCTTTTCTGCAGTTCATGGATAACCTGTTACAGGCCACTTTTGATTCTCTTCTCTTTCTTCTTCCTCATCCTCCTTCCCATCATCCTTAGGGCAATTTCTTCTTATGATATTTTTTACTTACAAAAAAGAAGCTGAAAGTAAACCAAGTACACACCTGTAATCAAAAGTAGGGAAGAATCGATGCAAGGTGTTGACAATTAACTCCACTGTGGCATAATCAGCAGCTGCAGTGTCTGTCATGTGAGTGTGCTGAACCTGGATTGGAAAAAGTAATTGACAAAGAAACAAAATACTATTACAAACAATATTATATCCAACAACTATATATATCCACAGGAATCATTATGAAGTCCTTGTTTTGATAATTATGCATTTATTTCACCTTCACAGCTACTTTTTGCCCATCATGAGTGCGAGCAATGTGAACTTGGGCAAGGGAAGCACTTGCAATTGGAACTGGATCAAACTCATCAAAGATCTGCATAAAAGAAGGCTTATCAGTTGTTTGACACATGAAGTGAATGAACCAAATGGCAAAAAAGGAGCAAAAGATTAGAAGCCCATTAAAAGCCCATTAATGTAATTCAAATATTTCAGAGAAAATGGGTGAACAGCATACATACTTCATCTGGCTTCCCCCCAAGTTCCTTGCTGACAACTTCACACACTTGATCAAATGAAGAAACTGGACATCTATTCAACAAAGATTCCCTCATTCTCTGGACATACTCTTGAGGAACCAAGTATTCCTGTACATGTTGAAAATGACACCCAAAAGCTCACAAAAAGAATAACAGCCAGAAGTCACAAAAAGGAGAATTATTTCATTTTAAAAATAATTACTTATCCATCATAAGGAACTCCAAAACAATGTTTAAACAGTCGTAGGGGAGTGTTCCAATTTCCTTCATGGATAATAAAGGGAGTGAAACAAAAGTATACCAGCTGACCAATATGTTGACCAAGTTTGATATATATGCCTCCGTTCTTAAAGCATAGTTCTTCAAGTTTACGCGCACTCCTGATGTGGACTTCATGTTTTATTCGTGCTCTCTCAATGCTATCTTCTGGAAGCCCCCACAGTGAATATTCATAATCTGACAAGGGAACAAAAGGGAATAAAGTTGGGCCTCTATCATATCACTGCACTTTCTTCAAATTCATAAATTACTAGCACTCATATAGGGCTACAACTATGTAGACCAATGCAGTAAAGCAAGTTTCAGAAGCCACAACAGAGTACTCTCTAAACTAAACAAAATGTGCCTCCCTGATTAAGTTAAAAAAATAAGGTACTTTAGATGATGAATGACCTCAACCGGAACCAGTAGGGTCTGCACTGTTGCAACATACAAGCATGGTTGATTTTTGAACACAAGTCCTTGATGGTTATGATGGAGAAGTCAGTAGGTGAAAGTTAAATGAGGTTAAAAAAAATAATAAGGTATAGAAGTGATTGGAAAAAGTCCATAGTGCCTCAACAAACAAGGCCACTGTCGATTGGAGGCTTCTAGAATGCCCAGAAGTTTGGCTGGCAAGTTGACAGTTGAATGTCAAATCAGATGGGGGGATTCTAGAACCTCCACGAGTTGACTGCCATGTTGATAGTCAATTGTGGGTTGGCTGGGGATGCCTAGAATGCCCAGGTGATCAGTTGACAATCTGTCATTCCAGAATCTCTAGAGGCTAGGCAGTCAAGTGACAGTGTGACAGTCAACTGTCAGAGGTCAACTGCCCAAACAACAAGAATCAGAATTTAATAAGGGTGACTCATTTATGCCTCTAAGGTATAAGATGAAGTTAAAACAAAGAGTTTAATTAAACATTTTGAAGACTTCAGGTGGATCCTGCTATGATAAAGAGATTACTCAAACTCTTGGAGGATTTTAAGTGATATGGAAGAAAAATCACTTAGTAAATAAACTGAGAATGCCCCGGGGTGGGTCGGGTTGTCATGGGTACTATAGAACTCTGGAAGCGAATTAATGCAAAGGTTAAACCTACTAATATAGATGAATACATCCAATCAATGTGTATCCGCATACCCTCCAAAAACAATACTATCATACATGCTATGTTAGTTCATGTCATGAACCTAGGGTTCATGATAGGTTAGAAGAGGAATTGGAAGGAATTGAGGGAGGAATTCAGGGAAGAAACAGAGAAGAATTGGAGGGGGAGATAGAGCAGAATTAGGGAGAAAGAAGGGAGAGACAGGAAGAACCGAGAGAAAATTAAGAGAGAATAGAATTCAATTTCATTTATCATCCACATGCCTCCCCACCTACTACAAGTAGCCTTTTATAGGCATCAGGTAGCATCTAACTAACAATATATTCTAGAATAACAGAATAATAGCACCCATGTGCTGCAACCAGATTACAAAAAAAACCCCTAATTGTAATTGTAACTCAATTACAGCTTTGCCCCTATAATACCCAAGGGTCGTGACAGTTCACTTCCTACCAACAATCACAAAATTGAACATGTACAGCATGCCTGCAAAAGAACAATCAACTTGTTCATTTGCAACCCAAAATTGCAAATTTCTCCAAAATAAGAAAATCCATCTTCAAACTTCCATTTCTTCCTTGCCCTTTGAAGAGCTTGCTAAATCAACTAAATGTTGAATGCAAATGGCGAGTGGCGAAGCCTAGTAAAGGGTTAAAAACATTTTTATGCTATGGTTATTGTGATAAATGAATGCTTGAACATGAAATAAACAACTTTGTCTAAGAGAGGAGCCAAACCAATCTTTCATTGCTATTCATCGCCTGTCTAGACTCCCATTGTTCAGGTGAGGAGTGTGAGTGATATCAATGGACAGCGATGAACCAAACTCCCAAAAACGCAAGTGACACATGGGCATGGTCTCATTTAACACAAAAAATTAACTTCTTGTATCAATTCAAAAGGAACCCTTACCTTTACAAAGCTTTTTCAAAGAATGTCCGCAAATGCCGAGACTTTCTTCTTCCTTCCCCTTCTCTTCTGTTCTTTCCCTTTGTTTCTTTCCTTCTCTTTTTCTTCTTTCCTTTCTTCCCACTTGGCCAAGGCTCTCCTTCTCTTTCTCTCTCTTTCAAAAGACAAATGGAGGAAATGAGAATGTTGGGCCTCCTGTTATACTACTCTGAATAAAAGAGCAAAATGGTCCTTTGCCTCTATTTTACTTTTCACTAATCATTTATTTTGGAAACTATACACTTTGTACCTTTGCTAAGAGAAACCCCCTCCCTCAAGTCACTTTTCAACATATGACTTCACCTCATGCCTCAATCCAACCAAACCCCACCCTCCCTCCCTCAAGTCACTTTTCAACATATGACTTCACCTTACAAGCCATGGCTAATGTCATTCACACCAAACTCTTTCAAGATAACCATTCTCAAGTCATTTCTTGTCACCTCAAGAAATTTGTGGTCGCATCATGCTATCATATCACTCATAAGGAGATAAAACTCATAACGCCTTGATAAGGCGTCTGCAGCCACATTTTCTTTTCCTCTTCTATACTGAATCACAAAATCCAGCCCCAACAGCTTTGCCATACCCTTCTTCTGCAAATTAGTAACTTTTGTGGTGTAAGGAACTTGAAACTCTCATAGTTCGTCCTAACTATAAACTGTCCCCCTTCTAGATAGTGCCTCCATTTTTCCACTACCATCAGCACAACCAATAACTCCTTATCATATGTGCTAAGCCCTTGATGTCTTGGGGCTAAAGTTTGACTCATGAAAGCCAAAGGTCGGCCCTCTTTAGATAACATAGCTCCTACCTCAGTTCCATGTGCATCAGTCTCCAAGAAGAACGGCTTACTAAAATCAGGGATCCCTAACACCGGCACTTTGCACATGGCTTGCTTCAATTGCCCAAATGCAATTTCTACCTCTTAATTCCATCTGAAGTTATCTTTTTTTAATAATTATGTCAATGGCTTGCTTATTACTCCATAGTTTTTTTACAAAACACCTATAATAGCCCGTTAGCCACAAGAATCCCCTTAAGGATTTGATATTCTCTGGTTTAGGCCATGCTACCATAGTTGAAATCTTCTTGGGGTCAATGCTAACTTCAACACAAGAAATCACATGCCCCAAATACTCCTCTTACTTCTAAGCAAAGTCACATTTGGATTTTTGATGCATAGTCGATTGAGTCTAAGGATACTAAATGCAATTCTAAGGTGTTCTAGGTGCTGGGAAAAAGTTGGGTTGTAGATTAATATATCATCGAAAAATACTAACAAATTTTCGAAGATAAGGCTCAAAGATGTGGTTTATTAGGGCTTGAAATGTTGTTGGTGCATTAGTTAATCCAAAGGGCATTATTGTAAACTCATAATGCCCATGGTGGGTTCTAAAGGAAGTTTTGGGTATATCAATTGAGTTCATCCACATTTGATGATAGCTGGCTCTTAGGTCAAGTTTAGAGAATACGGATGCATGGTTTAGTTCATCTAAGAGGTCTTCAATAATAGAAATAGGAAATTTATCTTTAATCAATAATAGAAATAGGAAATTTATCTTTAATTGTGATGTGGTTTAGCTGGCGATAGTTAACACAAAAACGCTAGGTTTCATCCTTTTTTTTTACTAAAAGAACGGGGGATGCAAATGGGCTTTTGTTGGTACGGATTATAGAATTGTCCAGCATTTTAGTTAATAATTTCTCAATTTCAATTTTGAGCTTTGGTAGGTACCTATAGGATCTTATATTAACTGGTGCAGCATTTAGTTGTAAAGGAATAGAGTGATCAAATGGTCTTTGAGGCAGTAGGTCCTTAGCTTCTGCAAATAGATCCCTAAACTCAATAAGTAATGCATCAAGGGAGGCCATCTCATGTACCTACCATAGGTTTGTGGTTGGCTTGCTGGTGGTCATTGGCCCTCTTATTCCCCTTGTTCCTTAGTTTCCTAACTGGTTTCAATCGAGAATAATTGAGCCACTTGGGAAAGCTTGCACTTGAGCAGTCTGTGCAGCCTCTTTCCCTTGATCAGCTTGCAGGACCCGGTTTCCACATTTCCCTGAAGTGTAACTCTCCAGCCTTCCTTTTACAAAGTAACTTAAATCTTATTAAAGTCGAAGCTGATAGGACTTACCCGTCTCATCCAGTCCACCCCCAAGACTATTTGGCACCCCCCCAGCTTTAGTAACCCGAGGTCGGCTTCAAACGTTTCCCTTTGCATTGTCCAACAAAATCCCATGCAGGCCAATCTGCTTAACACCCTGCTTCCATTAGCCACTGTTACTGCTAAAGGTTGGGTGTTAGATAACTCACACTTCATTTTTTTGGCTATCCCTTCGTCAATGAAGTTGTGGGTACTCCCATTGTCAATTAAGACCGTGAGTATTCCTTCTTGCATCATCCCTTCAACCTTGATACTCTTGTTACTAGCCACTCCTCTTATGGCATGGAGGGATATAGTACCATTGTCTTTCTCCTCCCATTTCTCCCCTACCACCATGGCCCCTTCTCCTACATCTTCCTCAATCTCTCCTCCTTCCAACAGGAGCAATTGCCTCCTACATTGGTGTCCGAGGAAATATTTATCCCCACACCTGTAACATAACCCCGGGGGTCTCCTCTGTTCGTTTCCTCTGCTTCCTTATTGGTAGGTGGTGGTAGCGCTGGTGGCTTTAGCATTGCCCCAACCCTATACATCTCCCTTCCTTGCATCCTCCCCACTGGCGGTGAGAAACCCAAGTCGTTCCCCCTGCCCTGATTCCTCTATTTCTTTATAAATGCTTCCACATTTAACTCCTAGAGTAGAGCACTCTCCACCACTTCCAGGATTGTCCTTGGCCTTGTCATCTTGATCGCGAATCTGAGTTCCTCTCCCAGCCCACTAATAAAACTCGACACGAAATAATCTTCGATCAGGTAGGAATTCCTACTAAGCATCAGAGATTTTAACTCCTTAAACCGGAGTTGATACTCTTGTATCCACTCTGTTTCATTTTGTTAAACTCCTCAACTATATCCATAGTTCTCCTTTCTCCGAACCTCTCACATAATCCCTTCACGAAATCACTCCAACTACATTCTTCTCTCACTCTTGACCATCCCTAATACCATATGTCCCCTATGCCATTCAAGTAGGCCACCGCCAGATTAATCTTCTACTCCTAGGCCACTTGATGTATCCCAAACAACTTCTCACATCGTCAGATCCACCACTGCAGCTTAGCCTCATCGAATACTAGTAGTTCCAATTTTGGAACAGGAAAGTTGTGGTGGGTCGAATTTACCTAGATCTCCGGTCTCCTATCCACTCCATTGTCCCCCATTGCTACTGGATCAATCTCCACCTTCGAAGATCCTACCACCCTTTGACTAGTGCCTGCTCTCGGCAATATCAGATTTGATCTTTCTCACGAGGGAAAATCTAGAGACATCCTCACCTACACTTGGCTCGAAAACATGAGCATAAATTGTTGCATCTGATCACATAGCATATTACTCTGTTCTCTCATCTCATCTATGATCTAATTGTGCATATCCCCGCGCAGTCATTCTGAGGCTTCCTCCATCCTTCTATCCACCACCAATCCAATTGAGTCCTCCGTAGATCCGACTCTAGTTTGCATATCCATCATCGTGGTTGTCACCTACTGAAGTTGCAATTCCATCTACTTCATACAAGTGTCGTCCGCCATTGTCACAACTCGTCAGAATTCTAGGGCCAAGATCGTTGCTCTGATACCGATGATATGCGCAATCGATCTGAGGCTTCCTCCATCCCTTTATCCACCACCAATCCAATCGAGTCCTCCATAGATCCGACTCTAGTTTACATGTCCATCATAGTGGTTGTCACCTACTGAAGCTACAATTCCATCTGCTTCATACGAGTGTCGCCCACCATTGTCACAACTCGTCAGAATTCTAGGGCCAAGATCATTGCTCTGATACCAATTGTTGAATCCTTTGGATTCAGCAAGATGTTCTCTCGTTTTATAGAGAGAACTTGGTGGGAATTGTGTAAGGGGAAGAGAAATTAGAGAAATAGGGAGAAGAGTTTGAAGAGGAAATGAGAGGGAGAGAGAATTGAGAGGGAAATGGAATAGGAAATTGTTCAAATGATATTTGATATCCTCTTAATGAAACAAGGCGAGCTTATATACTTAGCCCTAGCGGAAAGTCGGCGCCAGAAATGATTGTCACTTCCACATTTAAATGTCTAAATTCTCCGCAATTACAATTACCCTACCAACCTTTCTCTTTATTACAATTATTCCCCCTTAGGTACACGACAATAGCTACCAAGCCCTGTCTGACAATAAATTTTTCAGATTTTCAAATTGCCAGTTTCACAATCGACCCTAACAGAATTTATTGACAATCAAGAATTTATTCTAATTGGCAGTCAAGAATTTATTGAATTCTCTCATTTTCCCTTATTATTCTCTCTAATTTCCCCCTCAATTCTGCCAGATTTCTCCCCCATTTCTCTTTGTTTCCCCCCCTCCTACTTTCTGTTAGTCTCCCTAATTTCAGTCCATTCCTCCCTCAATCCTTGTTATTTCTCCCTCAATTTCCAATTCTACCTTCTAAGGAAACATCGGTTAGGGACTAGGGTCTTGACAGGAGATTTTGAAGACAAGTGAAGAAGGTGTTCGAAAGGATCATCAAGAACAAGAACAAGCAAGAAGATCAACCAAAGAAAGTGAAGAAAAAGAGAGGAATATTGGCTAGGAGGAAGAAAAGTAGAAAGAGGGGACTTTTGAGCTAAGATCTTCACTCCTTTTCTAGTGTTCTTCACTTAGATAGCTTGATTAAGCCCCTAAGGATGATGGATATGCTATTGAATGTGTAAAACTGGAAGAATTTCTTATCTATTCATTGTACAAAAAGGGTATATATATACAAGAAGAATCCAATCAAATCCCTATCGGATTGGACTCGTAAGAATCATCAATCAATCTCCAAAGAATAATCAATCAGCAAATAAGGAAACTAATAAAATCAAATCAAATAACTGAAAAATCTTCCTAGTTGTAAATCTTCCTAGTTGTACATATTGCAAAGAATTAAATGCTGAAAAATAAGATATGTCCACACTCCCCCTCAAGCTTGGAACTTAGATCTTCGAAGCATTTTAATGGCAATGCTTTTGTTAGGATATCTACAACTTGAGAACTCGTTGATGTGTAGACTAGCTTGATAACATTCCCTTCAATTTTCTCCTTAATGAAGTGGCGAACGATTTCCACATGCTTAGTCATGTCATGATGAACTGGGTTTTTGGCAATACTAATGGCAAATTGATCGCCACATAAGATTTTCAAAGGTCCTTTGATTCTCAGTCCAAGTTCTTCAAGTAACATTTTTATCCATATGCTTTCACAAATCCCATGAGCCATGGCACGAAATTATGCTTCGGCACTATTCCTGGGGACTACCAAGTGTTTCTTCCTACTCCAGGTAACAAGGTTTCCCCACACAAAGGTACAATATCCGAATGTAGACCTCCAATCTATGAATAAACTGGCCCAGTCTGTGTCACTATAGATTTCCATCTTTTGGTTGGAACCTTTTTTGAAGAAGAGACATTTCCCAGGGGTTAGCTTCGAGTATCTTAAGATTTTGAAAACTGCCTCCATGTGAACTTCCCGTGGATCACTCATGAATTAACTAATAACACTAATTGAGAAACCAATATCAGGTCTGGTATGAGAAAGACATATAAGTTTACCTACTAGCCTTTGGTATCGATCCTTATCAACTAGAGCACTCTTCTCTTCCCTTCCAAGTTTGGCGGTGACTTCCATTGGAGTGTCAACAAGTTTACACCCTAGCATCCCGCATTCCTTTATTAGATTCAAAACATACTTTCTCTAAGACACAATGATTCCACAACTAGATCTAGCCACCTCCATTCCTAGGAAATACTGGAGATTTCCTAAGTCTTTGATCTCAAACTCTTTGGCAAAAATTTTCTTTAAACCACTCATTTCTTCTGTGAAGTCTCCTATGACAATAATATCATCAACATATACAATCAGAATTGACATTTTAACTTCAAATGATATTTTCACGAATAGAGTATAAGCGACTTGACATTGGGAGCATCCATGAAATTTTACAACTCTTGTGAATCTATCAAACTAGGCTCTTGGTGACTACTTAAGGCCATATAGTGACCTTTTTAACTTGCACACTTAATCCTTTGTAGCCTGTGTCTCAAATCCTGAGGAAATCTTTAAATACACTTCTTCTTCTAAGTCCCCATTCAAAAATGCATTCTTCACATCAAGTTGAAATAGCAGCCAGTCTAAGCTTGCTACTAGGGATAGGAGAACTTGTATGGTATTGAATTTGGCCACTGGTGCAAATGTTTCTTGGTAATCAACTCCATAAGACTAGGAGAATCCCTTTGCAAAGGCAAGCTTTATACCTATCAGTACTTCCATCTTCCTTATACTTTGCAGTAAAGATCCATTTGCAACAAGGCGAGCTTTTTATAAGAAGGCAAGGTGGTGACTTCCCAAGTTTGATTCTTTTCCAATGCCCGTATTTCATCCAACACCGCAACTTTCCATAATGGATCAGGGAGAGCCTCCTGAATATTAGTACTTAGTAGGAATCTAAACTGTATTCAAACTAGTAACAAATGCTCGGAACTTTGGTAAAAGACTCTTGTAAGATATGTAATTGTAAAGCGGATGTTTCGTGCATGATTTTACCCCCTTCCTTAGTGCAATTGGCCAATCCAGATTATTCTCGAGTGTCTCACTAGCAATATTTTCAGAATTAGTATTACCTTCATTCATTGAATCCAAATTGGATAGGTGGTTAGAATCGATCTGTGATCAATGTTCTCCCTGATCTTAGGCAGTTCCTCACCTGGAGTAGACATGAAGCTTTGTAGTTGTTGGTAAGTCAACATCGATGGGATTAGGTGAATCAATGGGATTAGGAGAAAAATGAGACTCAAATTGGGTGTCACTTAATTGGACTAGAGATGGGATAACGATGACAATGGAATTAGGAGACAACAATGATAATGGACAATTCTCAACATCCCAAGATTGACAGTCCCTCATGGTGAATTCACTCTCCCCATGAATGGGAGGATTTCATGGGGGGATTGGGATAAAAGGGCTGAGATTCAAAGAAAGTAGCATCCATAGAATGATAGTATTTTCTTGTGGAAGGAGAAAAACACTTATACCCTTTTTGATGATGACAGTATCCAAGAAAAATACATTTGAGGGCTCTAGGATCAAATTTTCCATGAGTAGAGGAATGAATATGAACAAAGGCTGAACAACCAAATACTTTAAGAGGAATAATGGACACAAACTGAGAATTCAGGTAGATAGTGAGAAGAGATTGGATAGGAGTTTGGAACTTAAGGACTCGAGAAGGCATCCGATTAATTAAGTAGGTGGCAGTGAAAATAGCATCCCCTCAAAAATGTGCTAGAATGTGAGTGGGAAATATGAGAGACCGGGCAACTTCAAGGATATGTCAATTTTTCTATTCGACAATGCCATTTTGTTGAGGAGTATCAATACAAGAACTTTGATGGATAATGCATTGACTCAAAAGATAATTACCCACAACAGAAGGGACAGTGTAGGCCTACCAGCTCAAGTTCGAAGAGCTAAGGCCTCTAAAGATGGTGCATAACCCCCATTTATTTTAAGAGTATTTTGCATCGAGTTTTATTAATGGCCTAGGGGATGAAGTGAGGCCAATGATGAAAATGATGCAACCTCAAACCGTCAAGCAAGCAGTTGAAAGTGCAAGACTACAAGAACTGACCATCAAAGCCTTGATGAAGAAGCAGAAAGGTCAAACAAAAGGAGTGATCCCAGGTGGCTAGCAGCCAAGAAACAGAGTGTTGGGAAGGGATATGGATATGGGGCATGGTAGCAAGGGTGTCTTAGCATTACGCTCTGCAACCCCTATTCCTGCAACCAGAGGAAAGTTGATGGAACAAAGACGTGAAGCCAGGGCTGTGTTATAGGTGTGGGGATAAGTATTTTTCCAAGGCACAGGTGCAAAAGGTAGTTACTATTATTGGAAGGAGAAGGAGAGGAAGGAGGGGAACCTTTAGAGATTGAAGGGGAGGATAAAGGAGAGATCTCCTTGCATACATTAAAAGGGGTGGGCCAACAACAAGATTATTAAGGTGGAAGGAAGAGCAAACAATTTCCCCTTAATGATACTCATTAACAGTGGGAGTACCGGTAGCTTCTCGAATGAAGCTATGGTGAGAGATCACTAACTCTCACCCCCTATTAGTAACAATAGCTAATGGCAACAAGGTCCTAAGTTAGTCATCATGATGCATGGGGTTCTGTTGGGAGATGAATGGAGGGGATTTCATGGATGACTTGAGATCACTGAAGTTAGGGGATTGTGATGTGGTGGTTGGTGTGGATTGGATGAAGGGGGTAAGCCCAATTAGCTTCGATTTTAATAAGATGGAGGTGACTTTTGAGAAAGATGGAAGAAGAAGGACCCTAACGAGTAGCCATGAATCAGGGGTGTGCAAGATGATTTCAAGAAAGAAGTTACAGAGGATGTTCAAGAGTAAGTTCTCCCTAGTGGCACAGCTATTCTCCATTCATGCCATGGAACCAAGAGGGGATAACTTGGAGCAAGAAGGAGAATTAGCAATGACTGTGAGCAACCAACCACTCCCAAGATCAAGGAAGGTACATGAAATTGACTCTCTTAATATGCTTTTAATTGAGTTTAGGCACCTCTTTGTTAAACCTAACTCTGTGCCACTCAAGAGACCCTATAACCCTATAACCACACTATAAATCTTAAACCCAACACAATGCTAGTCAATGTAAGATCCTACCGATACTCACTTAGACAGAAAACTGAAATTAAAAGAATCATCAAAGACATGTTACAAAAATCTATTATCTAACCAAGCCACAGCCCTTTAGCATCACCCGTATTACTTGTCAAAAAGAAAGATGGTTCATGAAGGTTTTGTGTTGACTATCGTCAACTAAATGCCATAACCATCAAAGACAAGTTTCTCATACTTAATGTAAAGGACTTACTTGATGAGCTTAAACATGCTAATGCATTTTTACTAAGCTAGACCTTAGATCAGGCTATCATCAAATTCGGATGAGGCTTGAAGACATTCCCAAAATAGGCTTCAAAACCCACCAAGGGCACTATGAATTCATAGTTATGCCCTTTGATCTCACCAATGTCTCAGCTACCTTTTAGGCGTTGATAAATTAGATTTTTTAGCCCTATTTGCGTAAATTCATCCTAGTGTTTTTTAATGATATCCTAATCCACATCCCTTCATTTGCCAAACACCTGACCACCTAAAAACCACCTTTGGGGTTCTTAGGCTCAATAAATTGTATGTTAAGGAGTCAAAAATGTGCATTTGCACAGGGAAATGTGGAGTACTTGGGCCACATTATATCCAATCCAAGGGTAAGTACTAACCCTAGTAAGGAGGCAACAATGGTTACTTGGCCTAGGCCTCACAATATTAAGGGCCTTAGGGGTTTCTTGAGATTAACCGGTTACTACCACTGGTTTGTTAAAGATTATGGCATCATTAGCTAACCCCTAACCGAGTTATTAAAGAATGATGGATTCCATTGGGATTCTAAGGCAAAGAAAGCCTTTTGTAAGCTTAAGCAGGCTATGAGTTTGATAGGCCCCCGGTTTTCTTGACTTACCAAAGAAGGTCCAAGGGGCAGGGGGTAGGGGCAAGGGGGTAAATTGGATGGCTGGCATAACAGCCAGCCATGTTGCGTGAGGGCAGGGAAGGGAAATTGCTGGGCTGTGTAACAACCCAGCAAGCGCGGGTAACAGAATTCAGTTGGGAAGGAGCGGGGGAAGAATATGTACGGGGGGGGAATGAAAGAGGGGGGATATCAACTTCTTGTATTGAGTTTTGGGAGAGTGAAGGGCCTCTCGAACGCCCAGTTCTTCTTGTAATCGGACTATTTGCATTCAGTTTTCAGTGAATCGATTTTGGGATTCCATCATTTTGGTATCAGAGCATCACCGATCTTGATGGTGAACTTGACTGACCGAGTAGGAGAAATAGAAGGGCGGATGGAAGGCATGCAACTGGGAGTGGAGGCCATGAGGGGTGAGATGCAAACGGTGGAGAAGAATGTCGCGAACCTGTTGGAGCAGTTTGCATGGATGAGAACGAAGTGGGAAGAGCAAGAACGGGAGCGGAAAAGCAAAGAGAAGATGGGAAGCCAGCCTACGGAATTCTTTCAAGATTCCGAGGCGACCCCGGATGTGGGAATACAGCGCGCCGAGACAGGTGGTGGCGATGGGAGTTGGCGGCCGGAAATCAGAGGGCGACGTTTGGAGATGCCTCTCTTCGAAGGCGACAATCCGGACGGCTGGATATTCAGAGCCGAACGATATTTTGCGGTGACGGGGATGACTGATGAGGAGAAGGTAGATGCAGTGGCTTTGTGTTTGGAGGGAGCTGCTCTGTCGTGGTTCCAATGGGAGGAAAAGCGGCGACGGGTTAGAGGCTGGGAGGACTTCAAGTTACTGTTGAGAAGTCGCTTTCGACCCACCCAAGAAGGCTCTGTTGAGCAAAGGTTTATAGCCCTCTGGCAGAAGGGAACTGTTATGGAGTACCGCCAATGCTTCGAGACATTGGCATCCCCCCTTGAAAACTTGCCGGAAGCCATGCTAGAGGGGCATTTCATAAATGGGTTAAAACCTGAAATCAAGGCTGAGTTGAGGGTGTTGAGGCCAAGGGGTTTGGGGCAAATGATGGACTTAGCCCAACGAATAGAGGAGCGTAATCAAGTGGTTCGGGGAGGGGCGGTTGGAGCAGGTTCAAACAAGGGATCGGCTGGGCCAAACCCAATCTCAATTTTTCAGAGAGGAGGAATTCTACCACCCTCACAACAGCCCCAAAAACTGACAACAATCCATCCTCCTAACCCAAATCGGCCACAAACCTATGGGCGAGGGGGTAATCCACCCTTCAAGCGGCTTAGTGAGGCGAAGTGGAAGGCAAAAAGAGATAAGGGCCTATGTTTTCGATGTGATGAGAAGTATACTATAGGCCACAAGTGCAAAAATAAAGAGCTGCAAGTAATGATGATATATGATGAAGAGGTAGAAGAGGTGGAAGGGGACGAAAGGTTGGAAGAGTTAGTAGGAGAGCCGGGATAGGTTGGGGAGGTAATTGAGCTCTCCATGAATTCGGTGGTGGGCTTGACTACACCACAAACTATGAAGCTCAAGGGAGACATCAAGGGGCAGCTGGTGGTGGTGCTCATAGATGGTGGGGCAACTCATAACTTTATAGCAAGCGAGCTGGTGAGGCAATTGGCATTACCAAGGGAGGAGACAGCTGGTTATGGAGTAATTATGGGGACTGGAATAGCAGTGCAAGGGGCTGGAATTTGCAAGGGAGTGAAGCTTAATCTCCAAAATCTGCAACTCATAGAGGATTTCTTACCTCTGGACTTGAGAAGTTCGGATGTGATTTTAGGGATGAAGTGACTAGCGGCTGTTGGTAAAATGAATGTGGATTGGAAGGCTCTCACAATGAAATTTCAGGTAGGAGGCATGACAGTCACCTTACGAGGGGACCCTAGCTTGAGTAAGACCTTGGTATCCTTGAAGGCAATGGCGAAGGCCTTTAGGGAAAATGGGGAAGGAATGCTGTTAGAGCTGGGAACCATGGCAGCAAGGATCAAAGAAGCTCAAGAGGCAGTTCCAGAAGTGCTAGGGGGGGGGGGGGGGGGGTGTTGGCTGAGTTTGAGAAGGTTTTTTCGACACCGGAGGGGCTGCCACCTTGCAGGAGGAAGGATCACATCATTAACCTGGTTCCAGGTACCACACCAGTGAATGTAAGGCCCTACCGATACTCCTATTTGCAAAAAAATGAAATTGAGCAGCTGGTGGGAGAGATGCTAGCGGCTGGAATTATACAGCCTAGTTCCAGCCCATTCTCGAGTCCGGTTTTGTTGGTTAAAAAGAAGGATGGAGGGTGGCATTTTTGTGTGGACTATAGGGCCTTGAACAAGATCACTATACCGGATAAATTTCCTATACCTGTGATAGAGGAGTTACTTGATGAGTTGCATGGTGCCAGGGTCTTCTCCAAGCTCGATTTAAAATCTGGTTACCATCATATTAGAGTTAAGTCGGAAGATGTTCCCAAGACAGCTTTTCGGACTCATGACGGGCATTATGAGTTCCTAGTAATGCCATTCGGGCTGACAAATGCGCCAGCCACCTTCCAATCTTTGATGAATGATATTTTTAGAGATTATTTACGACGTTTTGTGTTGGTGTTCTTTGATGACATATTGGTGTATAGCAGGGATTTCGAACAGTACGCCCATCATCTACGTTGTGTCTTAAAGGTACTAGCGAACAACCAACTCTTTGCCAATAGGAAGAAATGCATTTTTGGACAGTTGGAAATCGAATATTTAGGCCACATTATATCTCATCTCAGGGTTTCAGCTGATCAAAGTAAGATACAAGCCATGCTAGAGTGGCCTACTCCTACATCGGTTAAGGAATTGAGGGGGTTCCTTGGCCTTACGGGGTATTATAGACGATTTGTGCGGGATTATGGCAGGATAGCAAGGCCACTAACGGATAGGTTGAGGAAGAATAACTTCTTTTGGGATGAGGCAGCCGAGCAGGTCTTCCAACAACTTAAGGCTAAATGGTATCCCTACCCGTCTTAGCCTTACCGGACTTTGGGAAGCCCTTCGTTATTGAGGCTGATGCATCGAGACACGGTATGGGGGTTGTATTAATGCAAGAGCAAAGGCCTATTGCTTATTTCAGTCATGCTTTCAATCAGTTGGGGAGAAAAAAATCTGTTTACAAGAGGGAATTAATGGCCATAGTGTTTGCTGTCCAAAAATGGAGGCATTACTTGTTAGGGCGGAAGTTTGTAGTACGAACAGATCAAAGGAGTCTCAAATACTTAATGGAACAGCGGGTAGTGAGTTCGGAATACTTGAAGTGGATGGTGAAATTGTTGGGGTTTCAATTTGAGATACAATATCGGCCCGGATTGGAAAACAAGGCTGCTAATAGGTTATCTAGGATCTGCCAGCCAGCACAACTAATGGCCTTAACAGTGCCTAAAGTGGTCCAAATGGATAAGTTAGCCAATGAATTGAAGGCTGATGTAAGACAGCAAAAACTTATTCGGGAGCTTCAGGTTGATTCTAATTCACACCCTAACTTCCAGCTAGTAGACAGTTTTCTCCTTTACAAGGGCAAGTTGTACTTACCCAAAGGCTCCACCCTCATTCCATTGTTACTTCATGAGGGGCATGATGGCAGCATAGGGGGACACTCTGGATTCCTAAAAACCTACAAGAGGGTAGCAGCAAATGTTTGTTGGCGGGGAATGAAGAAGGAAATACACAAATACGTAAGGGATTGCTCGGTTTGCCAACAAAATAAGTATATGGCTTTAGCCCTCAGGGGACTCTTGCAGCCTCTCCCAATCCCAACCCAAATTTGGGACGACATTGCTATGGACTTCATTGAAGGGTTGCCGAAGTCGGGCAAGATGGATTCCATTTTGGTGGTGGTGGACAGACTTAGTAAGTACGGGCATTTCATTGGGCTTAAGCACCCGTTTACAGTTAGGGAGGTGGCTGGAATTTTTATTAAAGAAGTGATGAGACTTCATGGAATTCCAAGGTCCATAGTATCGGATAGAGACAAAATTTTCATGAGCAAATTTTGGGAGGAGATGTTTCGACTACAAGGTACCAAACTCAACAGAAGCACAGCCTATCACCCTCAAACGGATGGGCAAACTGAGGTACTTAACCGAACCTTAGAAACCTACCTTCGTTGTTTTGCTTCCTCAAAACTGAAAGCTTGGTACATATGGCTACCTTGGGCTGAATTATGGTATAACACCTCCTACTACACTGTTGCCAAGATGACTCCATTTCAAGCAGTGCATGGGCGAGAACCACCACACTTATTGAGGTTTGAGAAGGGAACCACCCCTGTTTCAATGGTGGAACAACAGCTGGTTGAGAGAG
Organism: Diospyros lotus; assembly: GCF_014633365.1. Taxonomy (NCBI): domain Eukaryota; kingdom Viridiplantae; phylum Streptophyta; class Magnoliopsida; order Ericales; family Ebenaceae; genus Diospyros; species Diospyros lotus. The sequence continues at coordinate 15,041,112 of NC_068344.1, forward strand.
ACTTAATTCTTGAGGAATTGAAGACCCAACTGATGAGAGCACAAGCTGTGATGAAGAAGAGAGCAGATCTGAAAAGAAGGGAGGTAAAGTACAAGGAGGGGGGTTGGGTTTATTTGAAGTTAAGGCCCTATCGACAAAAATCGTTGGCTGCCCGTGCAAATGAAAAGCTGGCTGCCCGCTATTATGGTCCATTTCAAATTGAGAAGGAAGTAGGTCCAGTAGCTTATAAGCTGAAACTTCCATCTCCTTGTCCAATTTATCCGGTATTTCATGTATCACATCTACGGGAGGCAAGAGGGGCATTGGAAGCTAATGTGGAGCTTCCTCAACAGCTTACTGAAGACCTTGAGATGCTGGTGGAACCGGAGGCAGTGCTGGGAGTGCGATCAAGATCCGGAAAGAACTTACAAGAGTTCGAGGTGCTCATACAATGGAAAGGGCTACCCCCATTGGAAGCTACTTGGGAACCTTACCACTTAATCCAACAGCAATTTCCTTTTTTTCCACCTTGAGGACAAGGTGAAAGTTTGGGGGGGGAAGTAATGATAGGCCCCCGATTTTCTTGACTTACCAAAGAAGGTCCAAGGGGCAGGGGTAGGGGCAAGGGGGTAAATTGGATGGCTGGCATAACAGCCAGCCATGTTGCGTAAGGGCAGGGAAGGGAAATTGCTGGGTTGTGTAACAACCCAACAAGCGCGTGTAACAGAATTTAGTTGGGAAGGAGCGAGGGAAGAATATGTAGGGGGGGGGGGGGGGGAATGAAAGAGGGGGGATATCAACTTCTTGTATTGAGTTTTGGAAGAGTGAAGGGCCTCTCGAACGCCCAGTTCTTCTTGTAATCGGACTATTTGCATTCAGTTTTCAGTGAATCGATTTTGGGATTCCATCAGAGTTAGGTGCCAACCCTAGGGCTGCCAGACTTCAATAAGCCATTCATTCTTGAAATATATGCTAGTGCTAATGGAATTGGGGTTGTATTGGTGCAGGAGAGCTGGCCATTGGCTTTTCTTAGCCAGGCACTAGCTCCTAGACATCTTGGATTGAACATCTACGAAAAGAAACTTCTAGCAGTACTGATGGTTGTAGACAAATGGAGACATTACCTAAAAGGAGGTAAGTTTGTGATTAAAACAAACCATGAGTGTGAAATTTTTGCTATAGCAAAAGTTGCATACACAATTGCAACAAAAGGGAATGACTAAGTTGATGGGATTGGATTATGTAATCCAGTATAGGAAAGGAAAGGAAAACCTAGCAACTGATGCATTGTCTAGGTGTTATGAGAAGGGAAGCTCTGTTGCAATCACAATAGTGATTATTGGTGCCAAGAAGTGGTTTCTAGTTATGAAGCAGATGGAAAAACCAAAGAGCTTCTTCAGCAGTTAGTAGTGGATCCAACAGCAAGGCCCGAGTGTACCTTGACCAATGGCTTAATCAGGTATCAAGGGAAGCTGGTGATAAAGGATGATGAAGAACTAAGGAGGGAAATAGTAGAAGCACTACATGATTCTCCCATAGGAGGACATTCAAGCATTGTGAACACCTATCACAAGGTCATACAGCTCTTCCATTGGCTAGGGCTAAAAAAGTATGTGATGGAATTTGTGTTGGGATGTGAAACTTGTGGGAGGTTCAAGTCAGAGAAGGTACCTACTCCAGGGCTATTGCAACCTTTGGATATTCTAGAAGGGCCTTAGGAGAGTATCTCGATGGACTTCATTGAGGGACTCCATAAATCAGAAGGGCAAGATTGCATTATGGTAGTGGTGGCAGTGTTCAAAAACACGCTAGGCGCTAGTCGGGCGCCAAGCTAGGGCCTAACACCTAGGCCTAGGCGGCGACTAGGAAAAATGATGTTTTTTTTTTCTGAAAACCTTTTGATGTAATTTGATATTATTTTCAGGTAAATCAAAGTTGAAAAGACAAGTGAAATAATGGAATTAAGACTCAGAAACTAAACTATTATATTAGTTATAAGTTCAAGAAGGTAGAAGCAGCAATAATACAACATAAATCATATCCGAAGAATCTAAGTCTAACTATCTAATTGGTCTTCTTCCTCTCCATATTCTTCCAATACACGATCTTCATCGGACTCAAAATCAAATTCATTGATTTTTTGCTCATCTTCTTTTTCTGATTGAAAATCATCTTCATGAAGCTCTCTCATCCTAGAACTTCTTCGACCTTGAAGCATCTCGTCTACTCCTGATGTTTCACCAACTACTTCCCAAGTGAGCCCCGTACCAGGCTCAACTTCTTCATCATCTTCTCCATCAACGATCCATCCTTGTGCATTACTAGCATCACTAGCAAGAAACATCAACATTCCTTTCCTTCTCCCTTTTGTGCTTGTTCATCAATTTTGCATTAAATTGAACATAGACTAGATTGTTCAATCGATTCACGTCTAGTTTATTTCTTTTCTTCGTATGTATCTACATAAATAAAATAAAAGCAATATCAATATAAATGATAACTGAATAAGGATAACTAATTGATAGTAAATAAATATAATTCATATATACACTAACCCCTTTAAAAGTGCTCCAATTTCTTTCACAACCGGATGAACTAGTGGTTAACGAGATAATCTTTCTCGCCATTCGTTGCAAGTTTGGAGTTTGATTTCCATAAGTCATCCACCATGTAACTACATAGGTCAAACAAGTATAAAGTAAACAAATTTAATTTATACACTAATACACAATAGAAAGGATTAAAGAAATTTTATACCTGGATTATAATTGTCATCATTTTTCGCACACCCTTGAGTTGCCCACGATTTTCCAAAAGCTCCATCTTTACGAGTATACTTTGGCAACTCAACATTTATAACATGGCCTTGCAATTCACCATCATAAAACATCTCCACACAGTTAAAAAGCCCATCCATCACTTCATTATCAAGTTGTATATCCATATCCTTGAAAAAGTAGTAGGGATTCAAAAGATAAGCTACAAAATGTAGTGGATTATCTAGCCTATCTTTCACCCTTGCTTCAATAATCTCCATAATAGGCTTATAGTTCTTTTCAAGATTATTTAAGGCCTCCTTAATATCTTCCTTTGCTTGCTTAATCTCTCCACATAAAAAGCCCATAGAAGGCTTTCTATCCGCATCAACAATTCAAAGCACCTTCACCAAAGGTGCAAAAACCTTAAGGCATATAGTCACACCATTCCAAAAGGCAATGCTCATCACAGTAGCATAGGCTGCTTTCCCTTTAACAATCTTCGACCATTTGCACTCCTCTCATTCAGAGCTGGTAAACATTGCCCTCAGTTGGGCCTTTTTCTCCATCAAACTCTGAAAAGTCAAGAAAGCAAAAACGAATCTAGTGACTCCTGGTCTCACTATATCCCTCTTCTTTGTAAATGACCTCATTAAGGACAAGGTCTTATGGTGTGTATAAATGAAGATTGTGAAACTCTTGGCCTGATCAATCACTTTCTTATACTTTGGCAGTTTTCCAATACTTTCAAGCATCAAATTGATTGTGTGAGTAGCACATGAGGTCCAAAAGATATTTGGCCTCTTCACCTTCAATAATTTTGTCGCTCCCATATTGTTGGCAGCATTGTCGGTTACTACTTGGATGACATTTTGTGGCCCAACTTGCTCAATGCACTTATCCACATACTCAAAGATGAGTTCACTTGTATGTGCTTCATCTGAAGACTCTTTGGAAGAAAGGAAAGCAGTACCTGCATTAGAATTAACACATAGGTTCATGATGCTCCTCCTTTTTCTATCTGTCCAAGCATCTGTCATAATAGAGCACCCATTTCGTGCCCACTCTTCTTCATGCTTCTTCAATAACTCTTTTGTTCTGTCAACTTCCCCCTTTAATAGCGGTTTCTTCAATTGGTATTGACTGGGAGGTTTGAAGCCCGACCCAAATTGACCAACCGCCTCAACAAACAATTTGAAGCTATCATGGTCAATAGCATTGAAAGGTATATCAGCTTCATACACTCATCTAGCACAATATTCACAAATAGACTGTGTTCTCTCTTTAAATAGTGTTTCACTAATAGTTTGTTGCCTTTGGGTCATTCTCGCACTCAAACAAGTTTCAGGGTTGATGGAGCTAGCAAACTTATCCATAGGGCCAAGAGTACGGGACGTTTTTCTGCTACCTAACTCTTGCAATTCATCATCATCATCCCTTTCCACCCTTTCAGAGATATTAACAGTTGATCTCATCAAATCTTCCTCCTCCTCCTTATTTTTCCTCTTATTCTTTGCCTCGGCAATAGCATTCTTACATTTGACTTAATCAGTCGGAGAAGATTTTGGACATGCAGAAACATTTCCAAAAATGTGGCCAATGTGTTCTTTTACTCTGTAAACACCTCCAGACATAATTTTACCACACAACTTACATTTAATTTTATCCATATTCTTCGGATCAATTAACATTCCATACTCTCATCCGACATCATTTGACTTCCTTTCAAGAATTGAGGAGGCCTCAGACGATGCTCCCGTACTTCCAGTCCTATCCGAATCATTCATTTCACTTCCTGTTTTCTTTTTTTTCCCTAATTATTGAATAATTGACATTGAAATTTAATTAAAAATACATCTAATGAAATCAACAGTTGCTGCAGCGAGCAGCTTTGCATTGCTGCTTGCTGTTGCAACAAGCAGCAACGCAAGCTTGCATTGGCGGAGGAAGATGGATACTTACTGCAGCAAGACAAGATCGGCGACGAGAGATGACAGCCAACAGATGAGATTGGTGGCGATGAGAGAGAACGACCAACAGGTGAGGTCGGCGGCAACGAGAGAGCAAGACGAAGAGAAGAGATCGATGGCGGCGGCGAATGACCAAGAGGAGATCGAAGGCGAGAGAGAGAGGAGTCGCGATGAACGACCAGAGAAAGAAAGGGAAAGGGGAAATAGAGAAAGGGAGGGGGAAATAAGGTCGGCCCAAGACGCGCACGACCTAGGTGGCCCAGGCCGCGCACGACCCAAGCGGTTAGGCGCTGCCTGGTCCGACTAGGCGCCGCCGCAGCCCGATTAGTCGGGCCTAGCGCATAGGGCTGCCAAGCAGCCCTAAATCACCACAGCCAATGGCCGCCCAGCGCTTAGGCGGCATTTTCGAACACTGAGTGGTGAACAGATTCACCAAATATGGCCATTTCATTGGGTTGACCCATCCCTACACTACTCAAGAAATAGTTAAAAGTATTCTTGGATTAGGTAGTAAAATTCCATGGGACCCCTAGAGCTATAGTATCTGACCGGGATAAAATTTTCACCAGCCTATTGTGGAAAGAGTTGACACAATTATTGGGGGTTAAGCTCAATATGTCCACTGCCTACCACCCTGAATCAGATGGCCAGACAAAAAGAGTCAATCAATGTGTGGAGATGTACTTGAGGTGTTGCTATTTCCTACAGCCTAAGACTTGGCACAAATGGCTTTCCATGGCTCAGAGGTGGTACAACACCAACCAGCACAGCTCCAAAAAAAGGTCTCCCTTTGAAGCTATTTATGGTTACAAGCCACTATTACTACCAGCCTTGGGAAACTCCTCTATAGTTGCAGCCCTAGATGCTTACCTACAGCAAAGGCAGTAAGCCTTGCAAGTACTTAAGACTGAATTGGCTAACTCCAAGAATCGTATAAAACAGTTTACAGACAAAAGAAGGAGTGAAAGAAAATTTCAAGTGGGCGAGGTAGTGTATTTAAAGCTCAAACTAGGTCACCTAAAGGCCTAACTCTAGAACCCCAGCTCAAAGTTAAACCCAAGATTCTATGGGCCATTTCCCATTACAGCAAAGGTGCAAAATGTGGCCTACTGGTTGCAACTACCGAAGGGCTCCAACATCCACCTAGTGTTTTATGTCTCACTTCTCAAAAAGTTAGTGGAAGCACAACCAATGAACTCAACCCTGCCTACTTTTCCCAAAACTAGTGACAGTATAAAGGAACCTACAGTTATAGCGGATAGAAGGGTAATCTACAGCCAAGGAGCTCCCATCACTCAAGTTCTCATCCAGTGGTCTAACCTCCATCTAGATAATAATACTTGCGAGTATCTTCCAGATATCCTCAAGCAGTTTCCTCGAGTGACAAGCCTCCTCAATATTTCTTGAGGACAAGAAAATTTTGAAAGGAGGGGTAATTGTCATGTACCAACAAAGTAGGGGGGAAAATATTGTAATTAGAATGTAATAGAGAGGGAGAGTAGTATATTAGCAAAGTATGTTGTAAGGGGTTGTACTAAGTTTGTTGCTGCATTGGCAGCTTGTACATTCCCAGCACATGTAAGCAGTTACCCACACATGGGGGAGGTTAGGATCAGCTATAAATACAATTGATCCCTTCCCACAGAGGATATATGAAAATACACAAAAATTCTGAATTCTCTCTTTTCTCTCTTCCTCCCTCGTTTCTATCTTCTTCTCTCCCTAAATTCTCTCTCATTTCTTCCTCTTTCTCTCTTGATCCTTCTAGTCAAATCCTCAAGGAGCTAACACATTGCACCTATTATAATCGTACCTGAAGGATTAGGACTTGTAATATATAGTGATGCATTGCAAAACAGGACTTGGATGTGTCCTAATGTAGCACGGTCAAGGAGTGGCCTATGGATCTAGGCAATTGAAGATGCATGAATAGAACTATCCTACTCATGACTTGGAGTTAGCCATTATTTATATGGGGAGTAGTTTGAGCTTTATACCAATCTCATATTTGATAGATTTGTTCTCTCAAAAATAGCCAAACATGAGAAAAAAGAGATGGATAGAATTTCTCGAAGATTATGACTTACTTCTCTATCTCTATCATTTAGGGAAGGCCAATGTAGTGATTAATCACCTAAGCAGATCCCTTGTGAGAACATTAGCAAGTTTGACGATTAGTGAGTGGCAGATGCTAGATGATTTCAGCAGATTAACATTGGATGCTCAATGTCAAGGACCAATAGCATAACACAATTGATAGCTCGACCAACTTTGATGGATGCGATTGCTCAATGACAAGATGAAGACCCTTTCTTGAGAATAAAGAAGGAAAGGATTGCTCTGCTATAGTCCACCAACCAAAGTTACAACCCGAGGTCATCTAGTCTAACTTGTTTTAGTGAAGCACATTTGGAGACACCACTTTTAATATTCAACCGATTACAAGATATAGCATCACCTAATAAAAAGAAAATTTGAGCACCCCATACTATGCTTCTTCTTACCTTGACAAAAGAAAACTATCAGATACATGATACACCCAAACTTCACATTTTGCTTCTATTTTTATTTTAGGGTACTTTATCTATGAGAAGATAACAATAAGTACGTGTACCAAATTCACACCCCAATTATCCTTATATTGTTGAAAATAAAAATAATAATATAAAAGATAAAAGTTAACTCTATATCTAACAATTTAAGTTTTTAGATAAGATAATGGTTAACAATCTAACATGGTATCAGAGCAAGCAAAAATCCTAAGTTTAAACCTCACACTAACACATGTTCAAATTGTAGCACTAGTTTGAACTAATCATATAATGAAACCTGACCATATATGAGGCCACATATAGAGAGTAAAAATAATAATATAAAAGATAAAGTTAACCTTTTATCTAACAACTTAAGTTTTTAAAGGAGATAAATTCAACAAAGCTACGGGAACATGCATAAAATAGATTCTTAAACCTCTATAGATATATAGATATATATATCAATCAGTTCCTTAAAATACACATACACGATCCTCTCCAAAATCTAAAGTTAGGGTATCAATCAGAATTGTTTAGGAATTGTAATAGCTTCAATTACCAATGGAATGAACAAACCAAGTTGATGAGAAAGTTCGCAGAACCCTAACCATAACACGAATTTCGATCCAAATAAATTTCCCAAAATAGAGGCATGAAGGTTTGTGGGTAACAGTACCGAAAGTAATGGCGGCGGCAGTGAGGGAGAGTCGGCTGAGGCGGACGGGTACGGTGGTGCAGAGCCTAAGGGCGGTCGCGGGGTCATCGGAGGTAACAATAGCCGCCGCCCCCACTCCGGCCGAGGCGGCTGTGGCTGCCAGGGCTAGCTTCTTTGTGGCGCGCCACAAGTATCGGGCGGTCATCTTTTTCGGCCAGCGGGGATCTTCCGGAAGGGCAAGAGACGAGAAGGAACGTTCCAGGTTCTCACCCCTTGCCCGCTTTTCTCTCAGAGTCGGCGATGCCAACCAACCGACGATTCCATTTTAGGGGCTGTGGTTTCAACTTTCGACAGCATTTGTCCGAGTGTTTTTATTTTTTAAATATTATTATTATAATTTGACTCTTAACTAATTGCTTCAAAGACCACGAATTAGAAATATTATTATTCTATAATAATGGCACTTGCCAATGACAGTTTACTTCTTAATTTTTTTAAGTAAAATTTTTAATAAAAGGAGATTTGATACGGAAATAAAATTATTTAAAAAATTAATTATTGTTTAAAGATTGAGTTTAAATCTTGTTAATATAGTTTATTTTTATTTTTTAAGAAAATAATAAAATATATTTAAAAAAATACTTTATTGATAGACTTTATAACATCAAAATCTGGTTTTTGTTTATATAACAGTATAAATAGATATTTTAGATAAAAAAAATTATTATATTTTAATTTTAAATTTAACTGTTTTTATTTTTAGTGTTAAAATAAATACATTTATCACTATAATAAAACAAATTAATAAAAAGTATTTAAATCTAATAATAAATTATAATAAATACGTGTTATTTAAAAACCATGTGTGGACAAATACACTTTCACCATACATGAACACGTGGTTTGAGGGTTTGTTTGACTACCAAATTAACGCTTATAATATGAATCTTCATTCTAATATACATTATATATGGTGATTAAAATAAATGTCAATTTGTAGTATATGTGTGTTTATTTCAATAATGTATTTGTAGGTCAATATATGCTTGTGCCACAAACATTTAGACCCGTTCTTTTTGTATTTTAATTTTTAATTTAGAGTTTTAAATTTATTTTTAATTTTTTATTTTGATAATTTATTTTTAAAAAACTAAATACACGTTGTGTTTGTCATTCTGAAAAAAAAAATCTCAAAATAAAAAATTAAAAATGCATTCTATTTAAAATTTTAAGAATAAATTTTTAATGACATTTTATTCAATAAATTTAATTATTCAATAAATTAGAACTATTCAATATTAATATATTATTAAAAAATATATACTGGACCGTACTAACCACAAGAAGCCCAACTAGACATAAGGTCCATAACCCAGCACCAGGCCAATCTCTAGACCCAACCTCGACTCACACTAACTCAACAACATTCTCATTCATTCAATAACGTCCGAGATCCCTGCAACAGGACTCAGCGGCTACAAGATTCTATGCTCCTCATCCTTCAATAGCGGTTGGCAATTACATAGGGATTGGGTTCTTCGCCCCTTCCCCATATAAGTTCACCTTATCACCAGTCGATGTATATTTTTTTTAACCTTAAAGAAACTACCATTTTGAATTCTCACTAACTTGAGTGTCAGAGTGCTTACAAGTGCCACCCCCGTTGTGCAGACTATCATTGCCTCAAGCTCTCTGGTTGACCACCACTTTGGGCCAAAAGGAACATTTGACACCCACCATGGGGTCGATAAAACTTACATACTCCATAACTGTAACATATCGTATCGAGCGATAGAAGGATCGAATCAACTTACCCTGATAGGTCTACGTGAACTTCCCATGAGTCACTCATACAATTTTGACTACTTAAGGATTGATGAGTCACTTTGTTAATCAGAGTTCTAAGGACGATACCCTATTAAATGATTCGAGACCGAGCAAGACTGACCCCAAGTGTGTTCTAGGCTAGCCTATGATGATGAGTTGGGTTTATCCTGAATCCTGATTCATGATGGATTCATTTTATTTTGAGGCTAGCACATTGCAAATCTTTTTTTAAGCCATTTATTAAATCACTAATTAATTAATTGTTACGCTTTTAAAAATTTACCAATTAAGTCATAAATATATATATATGTATTTTTGAAAAAACTTTAAAATATTATCTAAATTAAAAGAAATCTAGTTATGGGTGAATATATATATATATATTATTCTTATTGTAGCTTATAAGTGGGTGTGTAATCGTAGTCCCACTACCCGTAACATGCATGACAAGGCATGATGACGTAGTCAATGGCTAAGCTCGACGAATTTCATGACACCAAATTCAAAAATTGTGCGGGTTAAGGTATTTAATAACCGATTTAGGGTGTTAGGCAATGATTAAAATCTTCGATAATTTTTATTACGTCACTACTTTTATTACCCAAAGGTAACCCCCATGTTCTATTCATTGTAGGCTTGGATTCTCAGGATTTCGTTTAATCTTCTCCCCAGACTCGGACTTGAGTCATTCTTTCCTAGGCGAGTAGATTGGATATGTTATGTTTACCTTATATTGTGCACATATATACTGTTTATGCATAACTTGTACATGATTTTTATATGAGGATTATAGAAAAATACTTTTAAATGTTTCTAAAATGCATAAAATATTTTCATCCTACTAGAAGAGATATAAGCATAAAGATTATAAATGAATAAATGATACCCTAACTGATTTCTTGTCTTTGAGTATGAGAAATCTTAAATGATATGGTGCATTTTAGGCACCACATAAAAATGATAAATGGTTATGACTTGTGCATTAAGTAGAATATCATTTGCATTATTAGAGGACTAACTGGTAGATTCCCTGGTGACTCACAGCAGGAAAAGATCATGGTACTATGAGGCTTGACATGCCAAGGCCATGAGAGACACGGATAGTATATTTTAGCACTACTATCACGTGGGTTATTATGGTAATATAATGTGATAATGATGTATGTGCCAGTATATGTACTTATGGGCATGTGTGTATTAGTGCTAAGCCAATTTCTACTAGTGGGTCCTCAGAATCGGTGCATGCATCGCATATAAAAAATATAGGAAACTTAGGTGGTAAGGTGAGCAACCTATGGGAGTTGTCTTTAGACACCTATTTTTCCTGCACTATATTTTTCTTTTGAACCTTAGATTATGCAAACTTATGATACATATACTTGTTGTTCTTCTTACTATTATGTTATTATATCCATGATGTTCTTCCTAGCATTTTTGTTGCATACTCTCCTAGTGGTCATCAGGGGCGGACTTAAAATGTTTTACTTGGGGAGCTTCAAATTTTTTTTTTCTAATCATGAGCTTTATCAATAGAAAAAATAAAAAGATAAAAATAAAAGTTTAACAAATTTTATATGCATATTTAACATAATTTATTAACTTAAAAGGAGAAAACAAAAAATACAAAAAATATACAATACAAATACCTTATAAAACTATTTAAAGCCGCAACTTGCAATTCTTCAAAAGATTAAACTTGTCAATGAGTACTTATGTATCAATACCAAGAGCAATCTCCCTCTCAATGTAGATAGTCATGACGATTCTAGGAAGTCATTCTCTATTTTATTGCGAAGTGATGATTTGATGAGTTTCATCCCTGAAAAAGTCCGTTTTGTTGTTGCTGTAGAAACTGGAAGAGTCAATACTAGACAAATCAATCTATCAATCAAGAAATAATGACATGACCTATTCGTTTCAACCAACATCCCACATAATTGAGGAAGAGAATTAAGATTCTGAAACTGCGAATGCCGAATTACATCAAACTTGTAGTGATCCAACTGTCTCCTCAAATCACTTATCTCTTCATTATTAAAATCCAAAGGATAAAATTCCTTAGCTAAACCACAAATAGCATCTATAGAGAATGATTTGAAACCATTTGTAGGACTTAAAGCCTCGCATAACTTAAGAAGTTCTATTGTTTTCTCGGTAAATCTATTATTCAACTCCATTAACTGAAAATCTATTACAATATTGAATATCTAAAAGTGATAGTAGTCCTCCATTGTAATATTATTTTTCTGTTGACAAGAACGTCTTGTACCATCCATATAACGATCAGTTAATTCTGGCATATCAACATCATTACTTCTACAAAATTGCACCACATACCAAATAAAACTTTCCCAGCGATCATCATGCATCTCTTGAAGAAGAATCTTTGTAGTTGAGATAAAATTCATTGCATTCAAAATGTCTTGATCTTTCATTTGCAATGCTTGACACAAAATATCATATTTTTCCAACACTTCATCCATCAACAAGAAGATAAATACAAACTCAAATGTTTTCATAACTTTCAAAGCACCCTTAGCCTCCCCACGTATATTATTGTTCGACCCCTCATTAATAAGATTTGCAAGAAGCGTACAAGTAGAACCAAACATCTCAATCAATCTTTTAACAGAGGCAAAATGTGAACTCCAACGAGTAGCTCTAGCTCGTTGCAAAGTACAAACCTGATTAGCCCCCAGTACCGGTTGGAATTTCTCCTGTTGCTATCAAATCTATAATTTCATCCTCTCAAATTGACTTTAATTGAGAATGACGCTTAGCAGAAGCACCAACAAAGTTGATAATAGAACTTAATGATTGAAAAAATAACCACACATCATGTACATCCTTAGCTACTGCAACTAAAACTAACTGTAGACGATGAGCAAAACAATGAATGTAATAAGCAGATGGGTATTCTCTAAGAAATAACGCTTGCAATCCATTCCATTATCCCCGCATGTTGCTAGCACCATCATACCCCTGACCTCGTAAATTTGTAACCAACAGATTGTATTGGTTTAATACAGTACATATCTCTTTTTTCAAAGTCAAAGCATTTGTATCTTTGACACTCACAACTTCAAAAAATCGTTCTCTAACAAATCCATCACCATCAACATATCTCAAAATAATAGCCATTTGTTCTTTATGTGATTCATCAACTACTTCATCAACAAGAATGCAAAATTTAACATCTCCAATTTCTTCATGAATTTTATGTCGCACACAATCAGCAATAATTTTTAATATCTCTTTTTGAATACGTGGTGATGTGTACTTGGCATTTTTAGCTGCATTTTCTAGAACAACATCATCAATTTCTTTGTCTGCTCTTCCGTGTAATTTGATTAATTCAATATAATTCCCACAGTTAGTAGACTTGGGAGACTCATCATGACCTCTAAATGCAAAACCTTGCAATGCTAACCACTTCACACTCTCTATGGAGGTCTTTAAAAGCAAACGATTATGTTTCTTTTCTTTTTCAGTCTGTTTGTGTATCCTTCTCTCAATATATTGATTTGGATGTCTCAAGTTTTCCCATTTTCCCATAGCAATGTAATGTAGTGAATTACCATCTCCTTCATGTTTTTTCAATGGACAATCTTTACAATTAACTCTCTTCCACTTTTTTAACCCTTTGACAGTGAATGTTTTAGGTTGTGATGCATTACTTTCAAATAAATAACAGAGAAAACAAAATTCACTTTCTTTCTCCACATAAAACTCAAGCCATGGATGTTGTGTGAACCAAGTGGATTGAAATCAACGATTTTGAGCCCCAAATTTTACATGAGGATACTCATAAATAGGTTGACACGGTCCCATATCGATATATGCTCTTTGAACCTCATCTTGTTTGTCTAATAGATATTGTGATATTGGAATTCGTTTTCCAGGATCACGTTCATAATATGAGGTTTTACTTTCAAGTGGCTCAATAGTACATTCATCTGAAGGTTTTGATCTTTTAGTTTTGGATGGTGATATAGAACTTGAAGAAGGAGCATTACGGGGACCATTTGGGTTACTTGATGATTGATTATCGGTTTTCTTAGTGAAGTATTGGAAGATATTTTGGTTGTGCATTTTAATATACCTGTATATCATAATTAACAAAATCACAACCAAGCCAATTCAAATATTCAAACACAAATAACAAATCCCAGCTAGGGCAATTCAAATATTCAATCACAATTAACAAATCTCAATTAAGGCAATTCTTAACTAAATGCAGTAGTCAAATAACAATTAACAAAAAGTCAAATGTAGAAGTTAAACCCTAAAGTCCTAATTCATAAACCCATCATAGGTGTTAAATTAGGCAAAAGAAAAAAGAACATAATCAAATAAATTAACTTACCTTTAGTCTCTTAGTCTTTAAAGTATGAAGGGATACTTACTGCCTAGTGCCTACTTGCCAAGAACAAGAATTTTCAGCATATACCCATAAATGCTATTCTAATGTAAAGTTTAGTTTTATATTAGAATAAGCTCAAAGTAAAGATGAACTATGAACAAAAATGTTATTCTACCCACATAAATTGAATTAGAAATTGTGGTCTTCATATGGAGATTCTCTACCCAAAAAAATTTAATCTTTGAATATGGATTGGCTTTGATGAAGACTGCTATTCTAACAATCCCAAAAAAATAAAAATAAAAGTTGGAATAGTATATGGAGATCTTGGGTATGCAACAATGCTAGAGAGACCTAGCTAGATTGAAAGCCAATCAATCATGAATGGTGTTCATTATGTATGCTCCCAAGTCAGAAGTAATGGCGAAGCAAGGGCGATGCAGGCTGCTCGTCGTCGGCATCAGAACATCTCCAAATATATTATGAGGGGTGATGCAGGCTGCCGGCGTACGAAGCAGCAGCCACCCGCCCCAACCATCCCCCAAAAACCCCCCATTCAATTTATTAAATAGAAATATATAAATAGAAGAAGTAGAAAGAATAGATGGCTTACCTGAGAAATCTTGAATCCGAAAGATGTTAGAAAGTTAATTGTTGAGGCAAGATTGAAGAAGAAAGTTGATTACCGCCGTAGGAGCCAATTTGAAGGAATAGCTTAGGTTTAATTTTCAGATTTGAGTGTTAAAATATTAGGGATTTATTTTAGGTTTGGGTTGATAATGCATTCGGGCTTGGGCTGATAATATATTTGGGCTGGTTGATTGGCAAGTTTGAAAAAAAATATTTGGGCTGATTTATTAAGGTGGGCTCAGAAAAAAATTTATTTTTTTAATACTAAAAAATTTACTTTTTAAAAAAAACTGGGGGGGGGGCTCCAGCCCACCCTGCCCATGAGCTGGGTCCGCCCTTGGTGGTCATGACATACCTTATACTTGTTAGTCCACAAGATTCACCATTTTTTAAAAAAAAATATTTTCAAGAGATTCTTCTTTTGAATACTAGTCCAATAAATCTTCTGGTATAATGTCAGACCTCTTTTGATTCTTGATTTGATATAGGATGCTCTGTGGAGACACACACTTATTATTGAGTCTATCCTTTTGTACTTTATTTTTGTGGTACACATTTCTGTCAAAAGCCCGTGATATGGGATTGTATATGTATTTATGACAGCAGGATGATGGATATTCATTTTTTGTAGCTGTTGTATATGAGATATTGAGATTTTTGTGAGAAGTTGATATAGTATTTTAATTCATGTTTCTATATTTTGTCAGTAGTATTAATGGTTATAGCAAATCAAGCTAGAGAAGAGGCTTACTAATCCACGGTGGGCCCGTTGGGCCTAAGGAATAATGCCGGTCATGACCTATTAGAAATCAGGTCATGACACTACCCATAAGAAATCAAGTCATGACACTACCCATAAGAAATCAAACATAGCTGAACCCACCCTCAACGATCATTCTGCCCTTACTTAGAATGATGGAAAGCAAGAGTGAGTTACAAGAGTCAGCAAGCATAAAGAAAGAACGGGAAATGGTTAAGGATTGAATCTCCCCAAAACATCATGCATACTATGCCATGAACACACACATACACCAGTCCCACATATACATAAGTGTAGGAAAGGAAATAGCCCAAGCTACTCGCAAGACTCATGCACACCATATACACATCCAAACCATGAATTCCAAGCTATGCAACAAACGCATAAATAAATATGCACATAATGGTACTTGGAGCCTACATAAGATGCACACATTGGTGCCTAAGACCTTGTATACAAACCTACTAGCAGTCATGAACATGTTACCAAATCAACACCATATCACACCAAACCCCTGCTATCATCATCAACGTGTGCCAAAGCACTCACAATAATATCACATCAAGCCTCTGCTCGTATATCAAGATCACGGAAGCTGCGCTTCCTTTCCCTCAATTTAATCACTCACTTCCTCACCATGTAATGCAACATATGAGGAATGTAATGGTTCTTGTAGCATAAACGTGATAACAATGCCCCCATAAGTCAAATATCAAGCCATGTTACGCCCACATAGTAATTCACACATGCGAAATGCTCTACATGCATATGTTCGCCTAACACATGTGAGTCAGCACTCACAGGCCAACTGTGTCATGTCAATGCTCACGTTCCCAACAAATATATTGCATGACCCCCAATGAATGCAACCCATGACCCCATATCACAATGTAATGTAATATAACTACAAACTGAAATACAAACACCCACCCAACAACGACCATCTGGAACCTATCCCAATAAAGTGCGGCATCATTCCACAAAGAAATGTAAGGAGTAACAAGCCCTACTTGGCTAGTGAATAAAAAAATGCATCAAGAATGCTCAATAAGACTCTTCAAACCGTTCAGGGAATTACAACTAGAAGTATCATCACTTAGCCCATCAATGGCTCTCATCATACTCCAATCATGTGCCCAAGAAAGTTATTTATTCCCCAAAAATTGAAGCAAGGCAGACTATCCAAAACAAAAGATTTCGAGAATTTTTTGATTAGTTAAATACGTAATGTACAAAAATGTGTCATGGTAAAAGCAAAACTATGAACAAACAATTTTGTATAATTTTTTGAATGGTTAAATGATGTCTTTTAAGGTTGATATTTTTATATAAGGTTACCTTATGAGTGTTTTAGTTGTTTGAATTTATTTTGATTATTTGGATATTTTAAATATTTGACTTCAATGTAATATTAAACAACAATCATAAAGAAACACTCTAGGAGTCTCTTAAATCTATGGATGGACTAAAGATGACTAAAAAAATAATATAAAATGATAATATCATTGATGTTCAATCTAAACATGTTTAGATGTGTTGAACCTCTTTTTTTTGCCCTTAGTCATGATTTTAGAATAAATGTTTGTATTTTCAAATGAATAAAGGGTGAAACTCTCTAGTGATTAATGAAAGATTGATTAGCTTAAGAGAGGGAGGGTGAATTAAGCTCACCCAAAAAAATATTTACCTAAATGTAAAGAAGATAAGAATGTAGAACACAATTTTTAGAGTGATTCAGACCTAACTAACTACTTCACTACCTTGATGATGTTTTACACTTGTGTTTAGTTTTGATGATGAAAAACAACATTTGGTTTTGATCCCTAAATCATGAGTCAAATTTACGGTTTTCAAATAAAATCAATTTCAAGTATTTTTATGAAAATGAAAACCAAATGATCTATATTTTTTTCTAAATCTGGAAGATTAACACATTATAAGGAGATATATAAGAAAATATTTTTATTTTGAAAAACTATCTCCCGGTATTTTGATAGCTAGTATTCATTGTTGTTAAAATGATTTTTAATGAATTTTTCAATAAATAGAAGATATGTATTTTGAGAATGGTAAAATTGCTAAATTTTGAATTTGTACTAAAACTAAAATTCTATTTTCTTATTTTTATGAATTTTGATTTTTTGAACATTTTTATTGAATTCAAATGAGGGGTATTTTCTTATTTATATTTATGTATTAAAGTAAATGGAAGATAAAATATAAATAAAAGAAAATGTGGACATTTACTTAAACTAAAGAAATATAAATATGTTATAATGTATACATGCTATGAATTGTATCCTCAAGCAATTCTAATACATATTCTAATCTGTCAACCATTTGTTCCAACCTATCAACCGGCTATATGGACATGTTGACCAGTTCTAATCATGTTGTCGACCGATTGCTCAACATGCTCTCTGTTATTTGCTGTCGACCGCCTCTGCATCACTACCTGTTGACTGATCTGAAGTAGTTGTTGACCGCATTGATCCACCTGTCGACCGGTGTTCAAATATTTGAACTAACCTGTTGACTGGTTGAATGAAGCTGTTGACCGGTTCGTCGCAGACAGCATGTAACGGTTAGTTTCTCCATTATTCAAGTTATCAACGGCCATATTCTTCAAAGATCTCGTGAAGCTCTATAAATAGAGATCAAAGGGATGAGTCAAGACAACCAAGAAGATTGATTTCAATCTTTCAAGAGCTTAATTATTTCATTTGTGCTTCTTTTTTCTCTCTAAAGGTTTTAATTATCATTTGTATTATCTTGTTCAAGTCTTGTATTTATATTGAAAGATCTTATAACTAAGAGTGTCTACTCTTAGATCTTCTCCTTTTGTATTATTCTTGATTTTTCTAGCTTGTTGTGCTGGAGGACTTACTTATTGAAGCAAGGGGTTGAAATTTTTGTTTTACACTTGTGATTAGTTTTGATGATGAAAAATAACATTTGGTTTTGATCCCCAAGTCATGAGTCAAATTTATGATTTTCAACATATATCAATTTCAATATCAAGTATTATTTTATTCAAATGAAAACCAAATTAATTTCATTCATATACATATAAAGATTAGCGAAAACAACTATTAAGATTTAAAAAAATCTCCTAAAATATTTTTCAAAATTAGCCTTGAAATCGTTAGTCAAAATAAAGCTAAAATTATTCTAAAACAAAGACCAACTAGAACATATTTTTGAAAATATTTTTATTTTGAAAAACTATCTCTTGGTATTTCGATAGCTAATATCCATTGGTATTAAAATTATTTTTAATGAATTTTTTAAGAATTAAAAAATATGTATTTTAGAGGTGGTAAAATCACAAAATTCTGAGTTTGTACTAAAACCAAAATTCTATTTTCTTATTGTTATGAATTTTTGATTTTTTAGATATTTTTATTGAATTCAAATTGGGGGTAGTTTCTTTTTTACATTTATGTATTAAAGTAAATGGAAGGTAAAATATATATTAAAGAAAATGAGGACATTTACTTAAACTAAAGAAATGTAAATATGTTCTAATGTATACATGCTATGAATTGTATCATCAAGCAAATCTAATATATATATTTTAAATCTATCGACCGTTTGTTCCTACCTGTCGATTGGCTATATGGACCTGTCGACCGATTGCTCGACATGCTCTCAATTGTTTGCTGTCGATTGCCTCTGCATCACGACCTATTGATCGGTATTATTAACCTGTCGACCGGTTCATCGTAGACAGCATGTAACGGCTAGTTCATCCACTCTCTCAAAGTGGCTTTTCCATTACCAACAACAAGATTCGTGAATGGGCTCTCAAGGTACTATAAATACAAGACAAATGGGTGATTCAAAAAAACTAAGAGAGATCATTACAAGCTTACAAGTGTTTATTCTTCAAGTGCTTCATTTTTTCATTTGTTCTTCATTTTTCTCTCTAAAGGCTTTGATTATCATTTGTATTATCTTGTTCAAATCTTGTATTTATATTGAGAGATCTTGTAACTAAGAGTATCTACTCTTAGATCCTCTCATTTTGTATTATTCTTGGTTTTCCTAGCTTGTTGTGCTAGAGGACTTGCTTATTGAAGCAAGGGGTTGAAATACCTAGTTTGGTGCTAGAGAGCTTGCTTGTCTAAGCAAGAGGTTGTAAATTCCTAGTTTGTTGCTAGAAGGCCTATCTAGAGAGATGTGAGGTATTTAGAAAATTGATTAAAAAATTCTTAGTAAGGAGTTAGAGTAGTGGATTAGACTTGGTTTAAGCCGAACCACTATATATCACTTTGTCGCTTCTTTGCTTATGATTTTCCTTTCATTTATTGTTCTAAACATTTCAATAATCATCACTTGCACTAAAATCTTATTTTTCATCAAAAGAATTTTCAAGTTCAATCAAATTTTTTGAAACAATTCAATTCACCCCCTTTTGGGTATTAGTGCAATTGCTATACAAACCTAACAGAAATACCTAGGTTGGTGCTAGAAGGCTTACTTATTTAAGCAAGAGATTGTAAATTCCTAACTTGTTGCTAAAAGGCCTGTCTGGAGAGATAGGAGATTTTTAGTGGATTGGTTGAAAAATCCTTAGTGAGGAGCTAAAGTAGTGGATTAGGCTTGGTTTAAGCCAAATCACAATATATTGTTGTGTATCTTTTTTGCTTATACTATTTCTTTCATTTATTATTCCAAGCATTTCAATAATCCCCACTTACTCTAAAATCTCGTTTTTCATCAAAAGGATTTTCAAGTTCAATCAAATTTTTAAAACAACCCAATTTACCCCTTCTCTTGGGTATTAGTGCCATTGCTATACAAATCTAACACTTGCACATTGTTAAGGATTTTAATCAACTTACTATCAGTACCTTTTACAAGTTAAGATATAACATTTACACAATTTTTAACGAGGTAAAGTATGAACCTTTACAATTTGTGTCTTTTTAGGAACATGCACTTAACCTTTAACAAAGAGAATGATAAAGGTTTTCAAAGAAAACACTAAGAAAAACTATCAGGTATTTCGCACACTATATGAAAATAGGCTTCTCACTTGGGTTCAAAGAATAAAGGTATATGACATTTAGATCTAACTCTTTGAAACAAAGGTAAAAAGACATAGCTTGAAAGAGCTTTTGAGTTTTTTGATCAAGACTTCAATATATTGTTTTCTAGATCAACATATATGTATATATATATATATTGTCTTGAAGCTCTTGATATTTAAAGTTTTATTTCTTCAATGCACCTGGCAATTTATCCAATAGATAAAACTTTTAACCTAAAAACCTGTAAAGAACATTCAATTTCTTGTCCATACCAATAGTTAGCATTGATTTTGAAGCTCAAATATAGATAATTTTAATGAAAGAATGTTTATACAACATTTAATAAAGATCTTATTGTCTTAAAATAAAAAACAATTGCTTTTAATACAGTCTCAATAACTATATTTTTCAAATTAAGTGTTACTCGAGTAAGATCAGAGGTTACTCGAGTACTCAAGTAAGATTAAGTGTTACTCAACTAAGATCAGAGGTTACTCGAGTGATTTTAGCATTTAGTCGATTAAGTGATTTATTACTTGACTACTAAATATTCTTTCTCAATTAAGATTACTAGACATATATGCCATTACTTGAGTATTCAATTTTGATTACTCAACTAAAAGAAATAATACTCAATTAAAACATGTCTTAGTCGATTAACTCTTTAACTTTAGGAATGTTACTCGATTATATATTTATGTTATTCGATTAAAGAATTTTATCACTAGATTAAAAATCACTTTTAATCGATTAACTTTGTAAATACCTTATTGACCAAGAATTGTTACTCAAGTATAGATTATGTTGCTCGATTAATAAATAACTCTTAGTCGATTAACTTTTTGAATACTTTACTACTTAAGAATATTACTTGATTATTCAAATACATTACTTGATTAGAAAAAAATATTACTTGATTAACAAATAACTATTAATCGATTAATTTTTGAGTTCCTTACTACTTAAAAATGTTACTCAAGTATTCGAATATGTTACTCGACTAAAAAAAATATTTCTCTATTAACAAATAACTCTTAGTTGATTAAAGTTTTGACTATAGAGATAGTCAAGAAATAATACTCGACAAACATAAATAATACTTGACTAAAATAAAGTTGTATTTGAGTAAAGATTATGTTAATCAATTAACACTATTAACACTTTGTTTTCAGATTTTATTTCAATCGTTGGTATTTTTATTAACTTTAAGCATATGTTTATTATTTTGAAGCATATTGATGGAGATGAGATGACTTTATCTTTCTTTTATAATTTCGCAAGGTGGAAAATAAATCATTTACTAAGTAAAAAACAACATTTTATTATTTTTATATCTATTTTTGTCTTTTCATAATTATGTTTAAAGTCGAGCCCAATTCAGGTCCTTCATACGTTTAGGGTTTTGATATTTAAATGTGTTTTCTAACATTATAATGGTAGTTGAATTTTTTATTAAACTTTTCAAAAATTTCTCCTTCTCATTAATGCAGTTAGTACTTGTTTAGAATCAATGAATTGTATTTGAGTTATTTCATTCCTCCCATTTGTATCATATATGTCTAGGGATAAGCATCAAAATCTAGAGTTTGACAATAACTTGTTTAATTAAAGGAAAAGAATTATGCTACATGTACAACCATTTTGTACATCTTGAGTTATACAAGGGGGTATTATGACTAAAATATCATGCGCGTCACACACTTCTATGCGCCTTATGAGGGACTTTTTTATCATTGGTATACTTTTATGTAATCCAAGGTGTACACAAAGGTGTACCAATAACATTTTTCAAAGAAAAATAGGTTAAGGGATTCACAAGAGTGATTAAGGGGGGAAAATTTAGCAAGAAAAGTTGAATTAATTATAATTATTTCTTTTAAGAAAAAATTATCCCAGTTTTCTATTTAGTAACGCGCCGAGAGCAAGGTGTTGCAACTTGCAGCTGCAAAGTGTTGGAATTGTGATTACGCCCTTTGGGAGGGGTTAGAAATGGGGATGTGGCCTTCATTGTTGTTGCTCTAAGGGATTCATAATTGTGTCTGCGTTGCAAGCTGGTGGGTTTCACCCCTTTTTCTGCACACAAGCTAGCATACACACAAAAAGTTTGGGACTTCCCATAGATTGACACCAATTAATTTAATGCGTGTAGAAATTTTACCAGATAAAATTTAAACACCTTTATGTGGAGATTCAATCCACCATGGTGTTTAATTGGATTTCTTTGATCAGGATGATGCTTCCCTCTTGCAAAACAGTTGTTTGGATTGCGCCCCCCCCCCCCCCCTTGCAAAACAGTTGTTAGGATTGCGCCCTCCCCCCCCTCCCCCCCCCCAAAAAAAAAAAAAAAAATTCCTTTGATGCTTAAGTAAAAAAAATATCGCAAATAGTGAAAAAAGATAGCTGATAGTGTTTAGTAATAGATGTTAATTAAGTTTTTTTTTTTAATCCATAATTGGAGATATTTTTATAATAGTGTTATTGAGATACGAAATAATACATATCTATATAGATGTCTTATTCTGCGTTAACTTTTTTAGAGGGATAAAGATTCATTGACCGCTAAAATTGCTATGATAGATATATGAATCTTTTTTAAAAAGATTGCACCAATTGTGATTGTTTAGGATGATCATTATCAGAAGTTTTTGTTGCTTGTTTGAATTATATCCCAAGATTGATGCTCCTTATGATTAGAGATGAGTTATAATGTGATTCCTTTATTATCTTGAGTAGATTGCTGCTGGCTGATTAGATTAGGTCAAATCCCATTTTACCTCATGTGAGCCCATCGTTAAAGAAGTTACTGTGAGCAGGGGGGAAATTGGTAAATCCCCTTGGTAGTGTCAAGATGTAGATGCTGATGTGAGGCAAGGAATGACGGTCAGGGCACTCGATTAGTCCTACAGTTAGTTTTTTGGCCGACTTGTACTTTCAGAGAATGAATGGGCCTGATTCAATCATGGGGTTTCCTTTGTTGTGGGTGATGTGTAATATGAGCCGACATCTTTGAGACTAGATAAAATTCGTCGAGTCAGCAGAGCCAATGCGAAGCTGAACTTTTAAGCATAGGTCTAGCTTAATGGGAGACAACAGAAGAATATTAACACAAAAGTAGGTTACCTGGAGGGACGTAATCTTTGATTTTTGCTTTGTTTTCTTTTATTAGGAGAAGTGAGAGCGTAATTGGAGAAGTAATAAGCCCAAAACTCTTAGCAACATAGATTCAAGCCTATAAATGTTTAAAGGTCTGCTCTATGACTCTAATTCTAATTTTCCCATCATCATCATCATCATCATCATCATCCTCTTCTTCTTCTTCTTCTTCTTCAACCTCTCACTCTACACAGTTTTCTTTACTCCTTCTTCCATGCCTTCCCTTTTGCCCCCTACCAAGTACTCTACACAATTTGAACTCTAGCTAGTAATGCAATTTTTGTTATCACTGTCATAATTCCAAATAAAAAAGAAACTTTTGATCATCAAAGTTTGGGGATAAAGGAGAGAAGGTAGCACAGTGATTGAAACAAGGAAAAAGAAGCTGCGAAGTCATTTTCTTGGGTGACGCGTAGGGGGTGAAGGTGGCGTCTTTTCAGCTGAGGTGGTGTGGGGGGTTAGGCAGGCATGAAATTTTCTAGAAGTTGCAATTAATGATCTTAATTGCTGTCGTGTCTAGAGGGCCATGACCACCCTCCCACCCAAGGTCTCACTGCTCAGCGTAGGATGCGCGTCAGCGGTTGGTACCAAGAAAATGCCCTCATTTGTGAGAGAAAAAAGGCCAATCTTTTCCTTAGCCATGTCCATGTCCATGTCCACGTCCACGTCCACATCCATTGTCCAACCACTAAAGTTTGGTTTACAGGATAAACTCAACAAATCTTTCTCGTAACACTTCTCCTTAAATAAATTGTTAATTCTTTTTATGTCAATTAATTATAAAAAAAAAAACATTTTAATAGTGTGAATTTTTGATTTCTTTAACACTTCTATCATACATTTATTTAATTTCAATTATTGTCTCTCCCAACTCACCCACCCCTTAATTATAGAGTTGCTATTTTCTCTTCTCTTTTGTCTTTTTCTCTAATTATAGAGAAAATAAAAAATAAAAGCACAACACTATGATGATGGGATACTATTAGTTCGAATCCTTTGACATTTATTTCACAAGTAGATTTTATTTTTAGTTTTGTATTTAATTTGTTTTATTTTGTATTTCTTCTTTCAAAATTGAAAATTAATTTCACGTGTTTGTAATATTTTTTATTTATTTTAAGGATAGCGTGGATAAGGGAAAATAAAAAGTGAAAAAGAAAGAAAGAAAGATTCTAAACGACCAATGTATGTTTGCATGTGATCGTGATCCCATCAGGCACCTTAATAACTACTTTGATTGGGAGGAAATCCACACCATCGATCACACCTCTCGCTACTCTGTCCCCCCTTCTCTGTCGCTCAAAGTCACAGTCACAGGGGATAATATCTCCAGATTTTATTACGAAATAAGAAGACAAATCCCCGGCATTTACACAGCAGCTTCGCAGCAGTAGCAATAGATTTTTGCGAATTAAGCTTCTGATTCATCTGGAGATCGAGACACGCACAGAGAGAGAGAGAGAGAGAGAGAGAGATTTGCGAAATGGGGGGTTCGTGGAGGAGGAAGCGAGTAGTAGTTGTAATTAGAGGATTGAAGACTCTGCTCTTCCTAATCACCATGGCCCTGTCTTTCCTGCTCTTCTCTGCGCCAGTGCTCCTCGCACTCGCCGACGCCCTTCTGCCTTCCGCTCTACTACTGTCGCTCTCCCCACAAGCCCTTTCCCTAATTTCTCCTCACCTCACCAACTACGATTTCCGGATCTCACTCTTCGACATTCCTCTCCTCTCCCTCCTTCGATCAACCGTCATCCTATGTACGTAAGTCCTAATTCAAAGAAATAAACCAAAAATAAAAATAAAAATTATGCATTCTCCATCTAATTTCAATTGAACTTTATATCGTTGCAGGCGTCTACGGTGTTTGCGACGGGCCGAGGTTGTCGGGGGGACTGTACTTGGGAATAGCGACGGCCTGTTCGGCGTCGTCGTTGGCGTTTGTGTCGCTGAAGGCTGCTTCGTTTGTGTTCAGTAGCGGCGGCTGCCGATCATTTCCAATTCCAGCCATCGAGGCGGCTTTGTTCGCGTGCTCGCTGGCGCTGGGCGTCGGCCACGTGGTTGTGGCCTACAGAACTAGTTGCAGAGAAAGGAGGAAGCTTCTGGTTTACAAGATTGACATTGAAGCTGTAAGTAGAAAGAGTAGACTACTTTCTCTTTCCATCCTCTCTCTCGCTCGCTCGCTCGCTCTATATTATGTGCATGTTATATATAAGAAAATTCACCATCTACATTGTCAATCCAGCTATAAAGAAAAAAAAAAACTTTGCAAGTTATACCGCTGGGGAGTTTTGGGGGTGGGGAGGGAATTAGAGGTTTTATCCCTTTTTTTTAAAAGATTTTTATGGCAACTGTGACAATTGAGTATTAAGTGGTTGGCAAAGAAGAAGCTGAGGAGGATGAAATCCGCACTTTGAGTTTGAGGGAAGCTGTGCCCATTGATTCATCCCACTCCCCACCCTTCAAAACAAAACTAGAGATCGATTTCCCATGCATATATTTTGTGGTGAATAATAATAATACTAATATTATATAATTAATTAATTAATGGGTATTCACTTAGCAAGCAATCTGGCCTGACGATGGATTGTTTGTTTTGTTTGTGCCATGTGAATTATGGGAGCAGGTGTCTATGTACCACAAATTCTTACAAGAAGGAAGACCAAGGCTCGAGCAACATAACCAAAGCTGATCCGTAGATACATCCATTCCATCTGCATCCATCCCTAGTTTCAGGTAACTTCATCTCTCTGTTTGGCTTGGCTGGCCTGGCCGCCCATGTTTCTTGAACCTAACTACAAAACACACTGGCTTTTACAACGAATGGGTCTGTTTTTCTACAGGTTTTTGTCCAAAAGGATATACATACATACATATATGTTTATCAACATACAGAGAGAGATCAGATCGTCTGCAGATATCATACATACATCATAGATTGTACAGTTCAAAGTTTTTGTATCACCGTGGAGAAGAGATTATGAAGAGACCATACCACTTGCAGCATCTATACCCCAACCAACATGTACAGCTACAGCCAAAGTTCTCCTCCATTACAAAGAAAACTTTGGGTACCGTCAGGTCCATATCATATAACGCAAATAACCGACTACTTCCTAATCAGGAATTTCAGTTCAAGTTCATAATTTCTTCACTGCAAACATTAAAAACGTCTCATCCAATCCGTTATGTTCCGAAGGCACGACAAGATTTACCCGATCCATTCCATTATGAATGAGAGTGCCTATTATCAGGCAGTTCGAGTGAAGGATACACCATTAACATACACCAAGCATGGCTCGGTACACTGCAGCATGTACACTGTAAGGTCCGCATCCAAGGTTAAGCGGCTTAAACGCTAAAGCATTTAAAAGATGATTTCATAAAACATTTAAAAGGGTCCATGTCTATGTTAATTCAAGTATACAAAGTCTGACAATTCAATCAGATTTGATCCCGCCCATGAATGTCCTTGGATCAGGGCAGTTTCCTGCAAATTGCGCCTGTGAGAAGTCAAATCCTGGGTTCTGCAATAGCAAGAGAAATATATCATTTCTTTAATGACAACATCGTATGTAATGTTGTTTCATCCAGCAAGATAAACAAATTTTAGACCATAACTAAATCTAACATGCACATCTTTGAAAAGAAACTCGCATTCTGCAACCAAAACAAGACGTTGAGAAAATAACTAGGTTTAATTTTACAGACAAAGAACAATAAGCTGTCCCATGAGGCTTCTCAACTACATAGACGGGTATTCAACTCAAATCAGCCTTCTTCAAACTGGGTCCAAGACTGTATGGATCATTTTTATCCATTCCACCCCTAGGAAGCACATAATTAATTCTCCTTTTGTTATCAAAATATTTAATTTTGCTATTACTGTTTTATATTTTTTCTGTAACTTGTAAGTCGCAGGTAGTTCTGTAAATTAAGTCCCTGGCTGTAAAAAGGGGTCACCAGCTGGGGGACTGGTTCATCGGACATTTTATTGTCTAGATCATGCAATATGGGGTTCAAAAGGCCTATATTTTGGACCTTTACTTTAGTCATCATCTATAAATGTGACATACTATATTCTGTCTGGACAAAGGAGGTCAGGGGTGAAGGCAACCTGATGAATGATAATGGTAAACACTGAAATAGTGATAGGAGAAAATCTAAGCAAGCGCGCGCGAGAGAGAGAGAGAGAGAGCGCAGAAGCATTCTTATAGGATTAGTTGCAGTGGCCTCAGAAGGGTGATTTTATTTTTGATTGTTAAATGCTTAGCCACTAAGTCAGGTCAAGTTAAGCTCTCTAAATTGACAAATGGTTTACCCTTTGTGGCCCGACTAAAAGGGAGAGTTGGCATCTTCTCTGAGGTGTTGAGCTGTAAGGGGCCAATGCCTCCAGAGTCATATACCTTTTCTTTACAGTCACAGGTGATAATGGTGGGTTGGACATAGGCCTATAAAAGGACCAGGTCTACCTGGGAACCAATCCAGTTTCGATCCATTTATTTAGGGTCTGGACTATATATATATATATATATATATATATCCGATTACTTGGACCTGGTTTTAATTTTGATTACAGATTAACAGTTCAGATATGATTTTTTTAGTTCCGATCCAATTAGGATCTGGACCCATTTAAAATTAAATATAACACATTATATATTATGCATAAAAAACAAAAATAATAATAATAAATATACATACTTAAAACAGATTGACTAGACCATCTCAAATACTCATACAGGAAGCTGATTGTCATTGTCTCTCATATAAAACATATCTCATTCAAAAGTTCAAACCCTAATGTATTGTTGCCTCTCTCTCTCTCTCTCTCTCTCTCTCTCTCTCTCTCTCTCTCTCTCTCTCAATCTCTCTATAATCTACAATTTACAACTTCTCATTCTACAATCTCTCTCACCTCTATTGATCTCTACCCACGATGATGAACTTCACTCTCTTTCTCTATATCGGTTATTGCAATGATGAACCTATCAACGGATCCGATCTCAATGAGGGCCAAACTTGATTTTGATCTATTATGGGTCTAGTATTACATAAATACATATATATATTCATTTATCCAGACTGAGTTTTGGATTCGATTACAAATATAATAAACAGTCTG
Organism: Diospyros lotus; assembly: GCF_014633365.1. Taxonomy (NCBI): domain Eukaryota; kingdom Viridiplantae; phylum Streptophyta; class Magnoliopsida; order Ericales; family Ebenaceae; genus Diospyros; species Diospyros lotus. The sequence continues at coordinate 15,069,894 of NC_068344.1, forward strand.
GATTTGAATTTGTTAGTTTCAACCTGACTAGGATCCATTTCAGGCTTGACACTGACTAAGGGCACATCCTTGCAGGGAATAGGTGATGCTCATCCAAGTGACATGTCTTTCTCTCTCTATCCCCTTGTCAACCAAGGGTAAGTGCCCCCTATTCAAGGAGGCAAATAACTTGATGAAGCTTTAGGCTGTAGCCTCCAATCCATAATGTCTTTGGAAGCCCCCCAAGGACAGAAACGTAGGCTTTGTCATAGACTATAGTTAAGAGAGGCACGTGGAATTGTACATGGAGCAACATCAAGCTTGGGTGCGAAACCTCTAATTGAACTAGCGGTACCTCAGCTGCCTACAGGTCTTGAGAGAGATGCATAGAACATCCTGAAACTCAAGATGATAATCCATGGGTCACCTTGACAAGGCTGATGCATGGCTGTCTAAGATAACTGGGCATATATGAAGTTTCCACATGGCAACCATTTGGTCTTTGGATAAATGATCCATCTTCTCTTACGTGTGAACGCCCAAGAATCATGAACTAATGTCATGTACCAGCAATGTAAGGGGGGATACCGTAGTAGAATATACTATAGAGGGAGAGTAGTACAATTAGAAAGTTACTGCAGTGAAGGATTGTACTTAGTTTTAGCTTTAGCAACTTGTGCATTCCAGCAGATGTAAGCAGTTACCCGCACATGGGTGGTTAGAATCAGCTATAAATATGAGCTGATTACACCCTCAAGGGATATATGAAAATCTCAAAATTCTCTAAATATTCTCTCCCTTTTCTCTCTTTATCCCTCTGTTTACTACTCTTCTACTCCCTCTAAACCTCTCCGATCTATCTCTTTCTCTCAATCCTTCTTACTTGATCGGGAAAGAATTAGTCAAATTCTCCGAGAGCTAACAATTTGGTATCAGAGCAACGCTCTTGGGCAGTGTTCAATTCCTTGAAGTTCATTGCCATAGCCAATGGAATAAGGATAAAACAAATGGAGTCCCAATTGTAGCAAGTCACAACAGTGATGGCAGATATGCAAACACGGATGGGGACTTTGGAATCCTTGGTCGAAACAATGGTGGAGACTAGGATTAATAGAGCAATGGAAAGATGGCGGGAGGAGAATCGGGAACAGAGCAATCTATTACGAGAACATATGCATGATTAGACGGTGGAGCAAATGCATCAATTTATGAGGATGTTCTCCGATCAACAACCGGTAAGACTTTTTGCTGAATTTCCTCCTAGGGAGCGGTCGGAACCAATCCTTCCCGGGGTGGGAATGGGACACCGACCAGTAGGATAATTGGAGTTTGAGATGGAACTGGAGATTATAGGGGAGAATATGTTAAAAAGGAGGCCAGGAACTCAAGCTAATCATAATCACCCAAGTTTTCCAGCACCAAAGTTGGAGATACCACTATTTGATGGAGAGAACCCAAGGTGGTGGGTGAGACGTTGTGAGAGGATGTTCGCCCTGTACCATGTGCCTAAACAACAGAAGATTACCTTAGCTTCTGCCTACCTTAATGACATGGGAGATGCCTGGTTCTAAGGATGGATCAAGGTGAAAGAGGGTTGCCCCTGGGGGTGAATTTGCAGATGATTTGTGCGAAAGATTTGGAGATAGGAGTATAATGGATGCAATTGAAGAGTTTAATAAACTCAAACAAGAAGGGACAGTGCAGACCTACCAGCTCAAGTTTGAAGAGCTAAGGTCATTGATGATGATTCATAACCCTTACTTAACTGAAGAGTATTTTGTGTCAAGTTTCATTAGTGGCCTAGGTGAGGCCAATGGTGAAAATGATGCAATCCCAAACCATCAAACAAGCGGCTGAAAGTGTCCGGTTGCAAGAGCTAATGATAGAGGCCTTGATGAAGAAGTAGAAGGTACAAATGAGAGGAGTAAGCTCTAGTGTTTGACATGTAGGGAACAGAGCAATGGGAAAGGAGACAAGGCAAGGTAACAAGGGGATGTTAGCCTTACCAGCCGCTAATCTTGTTCCCACACAAGGAAGCCAGTAGAATAGAGACGTCAAGCTGGGTTATGCTACCGTTGTGGGCACAAGTTCTTCCTGAGGCATAGGTCAAGAGACAATTGCTCTTGCTGAAAGGAGAAGAGGATGAGGAAGTGGAAGGAGGAGAACCCTTAGAGGCGAGAGGAAAAAGGAGAGATCTCCTTACATGCTCTCAAAGGGTTAGCCAACAGCAAGATCATCAAGGTAGAAGGAAGATACACAATTGTCAACTAATGGTACTCATTGACAATGGGAGTACCCATAGCTTTTTCGATGAGGCCATGGCAAGGAAGCTAAATTGTGAGCTCACTAACACTCATCCCCTCTCAGTAATTGTGGCAAATGGTAGGAAGGTCCTTAGTCAATCAACTTGCATGGGATTTTGCTAGGAGATGAATGGGGAAGAATTTGTGGCTGATTTGAGACTATTGAAGTTTTTTTTTTTTTTTTTTTTTTTTGGGGGGGGGGGGGGGGGGGGGGAATATTATACTTGGGGTGAACTGGATGAAAGAGGTGAATCCCATTAGTTTCGATTTCAATAAGATGGAGGTGACTTTTGAGAAAGATGGATGGAAAAAACCCTAGCGGGTAGCCATGAGTCAAGGGTTTGCAAGATGATTTCGGGAAAAATGTTACAAGGGATGTTCGAAAACAAATTCTCCCTCTAGTGGCACAACTGTTTTCCATTCATGCCATGGAGTCGACAAGGGAAAACTAGGAGCAAGAAGGGAAACTAGCAATGACTGAGCAATCACTCACAAGACTAATGGAAGGTACACAAAACTGACTTAACATGCTTTATTTGAATTTAGAGACTTCTTTGTTGAACCAAATTCCTTACCACCTGAAAGGCCCTATGATCACACCATCAACCTTAAGCCCAATGTAGAAACGGTCAATGTGAGATCCTACCGTTACCCACCTAGACAGAAAACAGAGATTGAAAAACTAATCAAAGACATGTTGCAAAGATCTATCATCCAACCAAGCCATAGCCCTTTTGCATGCCATGTGCTACTTTTCAAAAAGAAAGACAACTCATGGCGATTTTGTGTTGACTATCGTCAACTAAATGCCATAACCATCAAAAACAAGTTCCCCATATCTATTATGGAAGATTTACTTGATGAACTTAAGCATGCTTCTGTTTTTACCAAATTGGAGCTTAGATCAAGCTATCATCAAATACAAATGAGGTTTGAAGACATCCCTAAAACAGCCTTCAAAACTCACTAAGGGCACTATGAATTCACTGTGATACCATTTGGTCTCACCAACGCCCCAACTAGCTTTCAAGCATCGGTGAACCAAATTTTTTAACCCTATTTATGAAAATTCATCCTAGTATTTTTGATGATATCTTAGTCTACAATCTCTCTTCTGCCAAGCACCTAGACCATCTGGAAACCACCTTTGAGGTCCTTAGATTCAACAAATTGTACACTAAGGAGTCAAAGTGTGCCTTTGTATAGAGGCATGTGGAGTATTTAGGTCACATCATATCAGATGTAGGGGTAAGCATTGATCCCAACAAGATGGCAGCTATGGTTGCTTGTCCTAGGCCTACCAATGTTAAGGGCCTTAGGGGTTTCTTGGGGTTAACGAACTACTATCTCAGATTTGTTAAAGACTATGGGATAATTAGTCGACCCCTTACTGAATTGTTAAAGGAAGGATTCAAATGGAACTCTAAGGTAGAGGAAGCATTTGATAAGCTTAAGAAGGCCATGAGTGAAGTGCCAATCTTGGGGTTACCAGATTTCAATAAACCCTTCATCCTAGAAACGGATACTAGTGCTAATGGGATTGGAGTTGTACTAGTACAGGAGGGCAAACCCTTGGCAATTCTTAGCCAGGCTCTAGCCCCTTGACATCTTGGTTTAAGTATTTATGAGATGGAACTTTTGGCAGTGTTGGTGGCGGTAGACAAATGGACACATTATTTAGAGAGGGGCAAGTTTGTGATTAAAACAGACCATGAGTCTAAAATTTTTGTTACAACAAAAGTTACATACACAGCTGCAAAGGGAATGACAAAGCTAATGGGCTTGGATTATGTCATCCAATATAGAAAAAGAAGGGAGAATTTGGCTATTGATGCACTATCCCAGTGTTCTAAAATGCAACCTAGGCGGCTCCTAGTTGTCGCGATTTCGTGCAAATCAACACCCCTAAGCGCCAGGCCTGATTAATCGGGCCTAATTAGCGCCTAGGCAGCCTAAGCAGCGCCTAGCCGCCTGGGTCGCCCAGACCCATTTGGATTTCCCCTATTCCCCCTCTCCCTTTTATATCATCTCGCTGTAGTTTGGGTTCGTCTCTGGTGGACTCGTCGATTTTTCTCTCTCAATGCCGGCGCCGGCGTCACCAATCGTCTCGTTGCTTTCTCTCTCTCGTCATCGTCGTCGCTTTCGCCGCCAATCGTCCTTCTCGGCCACATTCTCGCAACCTATCTCCCTGCTGGTTCTCGCTCTTCTTCCTCCAATACGATTCAAGGCCTAGTTTCGATTTTCAACTCTTTCTAGGTTTTAAGCTTCTTTCATCATTTTTGCAGCTCTTCTCAAGAAGCTTCAATTTTTGCAGCTCTTCTTAAGAAATTTGTGTTTTGATAAGATTCTAGGGTTTGAAGGTAGTTGTTGGATATGTGCAACTGAACGTGCAATTGGATTCTATTGGGTGTAAATAATTGAGCATTGTTTGAGATTCTTAAAGGTTTATTTCGGAAGTAGGATTTTGGAGGAAAAGTGAGGTAGGAACATAATACTCAAAAGACTTAAAAGGAAGTCAAATGATGTCGAATGAGAGTATGAAATGTTAATTCATCCGACAAATATGGATAAAGTTAAATGCAAGTTGTGTGGTAAAATTATGTTTAGAAGAGTTTACAGAGTAAAAGAACACATCGGCCACATTTTCGGAAATGTTTCTACATGTCCAAAATCTTCTCCAGATGATTAAGCCAAATGCAAGAATGCTATTGTTGAGGCAAAGAGTAAAAAGAAGAATAAGGAGGAGGAAGATTTGATGAGATCCTCTGTTAATATTTCTGAAATGGGAGGAGGGGATGATGAAGATGAATTGCAAGAGTTAGATCAAAATAACATCAAATTACATCAAACAAGTTAAAAAAAAAAAAAACATTTTTCCTAGGCGCTAGGCCCCAGTCTGACGCTTAACTAGCACCTAGCGCGTTTTAGAACACTGCACTATCCAGATGTCATGAAGAAGGTAGCTCTACTGCAATCACATTAGTGATTCCATATTGGTATCAAGATGTGACCTCCAACTATGAGGCTGATGAGAACACTAAAGAACTATTTGAGCAGCTAGTGGTGAATCCTTATGGAAAGCCAAGGTATAACCTTACAAATGGGTTAATTAGGTATCAAGGGAAGTTGGTAATAGGGGGTGATGACCATCTAAAGAGGAAGATATTGGAGGCACTACATGAATCTCCCATAGGGGGACATTCAGGCATAGTGAATACCTCCCATAAGGTCAAGCAATTTTTCCATTAGCCGGGGGCTAAAGAAATATGTGATGGAGTTTGTGCTATGTTGTGATATTTATAAGAGGTGCAAGTCTAAAACAGTGGCCACCCCAAGGTTATTACAACCTTTGGATGTTCTAGGTTAGCCTTGGGAAAGTATTTCAATGGATTTCATTGAGGGACTCCCCAAGTCGGAGGGGAGGGATTGCATTATGATTGTAGTGGACAGATTTACAAAATATGCCCACTTCATAGGCCTAACCCACCCCTACATTGCTCAAGAGATAGACAAACTCTTTTTGGACCAAGTAGTGAAATTCCATGGTACCCCTAAAGTAATAGTGTCTGACCGAAACAAAATTTTTACAAGCTTATTATGTAAGGAATTGATGAAGTTATAGGGGGTCAAACTCAACATGTCCACAAATTACCATTCAGAATCTGATGGCCAAATAGAAAGGGTAGACCAATGCTTGGAGACCTACCTACGTTGCACCTATTTCCTACAGCCAAAGACTTGGCACACCTAGCTTGCCATGGCTTAATGGTGGAACAACTCCAACCATCGCAGCTCCATAAAGATGTCTCCTTTTGAGGCTCTTTATGGCTACAAGCCACCCTTGTTACTAGCTTTGAGTAATTCATCTATAGTGGCAGGCCTACTTATCTGCAACTGTCATGTACCATGGGGATAAGGGTAGTATTACAATTAAATAGAGGGACTAAATAAGAAAAGAATATATGTGGAGTTAGTTAGCTGCTATAAGGAATAGTACAGAATTTGTTGCTGCTATAGTAGCTTGTACATTCCCCATAGCTGTAATCGATTACAGCACGTGAGGAGAGAATCCCAACTATATATGGATACTCTCTCTCCCTCTCGGATCATTGAGAAATATTATCACTCATTCTATTGAATTCTCCCTCATTTCTCTCTCTCTTTCATTTCTCTCCGATTTCCCTCTCCCCATTCTCTAAATCCTAAGTTAGATCCTTGGAACCTAACAATCTGGTATCAGAGCACCATTCTTGGGCGTCAATTGACAACCATGGCCGACGGGACAAGAATGAAGCAAATGGAATCTCAGCTACAATAAGTGACGACGGCAATAGTGGAGGTGCAAAATCGAGTGGGAACGCTCGAACTCTCTATTGGAGCGGGAGTCAATTCCAGAATTGATCAGGCAATGGAACGTTGGAGGCTGGAGAGTCGCGAGTAGAGCACTTTGCTCTGGGAACAAATGCAAATGATCACGTGAATGTTCACCCATCAACAACCGTTAAGGCTCTCTCCCGAGTTTCCTTCGAGAGACAGAACGAAGCCCATTTTTCTGGGAATAGGGGTAGAACCTCAGCTGGTGGGAACGTCGGAGTTCGAGTTTGATACGGACATGGTGGGGGAGAATGTAAGGGAAAGGAGGTCGGGAGCTTCGGCTAATCGACACCACTCAAACTACCCCACGCTGAAGCTCGAGATTCCATTGTTTGAAGGAGATAACCCGAGTTGTTGGTCGAGAAGATGTGAACGAGTATTCTCCAATTATCAAATTCGGGAACAGTAGAAGGTCACCATGCCTTCTGCCTACCTAAATGATATGGGAGATGCTTGGTATCAAGAAGGGAAGCCCCTAGGGTGTGTTTGTAGAAGATTTGTGTGTAAGGTTCGGAGATAAATGCATGAGGGACATAATCGAAGAATTTAACAAACTCAAACAAGAGGGGATGGTCCAGGTCTATCAGCAGAAATAAGAGGAGCTGAGGTCGTTGATGATGGTGCATAATCTTCAGTTGTCCAAGGAGTACTATGTTTTGAGCTTCATTAGTGGCCTAGGGGATGAGATAAGACCTATGGTGAAGATGATGCAGCCCCACATGGTGAAACAGGCTGCGGAGAGCGCAAGGTTACAAGAGATGATCGTTGATGCAATGGCTAAGAAACAGAGGAATCAGGTGAGAGGAGTGATCACAGGAGGCTGGCAAGCTGGAAATAGATTGGCACCCAGAGAAGATGGGTTCCAAAGTAGGGTGTCCTGGCCCTACCTTCCACCAACCTTGCTCCCACCGCTGGAGGTAAACTGATAGAGCAGAGGCGAATAGCTAGTCTATGCTACAAATGTGGAGACAGGTATTTCGTGGGCCATAAGTGTAAGAGACAACTACTACTGTTGGAAGGGGAAGATGAGGAAAATGAGGAAGGAGAGGAATTATCGGAAAATGAAAGGGAGGATCAAGGGGAGATTTCATTACATGCCTTGAAGGGGGTGAACCATAGTAAGGTTCTCAAGGTAGAAGGAAGGGTAAATAGTCACCCAATCATGGTTCTCATTGATAGTGGGAGTGCCAACAGCTTCATGGATGAAGTTGTGGCAAGAAAGTTAGGGTGCGAAGTCAGTCCTTCCCTTCCCTTATCAGTAATGGTTGCCAATGACAGCAAGGTGATGAGTCAGTCATCCTGTAAGGATTTCTGTTGGGAGATGAATGGAGAAAATTTCTCAACTGATCTGAGGTTGCTAAAGTTGGGAGGCTGTGATGTTGTGTTGGGAGTAGATTGGATGAAGAGAGTTAGTCCAATCAGTTTTGATTTCAATAAAATGGAGGTGACTTTCGAAAAAGATGGCAACAAGAAGGTCCAAACGGGCAATCCAGAGGTGAGAGTGTGCAAAATTATCTCGGGTAAGAGGTTGCACAGGATGCTCAAGAGCAAGTTATCATAAGTGGCTCAACTATTTTCTATCCATGCCATGGAAGTTACCCTCGGGGAGCAAGGAGACGAGCATCATCTGGCAAGGATATTGGGCAATAACTCTCATAATCCATAACAGGTACAGGAATTTGATTCACTTAATATACTGTTAATTGAATTTAAGGACCTCTTCTCCAAGCCAAGTTCCCTACTACCCAAGAGACCTTATGACCATACTATCAACCTTAAGCCTAATGCAGAGCCTGTTAACCTAAGAGTCTATCGATACCCTCCCAGGCAAAAAATAGTGATAGAAAAACTCATCAAAGATATGTTGCAAAAGTCCATTATTCAACCCAGCCATAGCCCCTTTGCATCACCCGTATTGCTAGTTAAGGAAAAAGATGGGTCATGGAGGTTTTGTGTTGACTACCGTCAACTTAACGCCATGACCATCAAAAACAAGCTTCCCATTCCAATTGTGGAAGATCTCCTTGATGAGCTTAAAAATGCCTTTGTCTTTACCAAATTAGATCTCCGATTAGGCTATCATCAAATCAGAATACGACCTGAAGATATCCCTAAGATAGCTTTTAAGACTCATCAAGGGCATTACGAGTTTCTCGTAATGCCCTTTGGCCCAACTAACGCCCCCGCAACCTTTCAGGCGTTAATGAACAAAATTTTTGAACCATACTTGCATAAATTTATCCTAATATTCTTTGATGACATCTTAATTTATAGCCCTACCTATGCACAACACCTAAACCACCTGAAAATTACCTTTGAGGTCCTTAGAATCAATAAGTTGTATGTTAAGGAGTCAAAGTGTACTTTTGCTAAGCAACAGGTTGAATACCTTGGGCATATCATCTCCAGTTCAAAAGTGAGCACTGACCCTAGTAAGGTGGTTGCAATGGTGTCCTGGCCCAGGCCACACAATGTGAAAGGGTTGAGAGGATTCCTAAGATTAACCAAATACTATCACCGGTTCGTTAAGGGGTATGGCATAATAGGTCGACCCCTTACTAACCTATTGAAGAAAGATGGATTTAAGTGGGATTCTGAGGCCGAGGAAGCTTTCTACAAACTTAAACAAGTTATGAGCAAAGTGCCAACTTTAGGCTTACCTGATTTTAACAAGCAATTCATCCTAGAAACCGATGCAAGCAATAATGGGATTGGAGCAGTCTTGGTTCAGGAAGGCAGACCCATAGCCTTTCTTAGTCAAGCCCTTGCCCCAAGACACCTCAGGTTGAGCATCTATGAAAAAGAACTCCTGGCAGTGCTAATGGCAGTAGAAAAGTGGCACCATTATCTCGAAGGGGGGAGTTTTGTGATCAAGACGGATCATGAAAGTCTCAAATTTTTGCTGCAACAAAAGCTGCATACACAATTACAATGAAAAGGTATGACTAAATTAATGGGTTTGAACTATGTGATTCAATATAGGAAGGGTAAAGAAAACCTAGCAATAGACGCTCTATCCAGATGTCTTGAAGAGGGAAGCGTAGCTGCAGTCTCAACTATTGTCCCAGATTGGTGCCAAGAGGTTGCTGCTAGTTATACCTCAAGTGAGAAGACCCGGGAGCTCCTACAGTAGTTGATCGTTGATCCCTCATCCAAACTAGGCTACACTTTAACCAATGGGATGATTAGACACCGAGGGAAGCTTGTGATTGGGGAGGAGGAAGCACTGAAAAAGAGAATTATAGAGGCACTGCATGCCTCTCCCATCGGGGGACACTCGGGTATTGTAAACACCTACCATCGGGTCAAACAACTCTTCAGATGGCCAGGACTTAAGAAGGATGTTATGGAATTTGTGATCAAGTGTGACACTTGCAAACGGTGCAAACCAAATAATGTGGCAACACCTGGGCTACTCTAGCCTCTGAATATTCTTGGGGGTCCATGGGAGGATATCTCAATGGACGTTATAGAGGGGCTGCCCAAATCAGAAGGTAGAGACTGCATTATGGTAGTTGTGGACCGCTTCACCAAGTATGGGCATTTTATGGATCTGATTCATCCATACACTGTCCAAGAGGTGGCACAAATGGCTTCTGATGGCTTAATGGTGGTATAACTCCAGCCACCATTCAGCCATAAAAATGTCCCCTTTTGAAGCCCTTTATGGTTACAAACCACCTCTCATACTAGCCCTGGCAGATAACTCAACGGTGGCATCCCTCGATGCATACCTACAGCATAGGCAACAAGCTCTGTTTGCAGACAAGAGAAGAAGTGAAAGAGAATTTCAGGTAGGTGACATCGTGTATCTAAAGCTGAAACCAGGAAACCTAAGGACCCTACTTCCCCACCCCAGCTCCAAATTGCATCCAAGGTTCTATGGCCCCTTTCTAGTTATTGCAAAGGTAGGAACCGTGGCATATCGATTACAATTACCGGAGGGTTCTAATATACATCCAATTTTTCATGTTTCACTCCTCAAGAAGGTAGTGGGGGCACAGCCAGCAAGCTCCATTCTACCAACTCTTCCCCAAGTTGAAGACCCTATTCAGGAACCTATAGCTATACTTGACAAAAGAGTGATCTACAGGCAAGGCGCCCCAATTACTCAAGTTCTCATTAAATTGTATGATCAACACTCAAACGGTAACACATGGGAGTATCTTTCGGACATCTTGAACCAGTTCCCTCGCGTGGCCAGCCTCCTCCACATTTCTCGTGGACAAGAAAAATTTTGAAGGCCGGGGTAATTGTCATGTACCGTGGGGATAAGGGTAGTATTGCAATTAAATAGAGGGACTGAATAAGAAAAGAATATAGGCAGAGTTAGTTAGCTGCTGTAAGGAATAGTACAAAATTTGTTGCTGCTATGACAGCTTGTACATTCCCCATAACTGTAGTCGATTACAACACGTGAGGAGAGAATCCCAGCTATATATGGATACTCTCTCTCTTTCTCTTGGATCATTGAGAAATATTATCACTCATTCTATTGAATTCTCCCTCATTTCTCTCTAATTTCCCTCTCCCCATTCTCTAAATCCTAAGTCAGATCCTCAGGACCTAACAGCAACAAAGGCAGTAGGCCCTGAAGTTACTAAAGACGAGTTGGCTACTTCCAAAAATCGCATGAAGCAATTTGCAGATAAAAAGAGATGTAAAAGAGAGTTTCAAGTTGGGGAAGTAGTGTACTTGAAGCTCAAGCTAGGTCATCGAAAAGCCCTACTATAGAAACCCAGCTCAAAGTTAAGCCCAAAATTCTATGGTCCATTTCCAATTACAGCCAGGGTGGGTAATGTGGCTTATCGACTACAACTATCGGAAGACTCCCACATCATCCAGTATTTCATGTATCACTCCTCAAGAAATCGATGGGAACACAACCAATGAGCTCTACCTTACCTTCCATCCCTAACACAACCAGCAGTGTTATGGAGCCTATAGCTATCATGGACAGGAGAGTCATCTACAAACGAGGGGCTCCTATGACTCAAGTTCTCATACAATGGTCTAACCTCCATCCAGACAATAACATTGTCATGTGCTTATTAAATAAAGGGGCTGGGAAAGTAGAAGTAGCCATAGCACATGGTAGTTAGCGGTTGTATAGAATTTTGGGTGAGAACTATTCAAATTGCCCACTTGTTTTGTCCACTCAGATGGGAAGATCAGTATAAATACACATTGATCTCATTCGAAGAGGCATGAATGAATTGAATCCTGAATTTCCCTCTAAATTCTCCTGCCTTCTCTCTCTCTCTCTCTCTCTCTAATCGAGTTTCTCCTACATAATTCTCCAGAATTCCTTGAGGAGTTTCTTCTACATAAACTTGTCAGCTCCGTTGGATCTGACACACTTGGGAATATCTCCCAGATATACTCAAGCAATTCCCTCAAGCTGCTAACCTCCTCTACATTTCTTCATGACAAGAAAAGTTTGAAGGGGCAGGTAATTGTCATATACCAGCAATGTAAGGGGGGATACCATAATTAGAATATACTATATAGGCAGTATAATTAGAAAGTTACTGCAGTGAAGGAATGTACTCAGTTAGTTTCAGCTTTAGCAACTTGTACATTCCAGCACATGTAAGCGGTTACCCACACATGGGTGGTTAGAATCAGCTATGAGCCCCTCAAGGGATATATGAAAAATCTCGGAAGTCGCTTAATATTCTCTCCCTTTTCTCTCTTTCTCCCTTTGTTTTCTACTCTTCTACTCCCTCTAAACCTCTCTAATCTATCTCTTCCTCTCGATCCTTCTTACTTGATCGGGAAAGAATTAGTTAGATCCTCTGGGACCTGACAACTACTTGCAAAGAACTTTCCCTCTTGCTCTCTCTTCAATTCCCTCATTCTAATTTAACTTTCACCCATGGTAATAGACCCGGTTACCATTTAACTTTACTGCATCTTCTCTTAGGTCTGAGTGCCCAAGAACCACCAACTAGTTGTAAAGAACTTTCCTTCTCACTCTGATTCTGATTAAGTTTCACTCACAGTAACAGAACTGGTTGCTGAATTGGACTTTAAGCTCTAATCAAACGGACCAAAATAACTTTACATAGCCTACTTCATACAACTGGTGAAAAACTTGTCTCCAATCATCTCTCACCAATTTTCATGAGGCAAGACTAAATTTTACTTTTATTTTAGCACTAAAATTTAAACAAAAAAAGGAAAAGAAAAGAAATCCAGCATAAAGGAAAAGCCCAGCCAATCAAAAGATATTATTTGTCCAGTCACACCAACTAACTGTCAGAAACAAAATCAAATTCCAGTCACACCAACCCAACTAATTTCATTTTTTTCATCCTCTTAGCCAAAGAAAAAAAAATTCATCCTAATTAAATCCTCTGCCACTGCCAATCAATATCAGGTTGCTCCTTACTGGCTATATTGTGCATGGCTAAAGCCCCCAATCTTCTTCCCACCTTCCAGTACCATACAATACAACTGACTTATTTTAGTTAAAAGTACATTGCAATAATCACAACTCACCCCTGAAGTTTGTCTTAATTGCAGAAGATACCCCTCGTGTTGAAAATAGCGAAGACCACCCCTATTGTTAAAAAACAATACAAATTACCCATTATACCCATAGATCTCTCCTCTCATTTCTCTTCTCTCTAAGCTATGTATCCCTCCCCCCCTCTCTCTCTCTCTCTCTAAACTACATATAAAAATTTTATTTGAAAAATATATAAAATTTAATTCAAACAAAAAACATATAATCCAAAAATATATTTTATATAGAAAATGTAAATATATATAATTATAAATTTTATTTGATAAAGATAGATTTAGAAAATCTAATTTTAAACAATATATATTTACTAAAAATGCATATATATTATATTATATAAAAGTTAACAAATAAAAAATATCCACAAAATGAAAAATCTAGAACCCAGCAACAAGGCAACAGCCAAAAGAACAATCCAACAAAATCTAATTCTAAACAATCCCAGCAATGCTTCTTCATTGTTGATAGAGAGAGGGGGAAAAAAGATGAAAGGCAGATTGAAAAATCAAGATCAATCCACCACATTGAAAATCACAACAAGATGCACACCAATATTGGATCTTCTCTTCTTATCAATTTATACTGATTGCTAGCCATGCTGCTTCTTCATCGTTTATTTGGCTACAGTAATAACAATGGCTCCAATCGATTCTATAATTTGTCTGAGCAATTTGCTTGAGAGAGAGAAAAGGAGAGAGAAAAACTAATTGTGGAAATCATACCCAATGAATCCATTCGGTTCTCTTGAACCCAACAGCTTTGCTGGTTCAAGATAACCCTTTTGAAAAAATAATAAAAAAAGAATCCTTTTGGATGCAGATTGATGCTTATTTGTTGGTAACCCAGCAGATTCACTGAAGAGATGAAGTTAAACAAACTGGATGTGGGAGAATGTAAGACTCATTCAGACAAACTGGATGTGGGAGAATGTAAACCAAAGAGAGAGAGGGAGAGAGGAGGAGAGAGAAAGAGGAGTATTTTAGTCATTTAAAAAAGTTTGACTGAGGTAAAGTAACAGCAGGGAGTTTAATGCAACATAACTTGTAAGGTCAATAGAGGTTGCTACTATTTTCAGAACCACAGGGTACTGCCTGCATTTGGGCCAAACCTCTAAGGATTCTGAGTGTATTTTTCCCTTTAGTTAAATATTTGTCCATTTCTTCTAGTGGGAAATAAGGAAGAGTGGACAGGATAAAATACCGACATATAGGCCATATTAAGATCTACGGCAACCAGTAAACAATGATAAAAAGGTTTGCCAGCCATTTCATTTACTTAGGCCAAAGGTTCAAAGAACAAACATGCTTCCCTGTATATAAACATCATTTAACTCAATTCATTCTTATAACTTGTTCGGACAACCTTCACAAATTTGTTGTGCAGGCATCACCACCAAAGTACAAACACAAAATACGAGCCATAAATTAAACACATCTCTGCAATGGTCAAACTGCTGTAATGCTACTGATATATCTAGTGGATAGTAATTTTTATCCTACCAAGTATGCCGAATGGTATCAAAGTCCTATCTAGAATTTAGCCTTACATTTCTCCTTCCTAGACAAATGGAAGGTCATAAATGTAAATGATACACAATATGCAAGGGAAATCAGCATTTTACCAGCATCATCATACGTACTTGAGTTGGGGAAGAACTGATGCAAGCTTTTGTACATCAAACTATGAACTACTTATATGATTACCTTATAACTAGAATAACTCCAAAAGATTTTATTCATCGTCAGGAAACATTATAATGTATTTGTGTAAATTATATTTACCTTCATTGCCTAGCGATGAACAGTTTCAAGAATTTAGATACTGCTATTTGATCATGTTCAGACTTCAGAAAGCATTGCTAAAAAAGGACCAGCAAGGTGAGAACTTGGTCTTAATGACAGTATAATTCAAGAAGCCAAACAAGGGAAAAAAGAAATAAAAATATCCTTTATATTCTAAATGTAGAATTGCAAGAAGACACCATGTAATAGAAGGGAACATGCACAAGCCAAATGTTGAAACACATTGCAGGCAAAAACAGACTGAATTCCTAGATTTTCAATTTTGCATTACTATTAACAACAAACTAAATTCCTAGATTCTCAATTTTGCTCCTTCACCTATGACAAACCTACAAATCCAAGTTCATGCTAAAAACAGAAAAATCCTAGTGCTATAACAATGAGAAAACATGACAGCTTCTGAATAACTCTAAATATTTCATTTTCTGAAATTATGTTAATTAAGGCTTATATTATCTTGAAATTGCTGTAACAAACTTAGTAGAATTCAAGCAGCTGGAAAATCTAATCAAAGAGCTGTCAACAAAAGACCACCAAAGTTGTCAAGATTAAACTGAGACTGAACATGGAATTTTGCAGGACTTAGTTCATCTGAAATCTAGCAAGACTTTTTCTAAACTTATTTCTTATTTACATCTCTAGAACAGAACACAAAAAGATAAAAAAAGAACGAAGTTGCATAATTGTAAAATTAGAATAACATGAATATCTGGAGTTCACATATTACAAATGTAATATTGAAAAGAAAAACAAAACAAAATTGCCAATTTATTAATATTACAGTAACTCTATGCAATCAAATAGTATCCAAATGCCAACTGGACCACACACTGAATTAGGCTTCAAAGGAAGATCTTTGGAAAAATAGTCCCAGCACCAATTTTATAATCCTCTCCCCAGTTAAGCTAAGAACATCACTGATCAGCTCTAAATCAGATGAGAAAAGGACAGATTGGCAATGCCTTGGAATGTGCTCAAAGGAAACAAACCTAGAAGGATGTCCTAATTAAGAAAGACAATAAACATTCTCCAAAAAACACACCAAGTTATCCATGTGCAGACAAACACCTTCCTGTCACATGCCAAGGGTAGCCATTGTAATTTTGATTTTTATTTTCTGTTAGGGCTATTTGTTCTATAGCTAGTCTATTAGGACTATTTGCCTTGTAGCTAGAGAAAGTTAGAATCTAGGATGTACTGCATGGGTGCATGGCGTGGCTGTGAGGCTATATATTAAGCCCCAGCTGTAGGAAGGGAGGAGGATGAGTAATGAATCGAATATTTCTATCTCTCTCTCTCGGTTATCTTCTCTCCCTTATTCTCATCTTCTTGCTATTGTTTCTCTCCTAATACCAGTCATCTTGTTCATAGCTAGTAGTGACTTCCTGATACCAATCAGGAACAATAGAGGTGATGGATACTATAGTTCCTCCTTCTATAAACTGGGATAGGGCATCTACTGCCTTACTCTCCCTTCCTTTCTGACATTGGATGACATAATCCAGCCCCATCAACGTTGACATCCCTTTCTTTTGAAGGTGTGTGTGCAACCTCTGTTGTAAGAGGAATTTTAAGCTCTCGTGATCTGTCTTAATGATGAATTGGCCCCCTTCCAAGTAACGTCTCCACTTTTCAACCGTAATCAGTACTGCTAACAGTTCTTTATCATACACACTCAAACCTTGGTGCCTCAAACTTAGGGCCTGGCTAATGAAAGCCAATGGCCTCCCCTCCTATGATAGCATTGCCCCCACCCTTGTCTTACTTGCATCGGTTTCTAGGGTGAATGGTTTAGAGAAATCAGGCAACCCAAGAGTGGGCACTTCACTCGTTGCCTATTTAACCTGTACAAAGGCCTTCTCTACCTTTTCATTCCAAGAGAACCCCTCCTTCTTCAGTAGGTAATTTAGGGGCTTGCTAATCACCCCATAATCCCTCACAAATTGCCTGTAGTAGCTTGTCAAGCCCAAAAATCCCCTCAGGGCCTTCACATTTGTAGATCTTGGCCATGCTATCATAGCAGCCACTTTTTAGGATCAGTGCTTACCCCTGCACTGGATATCACATGTCCCAAGTACTCTACCTGTGGCTATGCAAAGGCACACTTAGATTTCTTGATAAACAACCGATTGAATCTAAGGACCTCTAGGATAGTCTTTAGGTGGTCAATGTGTTGTTGGAATGAGGGGCTACAGACAAGGATATCATCGGAAAAAAAAAATATGAATTTAAGAAGGTAGGGCTAAAAAATGTGGTTCATTAGAGGCTGGAATGTGGCAGGAGCGTTGGTAAGGCTAAAGGCATTACCAACAATTCGTAGTGCCCTTGGTGAGTGGTGATAGCAGGTTTTAGTACGTCATTAGGGTTCGTACGGATTTAGTGGTACCCTGATCGAAGATCCAGCTTAGTAAAAACAACAGCATGCTTTACTCATCTAATAGATCTTCAATTATAGGAATTGGGAATTTGTTCTTTACAGTGTGGGTGTTAAGCTGGCAGTAATCAATGCAAAAGCATTAGCTCCCATCCTTCTTTTTAATGAGAAGTCTAGGTGATGCATAGGGGCTTTGACTTGGTCGAATAATTGACCTTGTCAGCATGTCTTTGATCAATTTCTCGATTTTTGCTTTCTATTTAGGGGGTATCTATACGCTCTTAATGTTAATAGGTTCAGTATTGGGTTTAAGAGTGATGGAATGGTCATAACGTCTGTGGAGAGGGAGTGAATGAGGTTCCTCAAATAAGTCCCTAAATTCAAGCAAAAGTTTATTAAGTAAATCTAATTCGTGTACCTTCCACAAGTGACTGCCAAGGATGATTTCCCCCTTTCCCTTCAGCTCCAGCTCCTCCTCTTCATGTTCAATTGCATGGATTGAGAAGAGTTGAGCCATTTGAGCCCATTTGGACTTCAAAATTTTCTGTAGCTTCCTCCTGGTTATCATCTTACACACCCCAGTCTCAGGGCTACCAATGAGAGTCATCCTCTTGCCTTCTTTCTCAAACGTGACTTCCATTTTGTTGAAGTCAAAACTTATAGGGCTAACTCCTTTCATCTAGTCCACTCCAAGGACTATGTCACAACCCCCCAACTTAAGCAACCTTAAGTCTGCTTCAAATGTTTCTCCATGCATCTCCCAACAAAATCCCATAAGTAAATTGACACATCACCTTGTAATCATTTGCTACAGTCATAGACAATGGTTGGGTCCCTGTCAATTCACACTTCAGCTTCTTGGTTGTTCCCTCATCAAGGAAGCTATGAGTGCTTCTGCTATCAATCAATACCATGAGCTTGCTGTCCTGCACCTTCCCTTCTACCCTCATGATCTTACTGTTGGTGAGACCTCTGAGGGCATAAAGTGAATCTCCACATTCTCCTCTCCTTCTCCTTCAACCTAAGCGATCACTCCATCATCATTCTCCTTTGTTTCCTCTTCTCCTTCCAATAGCAAGAGTTGCCCCCAGCATTGATGCCCTAGGGTATACCTATCCCCAAAACAAAAGCATAAGCCAAATTGCCTCCTCTATTCTGCCAACTTCCCATTGTTTATAGGAACAGGAACAATTGCGTTCAAATTGCTCACTCCCTTGCCTCCGTGATTGTTCCTTCCTCCTTCCCTTCCTACACCTTTGCCACCAAACTAGAGTGTTCATGCTCCTCATTTGCTACCTTTGCTTCTTCATTAATGCACCCACTGTCAATTCTTGCAACCGTGCACACTCAGTTGCTTGTTTGATCGTTTTAGGTTGTTGCATCTTGACAGTAGGCCTCAACTCTTCACTTAAACCACTCACAAAACTGAAAACAAAATACGCCTCCATAAGATGTGGATTCAAAATCAACATAAGTGACTTAAGCTCCTTGAATCTCAATTGATAGGATTGCACCGATCCCTCCTGACGTAGCTTGTTGAACTCCTCAACTAAGTCCATCATATTTCTATCACCAAACTATTCACAAAGATCCTCCACAAATTCAACCCATCGACACCCTTCCTTAGAACCTATCCACCCCTAGAACCACGCGTCGCCAGCATCATTACGGTAAGCAGCGACGAGAGTCACTCACTGTTGTTCAGGCACATGATAGAAATTAAACATCCTCTCACACCTACGCACCCACCATCTTAGATTCACCCCATCAAACATGGGAATCTCCAACTTCGAAAATGGAAAACCAGGCTGATGAGGAACAATTTGAATTCCCTATCTCCTCTCCATAATATTCTCCCCTATCGCCACTAGATCTACCTCAAATTCAGAGGCATCCTCAATTCGTGAGGCCAAAATGTGTCTCGATAAGATCAGGTCAGATCTCTCTCTGGGAGGGAATTCTAGAGAGAGCCTTACCTAGTTGTGGCTCATAAACATTTGCATTTGATCCTTCAATTGGTTGTGTTGATCCCAACTCTCCTCCCGCCATCGCTCCATGGCTCCATCAATTCTTCTTTCCACCACCGTCTCCATGCTTGACTCCATACTCCCCATTCGAATTTTCACATTAGCCGCTATCGCGATGAGTTGTTGTAGCTGTGCCTCCATCTACTTTATGCAGGTGCCATCAACAATGGTGAATTCTGGGGATGATCTCCGCCAGAGATCGTGCTCTAATACCAAAATGTCATAATTGAATTCTGACGGGGTAAATTCTTCTTGAATTGGGGAGAACTGGGGAATTAAGGGGGAAAGAACAAAGAGAAGGGAGGGGGAAAACAAGAATTAGGAAGAGAGAAGAAAGGCGAAAGAAATTGTATTAATATTTCTCGAGATGCCTTTGGAGCGATATTAGTGTTCCTTGTATACTAATCCAACTCAAGAATAGGTGCCAATGCCCAACTTGATCAACCATTACAAAGTATTTTGAATTTGAAAATTAGGCCTAACTGTCAAACTAATATTCCCGCCTATTCAATCAACTAATTATAATTCACTCGGCTACTTACAACTACAATCCCATGACACATTTATGCAAGCAGTAAGTACGTGATAGTTTCATGAAGAACATAATAGAGAACGAGAGAGGAAAAGAGAAGAAGAGGGAGAAAACAGAGAGAAATTAGGGAGAGACAGAGAGAATAGAAGGGGAGAATTGAAGAGAGAGAAAGGAATTTCAGATTTCTTATTTCTCAACTCCTTCAATGTAGTCTTGAGTAGCTTTATATAGCTACTCTATATTCAATTTTCAGTTACATGTTGTAATTGAAAAGGTACAACTGTCCTACAACTAATCAACTAAAATAATGAAAATAACAACTACTAATAACAAAAATAACAACTGCTAACTATTAATCTACTACAATCAGCTCTCCTATAAGCCCAATACACCTGAGGTCTTGACATTTCCCTTCCCTTCAAAATTTTCTTGTCCTCAAGAAAATCAAAGAAACTAGGAGATCTGACAGATATTCCCAAGTGTTGTTATCTAGGTGCAAATTGGACCACATAACGAATACTTGAATGAGGGAAACTTGATTCCTGTAGATGCTTCTTGAATGTGGCTTCTTCTGTCAATTCCTACAATTTTGCCTTCTCTACTGCCTGCTTAATTGTTGCAGGTTGCAATATCTCCACTATTAGCGTAAGTTCTTTGCTAAGACCACTTATAAAACTCAAAACAAAATATGCTTTTGGAAGAGAGGGGTTGATAATGATCATTATTGATTTAAGTTCTTCAAACTTGGTTTGATATTCCAAAATTGTTCCAACTTGCCTCAACTTATTGAATTTTTTGATAACATCAAGCATATTTCTATCACCAGACATTTAACAAAAATCCTCCACAAATTCTATCCATTGATAGTTATCTCGTAATTGGATCCATCCTTGGAACCAAGCATCCGAAACATCATTCAAATAGGAAGAGGCTAGAGTAATTCTCTGCTGATCCGGAATGTTATACAACGTAAAGAGCTTTTGACATCACCTAATCCACCACCTAGGGTTTCGGCAGTCAAACATTGGTATTTCCAGCTTTGGCAATGGAAAATAAGGCTGATTAGATGCAGCCTGTACTTCCTGCCTTCTTTCTACAGCTCTTTCAACTATATTTTCTCCAATTACAGCAGGTTCAATTTCGAACTCCGAAGAACCAGCTGTCCTAGGAACTGTTCCATCTCCTTGGACGATTGGATCAGTTTATTCCTTAGGAGGAAAATCATTAGGAAGACTCACAGGAGGCAGTTTAGAGAACATAAGCATGAAACCATCCAATCTTCTTAATAATCCATCCATAGATGCATCTAGCTTCTTCTCTAAGGATTGAATCACTTCTTGATTCCAACTCATTCCTTCTTGAGTCTGGCGCAGTCCTGTCTCCATCATTTCCAGACTCGCCTGCAGGCTGCTCATCTGCACCTCCAACTGCTTCATTCTCATTCCTTCAGCCATTATCTCCTTCCAACAATCTTCCTATTCTACTCGACTTCTAAGAACAACTAACCGCGGATCGGCTGCTCTGATACCAAACTGTCAGGATCCTGTCTTAACCTAGCATTTGATGAAGAACAAAATGGAGAACAAGAGAGGAAAAGAGAAAGAAGAGGGAGAAAACAGAGATTAATTAGGGGGAGACAGAGAGAATAGAGAGGGAGAATTGAAGAGAGAGAGAAATTTCAGATTTCTTATTTCTAAACTCCTTCAATACAGTCTTGAGTAGCTTTATATGGCTACTCTATATTCAGTTTTCAGTTACATGTAACTGAAAATGTACAACTGTCCTGCAACTAATCAACTGAAATAAAAGAAATAACAGCTGCTAATAACAGAAATGACAACTGTTAACTACTCAATTAATCTGCTACAATCAGCTCTCTTGTAAGCCCAATACACCCAAGGTCTTGACAATTAAGAGCTCAAGGAACATTGTATTGAGTCCCAGGTAAATAGGAGATGAAGAGAAACTAAAGGAGGAAAAGATCTCTCATAAACCATCATTGAGCAGGCAGGACACAATTGTCCTGCTGCTGCATAAAAACTGGGCGATTTTGAGGAAATATGTGCCCCAGTGTTGTTAAAAGCCTGCATAAGCGAGCTTAAGCACTAATAACAGTTCTGGTGCTTTTTCTTGTCAAAGCAAAGCAGAAATGAGAAAAGGCCCAACGTAGGTGCTAAAACCACACCCTTTTTTGTAAAGCAAAAGGCGCACTTAAACACACTTTTTTTTTTTTTATTACTTTTTACAGTTTTACAGTAAAAAGGATTGTTACCATGTACCAAATACACTAAAACACACTAATCAATTATATAAAGGAAAAACAACCAATTTGGCCCTTTAATTTTTTGATATTTGTCAATTTAGCCCTTGAACTTTTTTTTGGGCTCAAATTCACCCTGAACTTTTCAAATGGTTTAATACAAGGTTGAATTTGAGCCCCCCCCCCCCCCCCCCCCCCCCAAAAAAAAAAAAAAAAAAAACTAGCATTTCAGGGGCAAAGTGAACCATTTTGAAAATTTCAAGGGATAAACTGTCCAAAATTGAAAAGTTGAAGGGCCAATTTGGCCTTTTTTCCATTAATAAAATATCTTGGAGTGTTGTAGAAGAGAATGATTCAGTATTTAGTTATGATTTTTTGACATGGGGTGTTGTTGCTAATGTAGCTAGAGTTGAAGAGTGCAGATTTAATATTAGAAGCAAAGGAGGTGATGCAACAACTGAAGCACCAGCTTCAACTTTTAATTCATGGCCAGTATTGGTTGAAGAAGTCAATTAGATGGCATTGATGAGGAAGATGATAAGAACTATAACTCCAATGATGAAGATGATTTTCTTAATCTAGACTAAATCATTGAAAATGAAATAAAAAGCAAGGGAGTCAAAGGCCAAAAAACGCCCTCTAAGGCTCTATGATGTTATATTGCTTGAGTCGCTAGGAGTCCAAAAAAGTACTTGCCTGAATGAAGCAAGGCACTAAAATGACAAAAAAAAGTTAATAAACATGTTTAACATGAAAAAAGAAAATCAGATTAAATCATATAAGATATCTAAAATATTTTCAAATACAAATTCTTTTAATAATGTTCAAACAAATAACTTTGGGATCTTGCAGAAGATGGATAATGTTCAAACAAAAATTTTTGGAATCTAGCAAAAAAACCTATTTCCAACATGTTTCTAGAATCAGCCTTCACCCTAACATTCAGTCTACCTTGATTTTGAAATAAACCCCCAATGCCATTTTTCATCAAATTTCACTTTTAATCTGCTTTCTCAAACCATGGCGCACCCGGCTCTGTTAAATCACCCAACAGGACAATTTTACCTGTTACAAGTCCAATTTCAGTGATATTGAGCCTCAAGCTATTTTTTCATTTTCTTTCAACCCAAAAAGTCTCTAAATTTATTTAATTATTCTCAAAATAAGAAATAAAATTGTGTATTGTTGCACAAATCCAAACCTGAACAGAAACGGAAAATCAACCACAACCCTGTCCTCATGGAGAACCCATTCCCAACAGTTAGAAGTAAGTAAATATTTTACACGACAATATTTCAAGGAAAAGCAAACAAAACTTAAATGACAAATGCAACAAATTCATTATCAAACAACCAATGTTTGTCACTGACCTCTTCTTGAAATCTTTGAAGCATAAGACGCTTCTGTTCAAGTTCGGCGGAATAAGGATCGAGCTGTCCCTGACCCAATATAGGCGACTGCCATGTCTGCCCTTTATCCCTCTTCTGAAGGGTAACATGCAGGGTGTCATCCTCTGCCACAACAGAGAACCCGATTTAGCCACCCCTTACAAGTCAAAATTACATGTTTTTACAAGCAGGGTCAAATAAAACTCCTAAACCAAAACCTTTATAGAAATGAAGCAGAACATTCAATTTCACAATGCATAACTTCTAACAGTAGCATAAATATATAAACAACAACTCTACCTATAGTCCAAAATGAAGAGTCAGTTTTCACCGGGCAACTGAGATCATGCTGCACGGCATAAACACATAGAAATTGATGAACACGTAACCAAATAATTGCCACCAAGACAAAATGTGTAAAATGAGAGCCACACACGTTGAGATAAGGAGGGTTGCCTTTGATGCCGACTTCGACATGTTTGGACTGGATCTTGCAGTAAAATAGCTTTGTGGGGACATTGGGAGGCAGCGTAATATAGATGTTGACCTCTTCTAGGGTTTGATCCCATTCGAACACCTTCTGACCTGCGAACCGAACATCCGTAAAAATGAAAGGGCGAAACCAGAACAGAAAGTACAAGAAAACAGATGGAAGACGGGAAGAAACAATAATGAATCAAATGAGAATAAGAGAGAGAAAGGAGGAGACGAAGGAAAGGGGCAACGACAACATACCGCCATGGAAGAAGCTGTGGCGCTTCTCGGGAGCCAATTTCTCCGCCATGTTCTTGCGGGAGGAGGCTTCTGGGTTTTGCTGTCCCGTTCTTGTGCGGAGTTGTGAAACGCAGATTGTGATCTTAATTGTGAAGCTGAAGGGGCGTAGACGGGTCGGGTCCGGGTCGAACTATCAGCACCAGACAAGAGAGGGCACTTCTCTGGTACCCTTGAGTGCATGGACCTGCAATTACCCGCCAGTGAAATTTTCTCGATTAATAATAATTGTTAGGGGCATTTGGAACGACAAAAGTTTTTAAATTTTTGAAATTTATGATTTTTGATAATATTCTTGAGAATCTTTGATTTCCAGGATTTATGTAATTCTATATTTGGTTGATTTTAAACATTTTCATAAATGTTAAGTATTTTTTTTTGAGAATTTTACATTTCTATGTTTGGTTTAAATGCAACATTTCTCATAATCCAAATTAATTTTTCAAAATTAGCCTTATTTGATTTTTTTTGTTTAAAAATGATAAATTTCTTCTAATATATAAAATATTGGGGTCCACAACCTCTAAGTCACTTAAAAAAAAAACCTCTTTAAGAAGTCAAAAAACGTTATTTTTTTTACACATTATGTATAATATACGTATACATAATATATATATTTGTATGAATATCTACTTTAATTATTTTTAAAGAATTTAGAATACAAAATATTTTGTTATTGTTGCTAATAAAGCTTATAATACATGAAGATCAATATATGTGAAAATGCAAGTAGTGGGAATAATTGAAATAACAAAAAATGCATGGTTGTCTATTTCTACTTCACTACTTTGGTGGTTCTTTCTATTTTAGAATACAATATTATTTGTACATGAAAAAATAAACGTTGCATTACAAGAACCCAAACAAGTTCATAAGAGAAATTTTAAAAAGCTATCATGACATGACAAAATAAAAACCAAAGTACTCCAGCATTCACAAGTGCTAATGTCAATTTAAAGTTTGCAACATAAGTAGTCACATAAATCCACAAACCAAAATAAAATCCAAGTAATTGAGTCTTCACATCAATTTAAAGACCAGGATTTTCAACCAATATTTGGGTCATCAACATCTTTTTGTGTTCAGGATCCACCTGCATAAAAAAAGTCAGTAATATTGCTATCCTTACATATAGTCATACCAACTCGAACCCTCTATTGAGTAGTTAATCCTTCAATCTTCATAAGCTCTTCAAAAATTGACATCCTCCTATTACTTCCCTCAAATTCGTACTTAAAACAAGAAGCCAACTCCTTAATATTCTCATTAGTGCTCTCATAAACATGACCAAGTCTCTCCATAGTCTCAAATATTATTTCAATCATTGAATCATTATGTCTCTATCTCTTTTTACCTTTTTTGGAAGAATTTGACCCACTAGCATATCCCCCAACCTCTTTAGCACTATTGTCATTAGTGGATATTTGTTGGGTTTCCTCAACAAAGTCTGAAAGTTCATCTTCTCCATACTCAATTTCAGTAACATTAGCTTCTTTGTCCATTGCTTCCACAGCATCTAATGGATCGTCCGCATCAGCTCCATTAGCTACATCTTTACAAAAAATTAGACCCAAGACATCAAAGTAAGGGAATGGCTTATTATAAAACCCTTTAGCAGAAGGATGGGTTTGTAAAATAGAATTATTTTTAAAAATTATTTGACGAATAAATCTATATTGATGGAAAAAAGAAATAAGTAAAAATCTATTGCTATATTTTACCTTTATCCATTCTTTATATATTTCTTTTTCAACCACAATCAATTTGTCCTTATCATTCCAGCCAAATCCACTAGGGCCCTTAGGCCCCATCATTTCACAAATTGCATTATAGTGCTTCTTTAATTGCTTAATCCTTGACCCAATATGAGGGTTAGCTTTCAAGGTACAACCAGGCATTTTCTCAAGCATCATTTTCTCCAAATGAGTAGCAAATCCAGGCTTGAATCCATTGTCGCCCTTCCAAGATGGCCCAACTTCAACTAGACACTCAACAAGTATTGCATCATCTTCTGATGTCTACTGATGGTTAGTACGTTTTATTGTAGACGGACTATTGTTTGCCATCTAGTGAAGGAAAAAAAAGTTAAATATATATAAAGAGAAAAGCATAAACAAAAAGACAACAATTATATAATATAGGCAAAACAAACAAAATCACAAAAAAAAAATTATGAATACATATTATTACATCATAATGAAAATAAAAGATGGAATTGTCACCATTACAACAAAATTAAGAAACCACTTAGAATTGTCAATTATTACAAATTAACATAAATGAAACATCGAATTATGAATATTTCAAACACGTCTCCTCCAAGTGTTAAACATTTGTTGTGCAAGGTCATCCCTCTAACGTGTTCAAGCATCAGATGTCTCTACATGAGTTATCCTATTAGCTTTTAGAATATCTTCATGTTCTTCCATGTCAAATATACGATTTTCTAAAGGGTCAACTGTCATTTCTCTTCTAATATGATTATGAAGCAAGCAACATGCAGTTATAATCCTGCATTGTGTTCTAATAGGATAGAATGATTTAGCTCTTAAGATTCCCCAACGTCTCTTCAACATCCCAAAACATCTTTCTATGACATTCCTAGCAGATGAGTGTTTCATATTAAAAAATTCTTATGGTGTTGTAGGTTGTGCCCCATGTCTCCATTCACTAAGATGATATCTTTGCCCTTTATAAGGTGTAAGGAACCCTTCCCCATTCATGTAACCAGCATCACATAAGTAGTAGTAACCTAAAAAATAGTGACCAACACTCAGAAACCATATAAACAATTAAATTTTTTTTAACCAAAACAAACTTGGGGTTACCACAAATAAATTGAAGTACCTTTTGGAATCCTTAATCCATTCCTACGAGATAGAGCATTTCTGAGTACCCTAGAATCAGCGGCTGATCCCTCCCAACCAGGCAAGATGTAAATAAATTGTAAATCTTGAGAACAAACTCCTAACACATTTGTTGCTATATCACCTTTCCTGGTTCGATATCTAGGCTTATCATCTTGTAGGTCATTTAACTTGATGTATGTTCCATCTAAAGCTCTTAGACAATTCTATTAATTCCCTAAAAAAAAATCACAAAATCTTTAATTTTTATTTCATGATTATTAAATTAACATTACCTAAACTTATATGTATTTTTAATGTTACCTTGAACCATTTCCATCGGTCATTAGTTGAATTTTCAGGGACTGCCTCAGGTTGTTTGAGTAAAATTGTATGACATCGTAATACTACATGCAAAACTTTGTTGAACTGTCTACTTATTGTTTCACCAGATCTCATGAATTGTCTTTTAATAACTCTATTTTTAACATCATGAACCAAAATGTGCAGAAAAATTGCAACAAGCTCTTCGACACACATGTGCCTAGTTGGTTCAAGCCTCCCAACAATTTTTAGTAACTCACACAATACATAAAAAGACCTCCTATCCATTATTGTATTTTCAATATGAAATGTATTATTGATATAAACAATCATATTAAAATTGATATTCCTTATCATAGCCCTACTATGGAAATCCCATGTTACATTTTTCCTAGTTCTCCTCTTAGCAAAATTAGCTAATAACAAAGCATATAGATTCATCAAGAATAGAGTCAATTGATTCAAACACTCCAAATGCATAATAAGTACAACGATGAGCCTTTGCTTCCTTCCATTGTGCAATGTTGGCATAATCTAACATAAAAAATAAAAAAAGTACATTTAGAACTTTTTAATTCATTTAGTATATAAAAAATTATCAAATATATCAATCCAAAGCTAATCTAATTTGCACCCTATATCTTATGAAATATACTCTCCCCTTAAATTAAAATTCCAAACAACAAACATTACCATCATCATTGACAAATATTATTTTTAAATATAAATAAAAATACTAAATCATAAGACAAAACATTACATATGTATATGCATAATACGTAAAAATATATATATAACAGAGCATTACATATAACATGCATAATACGTAAAATATATATATAATAGAACATTGCAGGCGTTCAATATGGCCAATTGATTAATGCAGCAGTAACATAAAATATAAAAAAATTAAACAAATAATTTAATGGATATGACATAACATATCTATTGAATATATTATATATCATATACAAGTTACAGTAATAACAAAGCTGAGATAGAAGAATATATTATGTACATATAATGGCTAACTCTCACTGTGTTTGATTCTTTGACTCACACAAATGGAGGAAGAATAAATGGCTGACAAATTGAGATGGAAAGATGGAAGAAAAATTGCAGGGGAAATGCCGACGTTGCAGCGCTGCAACAAGGGAAACACAAATTATAATAGTGGTTGATTAGGGTAGAAGGAGAACGTAAATAGGGGCATATATATGTGTGGGGGGAGGGGGTTATAAGAAGGTGGGTGTTTTAGTTTTTTTATTTGTTAAAAAGTTTTCCTTGTCCATGGGAATCTAAGATTTCCAACCCCCATGGAATTTTTTTTTATGGGAAAGTTGATTAAAAATAATTCCCGGGAATGCTATTTTTTCAGGATTCTTTTTTAAAAAAATTATACCAAACATGGAAATATAGATTCCCAATTTAACGTTCTCAGGAATGTAAAAATTTCTCTCGTACCAAACGCCCCCTTAGATTATTTTTAAAATGTCAATCTGTTTAACCAGTAAATGGAAATGCATACAGAAGTTGATTAAAATTTTGCATGGCCCCCTTTTTGGAATTTTAACTAAAAATTGTATTAGAGTGTTTATAATATTTTTAATTCATTATAGTGTTCTTCTTTTTTGTAATATATCGAATTTCATCTCTATCTCCAGTTATGTTTCTTCTCCATTTAGGACATTAACTCTCTATGATGATTTTCAATTTCATCATTACTCGGTCTTAATAATATTTAACTCTTCAATTCCCACTATTCAAATTAATCATCTTGTTTATTTTTAATTTAGGGTTTTGAATCTTTCTCTCTAACTCTAGCAGGTGAGCTCATCTAAATTTCTATTTTTGTGATAATTTTTATCTATTGTATAGTCCACTATATTTCCCTACTCTATATACATATCCTTCCCTCTTCGATTTAGTTTTATTTTGGTTTGAGTTTTATATTTTAAAGAAAATGATGTATTAATCTTCAATCTTACTCAAGTAATACTCTTTAAAGTTTTTACCTTTTTACATTTCATTACTCGATTAATGCAACAATTGAGTAATCATGGATGAACTTTAAAGCTTCGTCCCCTGCTTCAATTGATCTTATTTCACATAAATCTAAGTAAGTTTTCTTTAAATTTTCCCTTAACCCCGATTTATTCCTTATATATCTTGATTTCTTATGTACTTTATTGAAAAATATTTTCATTGTTGTGATTTTTAAGAAATCAAGTATTAAACTTTCCTTGGAGCATAGTCTCATTAGAGTTACTCTGATGATTGGGTCACTAGAATACATTTGTTACGGGATGCTCAGAAAATTCCAAAAATCTCAAAATTCTTGAAAATTTCTTAAGTATCTTCCATTTCTCAGATAACCTCAAAGAGTCTCTTGGGAAATGTCCCTCGAAGTCCTTGAAGAGTCTCTGAGACAATCAAGCCTCGACATTACATAGCCCAAAAACTCACCTAGAGTCTTCGAGGCCCAGTTTACCCGGTAGTTTCCAAGAGTCTTAGGACCCACTTGGAGGAAACTCATTGGGGCACTCTTACCCCGAAGATTCTCTAGGCCCTCCAACCTCACCCGATGCATCTTCCCGAAGAATCTAAAGACTCTCACCCACTAAGTATCTATAAATACTCGTCTGCTCTAGGGCAAATGAATCTTTTTGGAACCATTCCAGACCCACTGAAACCTCTATATGTACTCTCCATACTTGAAGACAAGACTCTAACCTCTACAAGACTCATTGGGAACCAACTCCCCCAAAGACCTACATTGGACATACTACATACACACATTCATATTTGCATATGCACTTTATTTTCTAAACATCAGTGTCTAACTTAGGCATCAGATGGCCCGCGTGGGGAAGATCCTAGCATGCCTTGTAATTGCTTTTGTGCTACAGATATCCGAGGACTATACCCTAAAGACCAAGAGAACAGTTCCCCGGAAGACCCCGGAGACAATCACTCAAAGACCTTCTGGACCTATTCAGAGACTGCTATCTGAAGACTCCCAGAGTCCATCCATCCTGAAGACTTCGAAGACCTTTAAAAACCCCAAAGCCTTAGCCTTAGGAAACACAAAAACCCCAAAACCTTGAGATCCCTTTTTATCGTGGATGTAGGCAGAAGGTAGAACTGCTAAAACAAAACATTGAGATCCTCTTTGATTGCGAATGCAGGCCGAAGACAAAACTGCCAAAATAAAAGTATCGACATTCATCATCGTGGATGTAAGCATTCTGCCGAATCGTCGAAACAAAAGCGTTGTTATTAACATAAGCCATGGGCTTAGCTGCCAATCACAAAGATATTCATCATCGTGAACGAAGGAAATATGCCAAACTGCCAAAACAAAAACATTCATTCATGGACACAGTAGCGAACATAGGCAACATGCTAAACCACATAAGCAAAATATTGGTATCTTAGTCGCGGAAGTAGACATCTTGAGTAGGCACTCCGCCAAACTGCCATAACAAAATATTGGTATTTTTATTACGGACGTAAGCGTCTTGAGTAGGCACTCCGCCAAACCACCATAACAAAATATTGGTATTCTGGTTGCTGAAGTAGACGTCTTGAGTAGGCACTCTGCTGAACTGCCATAACAAATTATTATGATTCTAATTGCGGTCGTAGGTATTGCATTAAACTGTCAAACTGCCATAACAAAATAAATGAAGAGCTGATGTAAACACTAGGTCGAACTGCGAAAACAAAATAGAGTGCCTCAAGTGCGCACCCCGTGCTAATAAGTAGTAAATTTTCTTGGGAAAAAAGTGGAATTACAGATAAATTGAGGGTATAAGGGTAATTTCTTACCGCTATGAATGACCGAATAGACTGTAGAGAGTGCCCTGGACCAAGATGCCAAAGAAAAATGATATGGTAGTGATGAGTATTTCGAGGCATGATTTATGGCATCGAAAGAAATTGAATCATAAATGATTTTCGGTACAGCTAAAATGCAACTACAATTTAGACTACAAAATCGAATTATCATAGGGGCTTCCAGGAAGTCAACGGCACCTTGAGGGGGTTCATATTCTGTATGTAGGACAACTCTTCAGTGGTTTCAGGAAGAAACAAAAATGTTTACGGTCAAAATGAAGATTTAGGCCTAAGTACAGTTTTCTAAAATCGCTAGAGGGAAGTCGAAATGACATTTTTTCAGAATTTTTAGGGATGCAATGGAAAGTATAGAACTTGTAGGTTGCAATAGCACTATTGGGAAGCTTAGGGGCATCAAGAAAAGGATAAAAAATACAAAATGAAACGAAGTTGGGGTCAAAGTGTAATTTTGCAAAATTACACAAAGAACATTCTGCCATAGTCGACCAAGCTTCCTCCACCACCTCCCATCACTGAATTCGGTGGCGAAATACTCGAGGAAAATAGCCTAAGATGCTCTTGGGTCGAGCTTAGACCAACAATCGGCCTTGTCGTCGGCGGAAATGGCCAAACTTTTAGCCAAAAGTGGCCAAAAAATCAGGCCACTAAAATCGGCTTTTGGGGGTTGTCTTTGAGGATTTTGGATTGATATGGGGCAGGTAGAAGCCTCAGGGAGGTTAGATCGACTAGCCATGAGGGTTTGGAGGCTCGAGGTTGCCTATAAATAGAGGTTTTTGGAATAGCTGAATGAAGTGAAAAATTAACTCTCAAATTCGAGAGTTTGGGAAAACATTGAGAGTAATGGATATAGGGATTTTTTTCCCCATGTCTAGAGGATCATTCCTGTGAAATTTGAGCAACTTTCCTTGAGAGATGAGGGATATATGAAGCTTCGTCGAAAAAATGGGTTTTGTAGGAAAATGGGTTTGAGCAGTTTGAAAACATCTCCAATCGAGGCGTTTGAAGCTATAATCCTATAGAGGATGAAGAGAGGAAGCCATAGGTTCAAACGGGAGGCAAAACAGAGCTCAAATGAAGGAGATATATCCAGAAAAACCAGAGCTGGTCAGAATCTCGCCGAAGAAGACGACCGGCGCGTGTAGTGCACGCGCCAGCTGGACCCCGCGAGTTGGGGCTATGAGGCAACTTCTAGGGGCGCGTACGGATTCCAAAAATTCTGAAAAAAATCTCTAAATTCAAGAAAAATCGATCTCTATAGGCCTGTGCAAAAATATTTGGATTTAGCCTTCTTGGTGTCCCAGTTTTCGCATCAAACAGCCTCGTTTTACATGCAAACGAGTCATCGAGGTAAGTTCGGTAATTTTCCTTTGAATTTAATAGGATATTATGAATTTTTGTGGAAAAAAAATTTGAGGAAATAGTTAAAGAGGTATTTATTTGGATTTTTAGAAAGAAAAATGGAAGAAAATGAAGGAAAATAGGAAGAAATCAGAATATTGTGATATTTTGTGATTAAATATCATTTATAGGATTGTTGTACTCGAGGAAAAGTGATTGGTGCAATTTTTGGAGTTTGACATGAAAATTGAGGTCGAGCACTCAAATCGAGGCGATGCGCGTTTTTTGAGATATTCCGAATCTCATGAAAAAATGAGTGGTTTTATCCCAAGAACTTATATTTATAATATGATTGCTTATATATGCATGATATTTATGAATGCTATGATCATTTTGTCATATTGCATGGAAGGTCGTGATGCTGCATGGCACGATATTATTAGCATATTGATATTTGTGCATGGGAATGGGATGTTGCCCCGATAGTGTAGCTATAATTCCCCAAGGGCAATTGATGGAATAACATTATGATTATCTTGCCGGAGGTGCCAAGATTCTACCTAGGATTCCGTGTCGGGCTTGTGGGCCAGGAAAGTTACATTAAGGCAAATAGTTGTTCATGTTATTGCATCATGCATCCATATATATATTTTTGGACCCTCACTAGAAGTTTCATTTTCTAATTGGGTTATACCCCTAGAACATTCAAACGTTCCAGTTAGGATTTGCAGCTATGGCAAGAGGATGATTGCGATGTTATGGCACGTAATGACGTGGCCGATGGGTTGGACGAATTGTTTCAGTAAATGCTCATTCGTGAGGATTGATCAGGACATGTTTTTAGTCATGGTTAGAAGATTATATTATATTGAAGATCCTATGTAATTGTTACAATTTAATGTATTTATGAGGAGTCATCAAATTGTATCTAAGGTGCTCAGTTGTTATCTCTTGATGATAAATCTCCATATATTTAAGTATTTGATGATATGATGGAACAGATTCTTATGATATGATTATCAGGTTTCGATTTTAAGCTTCCGCATTTATGATGATTACCTATTTTAGCTTATTGATTCTTGTTTAGTATGCTGGGAAGGTAGATCAGGATTGTTAGGAAATGATTTATATTGGAAAAAAAATATTCCCGAAATTCCTAAGTTATTTAACGCTCGAAAAAGCGGGGCGTTACACATTCCACTGCGCTAGGGTCATGTACCACTCCTTAGCAACTAGACTTTTCCACAAATGGACTTTATGGGCTTCGACATCCTTCCTCCCATTTAGCCCTAGGGAATAGTGGCGACGACTAGGCTACATATGAGATCGACGGGTAAAAGGTAGTCCGGGGACTTGGGCACATGCCTCAACCCTAGACATAAGTGGTGATAGTGGTATCTGCTGTTGATGCCAAATACAGGAGAATATATCTTATTCTGGATATCTATTGAGATTCTATTTATATATATATATATATTTATTTATCAGGGCGTGGAATTTCATAATGCCCTAGCAAGTACACTTATACCCTTTTGAATTGTTACATTCCTTCCATACCTTTATATATTGTTACCTTACAAAGTGGGATAGACTAACACTCCCCAAAACAATTACACTAGGGAGCTAGCTTTTCTTTGTATGTTTGCTCATGTGTGCAGGAACACAGGTATTTAATAAGTGTATAGTCCCTATTTAAGGTGATAGCACGCCATTGACAATAACCCGCCCACCGCGCCTGTTGGAATTTATTCCAACAAATGCCTTCCCCAACTTTCGATCCCATGACCTGTCGTACGCGCGCGCGAGGCCACCTGATTTGCAAAGCCACCTTATAATATACTCGCGCATATTAATTATAAAGTAATCGAACCACTATTTTTCAAAATTCCCTTTGCACCCACAAACTCAAGTTTTTGAAATTACACTTGACCCCAAATTAAATTAAATAAAAAATAATTTTTTTTATTGAATTGAATTAAATTAAATTAATTAATTGAACTCTCAAAACACCTAAAAAAGAGTTAAGATATTAAATTAATTAATTGAGCAAAAAATGTTTTAAACTAATTAATTAAATTAATTGATTAATTAATATAAAATAAATAAATTAATTGATAAATTTAAAATAAATAAATTATTTAATTGAATTGAATTGAATTAAATTAAATAAATTAATTGATATAAATAAATTAATTGATTAAAAATAAAAAAATTAGATTATTTTGTAAAATTTAATTCAATTTAATTTTTAAATTATTAATTTTTTTTGAAATTTAATTTTTTATTTTTTTATTGCTGAATTTTGTGGTGATTGATTAAAACCGCCGCGAAATTTATTTTTAAATTTTTTTATTAATGAATTTTGCGATGGTTTTGACAAAACCATCGCTAAATTTAAATTTTTTGAATTTTTTTATTAGTGAATTTGGCGGCGATTTTGCAATACCGCACTAAAGTTCATTTTTTATTTCTGAATTTTGCGATTGTTGATTAAAACTGCTGCAAAATTTATTTTTTAATTTTTTTATTAATGAATTTTGCAGTAATTTTGATAAAATCGCTGCTAAATTTAATTTTTTTGAATTTTTTATTAATGAATTTGGTGACGGTTTGGGAAAATCGTCGCTAAATTTAATTTTTTATTTTTTTAGTCCTGAATTTTGTGGCAATTGTTTAAAACCGTTAGTAAATTTAATTTTATAATTTTAAATTAATTAATTTTGGGACGATTTTTTTAGAACCACCGCATAAAACCCATTTTTTTGTAGTGATAGGTATTTTCTGTTTGAATTTTTCTTTTAGAATTTTGAGAAAATTATTTTATAAACTATGCTATTGGAAAATTTGAAAAAATGCTTGAGGAGGTATTTGTTTTGGAATTATCTAGGAAAAATAGGAAGAAAATAAGGGAAATTATGAGAAAATTATGCAAAAATAGGTATTGATATTTTTTTGAATAAATATGATGGCTAGGGTACGTTGAAGCTTAGAATTGAATGATAGTACAATTATTGAGGCCTGACACGAAAATCAAGGTCAAGCACAAGAATCGATGTATTCTGAGATACGTTCGAAGTAAGAGTTCATGTCTAAATTTGGTTTAATGTGGGTGTTTTGACCACAAACTTGATTTGGTTTCATGCAAGTGGTTTTGTTGCATGTGATTGATTTAACCTATGGATGATTGTTTTCATGTGGAAGGTTCGTCCCTAAATGTTTTATACATCTGCATTGAATTTTGTGCGATAAATTGTATATATTGAAATGTTATTTTTATATGATGTATCGAATCATGGTATGTGACATTAACATATTTATGTGTTATCCATGTGGGATGTCACCTGTGTTGTGGCACTTGAGTGATAGCACTCGGGAAGCATGCCGAGAATTATTGGCGAAGGCTGAGAGTGGACACCACCCTAGGTTTCTTTGAGCGGTAGCATTGGTTCTGAGGTGAACGTGGATTCCTAGGGATAGTGTTGATGTGATGCTCTTGTGGCCAGAGTTTGTGTTGACGTGATCCAGAATGCTTTTGAGTGGAAATATAATTCCTGACATGACAGTGGGGTGATTCCCCGGGTTCTTGTGTTGATGTTGACCTTTCTGTGTCGAAAGTGGTAATGATGGATTTCCGTTATGTCAGGAAGAGGTGTTGATGTTGCCCTCTTAAGCTAGGACTGTGCTGTGTCAATGTGTCGATGTGGTTGTGTTATCTTCAGGGAGATTGCTCTTTCCCCGTGGTATGGGTTAAGTGTTGTGTGGGATTATCTTGGGCTGGGACATGTTGGGATATGTCAGTTTGTTTCATGATCTTACATATATTCATGAAAATGTTTTTAAACCTTCACTTAGATGATTCAACATCTAATTTGAACTATGTCCCTAAAATATTCAAACATTCTAGATGAAAGCAGCGGCGCTAAGGAAAAGGAATTATCGAGATGCAGCCGTTGGTTACGTAAGTGATCTTTAGCATATCTTTTTGCTATGTTTTGAGGTATTCTGTTGTTACTTCTGAGAGATGAGTCTCTCTATGTATTTTGTTTTTAAGATAGGTTGTCAAACAATGGTATAGTTTCTTATGCTATGAATAAAGTGAATTTGATTATGTATCATATCAGATTTCGATCTTGCTTCCGCATTTATGAGGATATTATCTGTCTTAACTTATTGATTATTAAGTTTGATATGCTGACAAGGTACAATAGGATTGTTGGGATTTGATTTATGTGCATAGGGATCAGTGTATGTATGGAAAAAATATGTGTTCCCAAAATCCTGAATTAACGCCACGCTCGGTTGGAGCGAGGTGTTACACAGTGGTCCTGAGGTTAGGCATGCTTGGAGGGCCTTGAGAAACCCACCAGGAATGGCCTAAAGAGGAAGAAAAGCCTTAATGGTTTGGCCCGATCACAGTGGGCGACAAAGGGTGAGATCTTTGGGGGCCTTCATGTAACATCCCGCATAGAGCAATAGGAAGGACCGGATCAACTTACCTTGATGGGCCTATGCGAACTTCCCAGGGGTCACCCATCCTCGAACTACCATAGCTCAAGCACGCTCAACCCGAAAATTCTTTATCCATATTCAGCCTAAAAGGTATCCAGCTGGAGTTGTTTCCATCCTTACTATCCTCGATATATATGCTAGTTTCTCTAGAGTCCATTTTTAGACCTGACCTTGGGCTCTCAGTGTATTACACTTCGGGTAACTTAAGAGGTCACCATAGGTTTAACCAAATATGTGCGCAGATGCCTGGGAGGGTTGTCCGTAGATACTTGTTAATAGGAGGCTCGTAGCATGGCACGAGGTGCGGTATAAGGCCGTGTGGGGGTGGCAAGGGCTACGTAGGTGTGGTGTAGACGTTGTGTGGGGCGCACATGGCATATTTAGGCGCAATTGCTGGCAGCTGTCACGTTAAAGTGTGACTGGGGTTACACATGGGCGCGACATGGCATGGTAAGCATGTTGTGGCGCTCATGGGGCCACACATAGCCTTACATGGCTGCATGGGGTGTAGCATTAGCGTGCTTGGCGTGCATGGGGTGTGCTGATGACCCTTTAGGGTCGGGTCCTCAGATGACCCTGATAGGTCTTCGAGTTGGGTCCTTGGGGAGGAGGGGCTGGAAGGGTTATTGGGGCCACACATGGGCAAGCTAGGCTCAGAAGGGCGTTAGAGGGTGCTGATTGGCATGGGTCTTCGGGGTTGAATGGTTGGGAGGCTTCAGGGTGTCTGGGAAAGGAGTCTTCTGGATGTCTAGAATACATCCGTGCCCACGACGTACGCGTAGGCCCCGTTGTGGCCAAGAAAGAGGCTTATGGGCGCGGCTAGCCCCTTTTATAGGGTCACGCCTTGTTCTTTCTCTCTCCTCCTTTATATTATATATATGATATTTTTGGCTTTTTCCTTGGCTCCAAAGGGTAATATCCCAGTGGACGAACGTATGTCCACA
Source organism: Diospyros lotus (assembly GCF_014633365.1). Classification (NCBI taxonomy): domain Eukaryota; kingdom Viridiplantae; phylum Streptophyta; class Magnoliopsida; order Ericales; family Ebenaceae; genus Diospyros; species Diospyros lotus. The sequence continues at coordinate 15,108,055 of NC_068344.1, forward strand.
AGCACGCTTCTCGAGGACTATAGACACGTTTCCCAATGATCATGGGCATGCTTCCCAAGGACTTCTACTGGGGGAACTATCCTAAGGGCCATGCCACAACATTTGTGCCATTAAATAGTAAAGTTTTTACATTCTTAATTCACCATCTCTTACGCTAATATCTTTCCACCCATAATATTTCATGAACTCTCTTCGTAGCCTCTTAGCCATAATTAAGGCTTATGCAAGAAATGTCATCTAGATCAAATCTTATTAAGATATCATATCCAAAAATTAAACTTTAAATTTACAATCCAAGTTCTTACATCTCATGTTCCAATGTTTGAACAATTTAAAACAATGATAGAATATTCTAAATACGAAATTGGAATATTAGCTAGGTAGGACATATCGTCCTCCTTGCTAAGCACCCCATCGCAAAATATCAGCTCTAGGGAGCAATCCCCCTAAAATGATTCTTCTTCAAAAAGCAATGAGCTAAACATAATTTATCTTTAAAGGAGCCCATAATATCATCTCGCTTTCACTAAAAGCGATTCTGAGCAATTATCGGATTCTTAATAATTCTCTCGTGTGCATTGTATAGCATCTGCCAACTATTGGCTTGGCATTCTCCTCCTTCATCTATAACTCCTAGAGCCCATTGTCCATCATCTTAGCCCAGCCGTTTCTTTAATGATTCTCCTAAATCGACATAGTGCTTGAATTCGGGCTAGTCTTCTCCATCTATTGGGCCTTCATCTCTTTTGTCACGTAACCCCTCGAGATAGCACTTTATTCACTCGCGCCTATTGCCCAAGAGCGCAGAGCTTTATCCTTATTTGGTTTGTGGCTAAGGCCTTGTTGCGAAATATCAACTCGGGGAGCGACTCCCCAAATGCCTTTAATTCAAACTTATCGTGACTCATCATTTACTTTCGCTTTTATTTGAAACAACTCCTTAAGGGGATACCATCTTTCTAAATACCCCCTCAACATATATCATTTGCCTTCGCTGACTCTAACTCGACATTCTTTACATATGAGAACCAAAGCTATTTATGGGTCTGTCCCATCTTATTATTCAAGGTGTTCATCCTACATTGGCGTGGTGTTCAATCTTTGACTTACTGCATTTTCTTCTCTTTTATGCATATCTCCACAAGCTTGCGATTCAATGCGATGTCTCATCTTCATGACATTTTATCGCGCCTCCTTTGGCAATCCTTACTAGCTTTGCGTGAAAGCTCGCATCGACAACTGCTTATTGAGAAGCAATCTATAGCCATAAGCAATGCAGCATCTGGGTCAAGTGAATCCTGGCCTCTAGCCCTAGTGATTAAAATCCATGAGCACACCCTAATCAAACTTCGCTCACTAGCATAAATGCTCCCAACAATCCTTCTCATGGATTCCTGTCCTGGCATCACCCTAGCTTACGACTTGGCTATGTTGTTATCAAAATAAGCGCGGGCAAATTCGAGTAATATGTTCCTCATGCCCTGATCATCCACACCATCCCTTCGGCTTAGTCAATATCACCTGGCCTATCTAATTGAATTGCTCATTCGAAGTAAGCTCTGACTTCTCCGAGGACAACTCCCATGCTTTATATGTACTTTTCCTTTTCCCTTGCAACCAAAGATAAGAGTGGGGAGCTATTGTTGTGGCATAGACCTCGAGATAGTTCTCCCTAGAAAAGTCCTTTGGTAGCGTGCTTGTAGTCATCGCGAAGCATGCCCATGGTCGAACGCCTGTTCGTTGGGGTATCACCATTATATATATAAGAGAGAGAAAAGGCAAGGTGACTGACCCTATAAAAGGGTTGGTCGCACCCATGTGTGGCCTTTCTTAGCCACAACGGGCCCTGCGCTTGCATTACACGTGCGCATGTCTTCCAAACATCTAAGAGACTTCTTTCTTAGACACCCCCAAAGCCTCCCAGCCATCTGGCCCTAAAGACCCATGCGTGGACTTGAAGACCCATCTGAGTCACCTAAGGACCTGACCTTAAGACATATTCGGGTCTTAGAGAGCCATCTAGGTCATCTAGGGACCCAACCCCGACGGGTCGTCAGCACTCCCCATGTAGGGTTATGCATGGTCGCACGAGTGCCCCAACATGCCTACTATGCCATGCTGCGCCCCAGTGCGGCAACTGCCAACAGTTGCACCCATAGTCACCGTATGCACCCTACATAGAGCCTACACCACGCCCTAGAGCCCCTACAGGGCCCTCGCCACCCCTATATAGCCTTATGTCATGCTATGAGCCTCTTATTAACGGTACCCGTGGATGACCCTCTCAGGCATCCATGCATGTATTCGCTTAAGCCTATGGTGACCTCTTAGGTTACTTGAAGGCCCCTTAAGATCTCACCCCTTGTCTCCTCACAGCGACCAGGAGCCCATAAAGGCCTTCATTCCTCTCGAGACCATGCTTATGAGGGGGGTTTCTTAAGGCCCTCAAAGCATGCCTAACCTTGGGACCACCGGGTGTAATAGGGTAATTGTGCTCCTTCCATTCGCGTGCCATGTACTAATCGCACATCCCAGTCATCTTATCCTGGCAATACATCTCTATCTCCATATCTATTTGGATCACATACATGATACACTCATATACATGAGCATAATGCATCATACTATATAACTATTTCATCATGTCCTATGCTAACTTAGGCATTAGAGGGCCTGCAGAGGAGAAACTCCCGTGGGCCTCCTGATTATATTCTGTCTTGTAGACCCTACCACTTAACTCCCCCAACTAACGAGTCAAGCACCCCCCACTGCTCGTCTTCTCTGGTGGTGTCCAACCATCACCTTCTCGCTTGGGCTCTTCTTGGATGTTCACAAGACAAATAAATTTAATTATTTTAGTTTGAAAACAATAACAAGAAATAAATGCAACAATGTAATAAATAGAGAGAGAGAGAGAGAAAGAGAAAGAGATTGCAAGTTGGTTATAGTGGTTTGGGAATAAATGCTTATGTCTACTACCTTGACTCCTTTTCAAGGATTTTCAAAGTCCACTTGAAATGCCTAATTTGAGAGGTGAGCACTGTTCTCTTTATAGTGGTAACCTTTCATGGGTTTAGCCATAACCTCACTTGATTTTTCTAAGGATCAAGTCATAACCCTTACAATGTTTTTTGCACTTGGGCTGACGTAATAACCCTTACACAAGTTTTATAATACAGATGTTTTCTTAACTCTGGTGTTCTCACAAGGACAGAAATGAAAATACAATGTAATTAAGAACACTCTAGGAAAACATAGAGAAAAGAATGAGGAAGATGAAGACAACAACTTTGTGTGTTATTTTCTTGCATAAAATGTTTTGAACAAAGAAACTCTCTACTTTTTGTATTCCCTTGGGTTGTATTCTCTCCCCTTTTTTTTTTCCTTCTCTTTTTTGCATTTTGAGCCCCACACATTATATATAAGACATGCCTTGTGTTTGAAATGGAAACAGTCAGCACCCAATCCTTTCCCTACCGCTGCAATAGAAAAATTCTATTTCTACAATGCAAATTAGGTTAGAGCAAGTAATCATTGGTAAAACGTGTACATTTCCATGTAAGGTTATGTATAAAGATGTTTTGTAGCATTTATTGATGTTCAAGTAGCATTAAATGAACTTTCAAATAGCGTTGATGGAAGTCCAATGGCTAGAAATTTTAAATTTTAATTTTCACAAGTCATCTTACTTAAGTATTGTGATAGGGTTAATCAAGTAATGCACAAAACAAATTTGAATTTCTCATTTGGAGCCAAATTTACTCAAGTAGTATGTCTAGTTACTCAAGTAAGATTTTAAGGATATTTTGAATTTTTTTAGGTTACTCGAGTAATATATACTTGTTACGCAAGTAATATTTCAAACCTCTTGGTTTCTCTACAGGTTACTTGAGAAATGTACAACATTACTTGATTAATTCTTTGAGGCTCTTAGTTCCTCTATAGGTTATTTGAGTAATGTAAAGCATTACTTTACAGATATTTTGGAGCTTTTTAGTTTCTCTACATAGTTACTCAAGTAATGAAATCTGATACTCGAGAAATGTTCCCAATGTAAAATTAATCAAACTTTCTATGTTTAATACTCTACTAACACATTACCAAACACTTGAAACTTCTATTTTAATTCAAGTATACTTTAAAACATATTCTATCATTTCTCAAGTTTCAGATATTATTTATTTTGAGTTAAGGATACAAGTGTAAATACTCGTTGCTGGTTTTGTTAAGTATCAAAGTACTGAGTTGTGAATCATGTAATGGATTCAATAATTGGTATAAATATGCTTAAAAAATCATTCCTATATTTCCAAGACAATAATGCCTTTGGAAGAGTAAGGTGTCACACAAAAAAAAATGTGACCAATTTGTTTATAAGCTTAGACTTGTTGTTTATCCAATTCTCTTTTATTTTTCCTTCGATTTGAAATTTTAATCCTCTTACTTGCACCTTTGAGACCTTTAGGTTGGCATTTCATGTGTTAAAAGAGTAAGAGGTGTCAAAGAAATTGAAGCAAAAATGGACAACCTACTTCAGCCAAGTACTTTCACCTTTAAAGCTAATTTCAATAAGCCCCATTCCTTAATTTTGTTGATTAGAGGCTATAGTCCGATTCTGAAAACCTCTAGTATGAGAGAGAGGTGTAATGACCCGTTAGTTGGTCCAGATGGTATATTTGGAATGGAACAATTATTTTACTAGAGTGGCAAATTTTGAAGTATTATTTGTGATTTTTTAGGTGATGTGCAAGGGAAGTGGAAAGTCAAAGATTTGACTCAAGTGGTAAAGGGACCTAAAATAAACCAAGGTATGAGGTGAAACACTAATTGATGGTGTTTAATTAATGCTTAAAGTATTACTTGAGGTATAAATATTTCTCATTTGAATTATGGTGCAAAAAGGGTATTTAGGTAATTTGGGAGATGGGAATATATATATGTGTGTGTGTGTGTGTGTGTGTGTTTGGATGGTTCATTTGCATGAGAAAAAGGAATTGAAAGACAAAGGAAATAAGAGAAGGAGGAGTGGCTGACCGGGAGAGAGCAAGGAGGTAAGGGTTTTCTTCTTCTTCTTCTTCCTTGATTGTTGGTGTGTCAAAGGGGTTGTGAAGCTAAAAATTTCTCCTCCTTCTTCTGCTCCTTCCTTTCTTCTTGCTAGTTTTCTTGTTGAAAGTGTGAAGTAAAGGATTTTTGGAAGTGCATCATCTCAAGTAAGATCCTCAAGAAAGGCTTTTTAAGGCAAGTTCCAATCCCCCTATCTCTTTGAAGCTTTTGATCAATATATTTGGGGGATTCAAGCATAAAATCCCATGTTTTCCTAGAAGTTTGCCTTTGTGAAAGGTTACGTGGAAACCTTGGTAAATCTCCTATGTTTCTTGGTTAACCTTGTTGGTCTCCCTTGGGTTTCAAAGTAGGGTTAGTTTCACCCTACAATCCTAAACGGAATGGTGTTTTTGGGTTAGGGGATTGATTGTGTAAGCTTCCTCTCAATTGGTTTGCGTTTGGTATGTTTAGGAAGGGATTCTATTCTGCTACCCGTCGATCGCTTGAAAGGAAGCTATTGACCGTTCCTAGAGCCTGTCGACCAGAGGCTCGAGGCTGTTGATAGTTTGCTTCAGGTGAGGCAACAGTCGACAGGTTTGGGGGCAACTATCGACCGCTTATGTTGGTTCTTTTAAAGAGGGTTTAAGTCCCAACTTGGATGAATCCTATTGGTTCAAAATTATATTTAAATGTTCTTGGGGAGTGATTATGCATTCATTGACATGGCATTGAACCCGTTTGTGTGCATGTGAAATAGGTTGGAGGACACTTTGTGAGCATGTCTTTCTTATACATATATGATTAACGTGCATACTGTGGGCTTATTGGCATTCTTTTTCCTTATGCATGGTATAAGGGTGCATTTAGTCGTTGGGTGGGAATGAATTATCCTTAAGGGCGTATGTACTTATGAGCATAACCCTAAGAGTGAGCTTTCTAGCCCTAATGACCTCGTGGCATGTGATGTCACTATGACCTTGGGTGGGAGCTAATTATCCTCAAGGGTTGTACTGCGGGGACACGCTACCCTAGGAGTGAGGTATCTGTCCGGAAGAATCAATTGTGGTGGTGGATGTAAGACTTGAAATTTTTGGGTATTGTTCATGAATCATTTACTCATGGGTTTTTATGACAACCCAACCCTTAGAAACCCTGGCGAGGCACCAAGGAATGAGTGTTAAGAAGAAATGGCACCTGCTAGAGTCATAAGAGAGCATAACATAACATTTAATAATCAACAACAATACTATATATATAAGATTAGAAATCATGTACTATCCCATACAATGGGCCATATACTAGAAGCATTACAAAATAAGACAAAACAGGGCCCTCAAAAGCTATACATCCATAACCTGGATCAAAAGAAAACCCCAAGGATCTTTTGTTTTGAATAACTCTATACACGACTAGACACTAGACCCCACATTGTTAGGCTCCCCATCTTTTTTAGTCTTGCCCCTGCTTGGAATGATGCAAAAATAAATTATCTACAAAGCCTAACAAATAATGTAGAAATAAAGACAAGGGGAATAATAGAGGCTAATCACAGATGATAACAAATAATCTCACTCATACACATAGAAATGGGTGGAATCAAGTCACAAGTAGAGTGAACATAAAACACATGCATCCATGCTAGGCTAATATCAACTCACAATGAACATGTATGGAGATTAAGATGCATGCTCCCACATAACCACCCTACATGATCCTTTTAGAGGGGATTTAAGTCCCACACAAGTCCGACCGTTTCGGCTCACCTGAGCTTGACACGAGTCTGGCTTATTGCCCACCCAAGCTTGTCAGTGTAACACCGAAAATGATATCCCAGCGAACACAGTTCATAGCGCGTATCATATATCACATATAGTTCTCAAGACCATGCCATGCATAACAAAACATCATGCTCCACACACAACCCAGGCATAAGATCCCTAATTATTTTCATGCACAAAGCCAATCATACTCGTTTAATCATGGTTGGCATGCATAGAACAGATTCAACAATAGGGAAACATGAGTCAAGAAGGAGAGAAGGGAAATGTAGGTTTGTAGGAGGCTTCTGAGCCAAATAGTGGGAGATCTATCGACAGATGGCTTGGCAGCTGTCGACAGATTGCCCTCTGGGAGGCAATCTGTTAACAAATTGCTTCTAATCTATCGACTAACAGACCCCAAAAACACCAAATTCCCCTACTTATCTCATTCGAACCTTGGCAAGATGATTCAAACTCTTGCCAAACTTTCACCCTAACAAAAAGGCATCATTCCCAAGAAAGAATAAGGAGAACAAATTGTTAGAACGAGAGGTGCTATGGCACACACCAAGAGGGGGGGTGAATTGGATATTTTAAAAATCTTGATAGAACTTGAAAACTTTTTGACCCAATTGAGGTTTCAGTGATTTAAAACATAGAACATATAAAATGACAAATGTAAAGCAAGAAGAATAAATGAGACAAAGGATTTATAGTGGTTCGGCTTAAACTAAGCCTAATCCACTACCTTAGCTCCGACTAAGGATTTTAAACCAATTCACTAAAACCTCCTACTTACACAAGTAGGCCCTCTAGCTACACAAGCTAGGAAATACAACCTCCCAATTTAATGGGCCCTCTAGCTACACAAGCTAGGAAAATAGAAACGATACAAATGAAAGAGATAAGCTAAGAGTTAACACTCTTAGTTACAAGTTCTCTCACAATGAAAAACAAGGCTTAACAATAAATTTACAATGATAGAACAACAAAGCCTTGGAGAGAAAAATAAAACAATGAAAGCCCAAACACTGTAAGCTCGAATAAAATTATTTGCAATTGCTAGATCATCTCGTTTTCGTCCATTAGCCTCTCCTTAATCATCCATGAGTTGTATATATAAGCATCCATAAAGATTGAAGAAGAAACTAACCGTTTTTGTGACCGTTGGAGTTGAAAAACTAGCTATTATAAAATTCTGTGAAACACAATAGTCGACAGAGAAAAGGATTAGTTGACTATTTTTACATGTAAAGCAAGAAATAGTCGATAGTTATATACTGATAGTCGACTATTTCTAATACAAAAATCCAATAGTCGACAGACATACTTGAATAGTCGACAGATGCTGAAATGTGAAGAAATTTTTGAATTTCATGAACAAAAATAGTCGACAGATCAAAAGGCATAGTCAACTATCCTTACTCGATAGTTCATATCTTGCTTTAAGACTTATATACTAAAAAATGCATTTTCTTAAGAAATTTAATATTTCCAGCCTCTCAAAAGAATAGTTCATCAAGCCTAGACATTTATGAGAAATGCCAAATGGTGGAAAACGAGCTATATAGAAATATGATTGGACTTTTACTACATTTGATAGCTACTAGGACGAACATCATGTTTAGTGTTTGCCTATGTGCTAGACTTTAATCCAATCCTAAGAAATCCCATTTTGGAGGCAAAATAGCTAAAAAGAACACTAGTGATCCATATCAAGTCTTTTTAATTATACCAATTCACCCCCCCTCTTGGTGTGTGCCATAGCATCTCCCGTTCTAACACAAATCTCTTTAAAAGCATTAACAAGGGGTTTAGACAAAAAGGAGCAAGTAAATTACAATCATGTAGGAGTTTGGCTCTCAAAATAGAGAGTTTGACAAAATCCAACTCAAGAGCCTAAATCTTAGATTTATAACCATGAGAAAGGATTAAAACTTACCTTAGATTCCCTTTTTGATAATCCTTAGCATTTTTTTTACCTTTAACACCACTTGTAGGCTACCAAACATAGAAATTTTCTTCTTCTTTTAATTGTAAAACAGAGGGTAAACAAAGTTCTAAGCTAGAGAAGAGCTAGAACATGAGTTCCTTACCTTGAAACCCTTACTTGAAATCCCTAACTACCACTAGAAGAAAAGGATTGGAGAGAGGAAGAACCCTAGTCTCGGGATAAAGCTTCTCTTAATTTCCATAGCCTCAAGTTTTGCTCTCTCTTGAAACTTGGCTCCCTTTTATACTTTCCCATCTTTTTTATTTAATTTTATTCCTAAATTTCTAGCCCATTCTAATATCCCATTTTCCTTTATTTGGCTTTTAATTCCCATAAATTAGAGACTAATTACCTTACTTTTTGTTGGTCTCTTAGGGTATGGCCACTCAAGAGGGGGGTGAATTAAGTGATTAAAATTTTTCTCAATTTTAATAAATATTCTTGATTAATGATTTTATTGAAAAATATATATTTGATAAATATAATATATTATATTTGAGATTAATAATAAATGTAAACCACAAGATATAACAAAAATAAATACAATGAGGCACAAGACAATTTATAGTGGTTCGGTATCTTCACATACACCCAATTCACTCTCCCAAAGTCTAACCACCCTTGGGTTCCACTAAAATAAATTCACCAAGGTTTTCACACTAGCTCACATTGGAAACTAGATACACACCTAGATTACAACGGGTTCTAGGAAAACCACCAACACTAAGGTTTTCTCCCTAGTTTACCTTGGAAACTAGATTCTCCTAAATTTTAATGGTTATATGAAACCTATACAATCCACGATGATAATTTAATTGTTTACAAATAATTTCCACACTTGGACACAAATAAGCAATTAAGATAAAATATACAAGACAATAATATTTAAATAAATAAATAAACAGTGACCTCAGTTTGAATGGAGAATATCCGATTTGGCTTTGTGATCTCTTTTTCTCCTCTTGCCTTGTGGCTCTTCGGTGGATGAATAATAAATCTTTGAGAGCCTTTAAATTCTTGAAAATTAACTTGAGAGTTTTTTGGAGCTTTGAATGTGTAATGGATACTCAAAAAATGAGTTTTGGGGGGGTATTTATAAGCATTTTAGCCACTAAAAAAAGTGTTAATATGAAGTTTAAAATTCTAAAAATGTTTAAACTTTCTCAAACAATAAGAAAACATGTATCGCCTTTAATTCAAAATAAATTTGCTTTTTGTATGAAAAATCAAAATTTGAAAATTCAAATATAAGCTTTTGAAACATAAATGATTAAAACAAGAAAATCTTAGGTTTGAAAAGCAATGGCACCAACACTAAGAGGGGGGGAATTGGGTTGTTTTAAAAATTGATTGAACTTGAAAATCCTTTGGATGAAAAATGAGATTTTAGTGAAAGTGAGGATTAATGAAATGCTTGGAACAATAAATGAAACAAATAGCACAAGCAAATAAGAGACACAACGATATATAGTGGTTCGGCTTAAACCAAGCCTAATCCACTACCTTAGCTCCTCACTAAAGATTTTTCAATCAATCCACTAAAACCTCCTATCTTTTCGGATATGCCCTCTAGCAACAAGTTAGGAAATTACAACCTCTTGCTTAAACAAACAAGCCCTCTAGCTATCTTGCTAGGAAATACAACCTGTTGCTTCAACAAGCAAGTCCTCTAGCACTCTTGCTAGGAAAACCAAGAATAATGCAAAAGAAATGATGTAAGAGTAGACACTCTTAGTTTCAAGATCTCTCAATATAAATACAAGGCTTAAACAAGATAATACAAATGATAATCAAAGCATTTAGAGAAAAAAATGAAGCACAATTGAAACAATGAAGCTCTTGAAAGAATGAACACTTGTAAGCTTGAAATCAATCCTCTTGCCTAGTTTGAATCACTCATTTGACTTGTATTTATAGGCCCTTGAGAACCCATTCACGAATCTTGCCATTGGTAGTGGAAAGAGCACTTTGGGTGAGTGAAAAAACTAGCCGTTAGGGGTTTCTACGACACAAACGGTCGACAGATGCAAGGCATTGGTCGATAGATTAGCAAATATTTAAAATCCAGTCGACAGATGAAGAAGAATGGTCGACAGATACTTGTGCAAGCATTCTGTCGATCGACAAATGCATAAGCATCGGTCGACATATGGCTTGAAGCACCACGAAATGACATTTTGTCGGTCGACAAATGCATAAGCATCAGTCAACATATGGCTTGAAGCACCACGAAATGACATTCTGTCGGTCGACAGATGCAAGAGCATCGGTTGACAGATGGGCAAAAACTAAGAGGTCGGTCGACAGATGATGAGGTATCAGTTGACAGATGAAGCCATCATTCAGGATATGCATACAGTTCAACTTATTTTCATTTAGTCAATGTCCTCAGTTTGTTTTATTTATATTTTACTTTCTATTTACTTTAATACATAAATGTCTCATTTTGTTTTATTTATATTTTACTTTCCATTTACTTTAATACATAAATGTAAATAAGAAAGTACCCCCCATTTGAATTCAATAAAAATATCTAAAAAATCAAAATCCATAAGAATAAGAAAGTAGAATTTGGGTTTTAGTACAAACTTAGGATTTTGTGATTTTACCACCTCTAAGATATACACTTTCTATTTCTTAAAAAATTCATTAAAAATCGTTTTAGCACTAATGGATATAAGATATCAAAATATCGAGAGTTAGTTTTTTAAAAAGAAAACATTTTCTTATATGTCTCCTTATAAGGTGCTAGTCTTCCAGACTTAGAAAAATACTAAAACCTTACCAAACGGAGTTTCGAAACATGATGCATGAATTAAAGGATTTTTCAGACATTTGAATTTCGAACCAAAACCATTCATGCATGTTCCAAAATATGAAAAGTTTGTTTTGAAAGATGAGATAAACATAAATGATTTTTCATATTTAAGATTGATTTTTCATAAAACACATTTATGTTTTAGTTGGTCTTTGCCTTAGAACAATTTTAGCTCTATATTGACCAACGACTTCAAGGCTAATTTGAAAATTATTTTAGGAGATTCTTTTAAGACTAAATACTTGACTTTGCAAATTTCCAACTGATATGGAAAATCATAAATTATTTTGGTTTTCATTTTAACAAAGCACTTGAAATTGATTTTTGTTGAAAACCATAGACTTAACTCATGACTTAGGGATAAAACATCATATCGTTTTTCATCATCAAAACTAATCACAAGGGTAGAACATCAGAAAATATGTCTAAAAGAAATCTCCTTTAATTTAAAATAAATTTACTTTTTGCATGAGTAAGAGAAAACATGTTTAAAACCAATTCTCTTTAATTCAAAATAAATTTACTTTTTGTATGAGAAAGAGAAAACATGTCTAAAAGTAATTCTTCTTTAATTCAAAATAAATATACTTTTTGCATAAGTAATAAAAGTATTTATCAATAAATGAAAATTCAAACATAAACTTTTTAGACATAAATGATCAAAAGAAGGAAACATGTTTAAAGACAATCCACCTTTAATTCAAAATAAATTTACTCTTTGTACCCACTCTTAATTCAAAATAAATTTATTTTTTATAAGAGAAAGAAATACATTTATATCATAAAATATTTTTGTTAATTATCAAAACTTAATTAATATGAGCAAGTTGACTCAACACTTTTCAACATTTCCCACTTTTACCCTTAATTTGACTTGCTTCCTTCTCCTATGACTTTGAATATTAAACCTGCTTACTTGCTCTTCATTTGACTCGTCAATCTTCCTTAGTCTTTTACACTTCATTTGCACCTAAGAAATAACTCACAAAGTTATTTTCCACATGATCGGTAGTCCCTAAAATAACAATGTAACCATATCATATTAACGGGGCGTTACAGTTTTGGTATGCATGGCGTGGGTATGTTTCATTAGCTCTATTATTTCCTTTTTGTTGAGTTTCCTGGGTTAGGTTATGGTGGCATATTCGTATTGGCTCATGTATTTTGTGTCCAATTGTTATACTTGCTAAGCCTTGTGGTTCATTCTTTACTTTGCATCATTCTAGGTAAGGACAAGGACAAGGCTGAGAGTGAGTCTAGGAAAGACTGATGTTGTGTCTATAGATGTGTATAGAGCTCACCTAAATAAAAGGTCTTGGAGTGTCTGGTGATGTATTGCTAGAGCTAGACAGACTTCTGTGCCACAAGAGTGTATGTATGTTTTGTGGAAATGACCCGATGTATTATATTCAAAGGATGTCTCTTTTGTTTTGATTGAATGTGTATGCTTAATGGTTTAGTTATGGTGTTTTAACATGAGAATTCATGTGGCATGTTATGGTGGTTTGGTTTAAGTTGATTTTTTATCATTCTACTAATAATCATCTCATGGATCCTCTATCTAGCGAGGGCTCCGGGAGGCGAGCCATTACAAAAGGTCTTGCATGAGCTGGTTCAAGTTAGAACAAACTTAACTTGAGGTTTATAGAGAACAATGAGTGCAATTTTGATTCAAAAAAATGGGTTTGACTAATAAGCTAAAATTCAGTGGTTGAAACTGAAATACAATTTAACCTTAGGAGATTGAGTCAAAGTGTGTTTGGAAGATGTAAATTCTTGAATTTGAGTATTAGTGCAATTTCTAAAAACAAGTAGGTCCAAGGATAAATTGTTAAAAAATTATTGGAGATCAAAAGGCCCATGTGTCAATCACTCGTTGCAAGGTGACATTCATTGAGTTAAATGGAAAATTAAGATTTAAATCAAAAGCTTAGAGCCTGTTCTTTTTGTTGTTTTCAGCTCGTTTTCCATTTTCAATTTTTCAAAACACTCAAAATGCATTTCCTTGCCCATTTTCAAAAATGCATTTTGCAAAACACACAAAAAATTTACGCAGAAAACCCAAAAAGCTGAAATCATGTTTTGGCTATTTTCATCCAAAACCAAGCCCTCAATCCAAAACACGAAAAACGGCTAGTATTTTCACCTACTTCTCTTCCACCTCTTTTCTTTTTCTCTTCAAGCTCGGTCGCCACCACCATCCACTCTACCGCCATCACTGTCATCCATGCCCACCACCACTATCACCGCTACCGCCCGCCACTGCCCAGATCTGCCACTGCCACTACCCTCCACTCCCAGATCCGCCACTGCCACTGCCACTGCCACTACCCGCCCGCCATCTATGCCTGCCACTGCCCTCTTGCCATTTTGCCATTTCTTCTTTGCACCACCCTCCACGCCCAATGAATATGTAATATAGTTTTTTATTAATTTTTTTAAATATATTTTTTAAATTTTGAATAAATTAATGTTTTACTAATTTATGATTTATAATTTTTTTAATATTTATGTTATAGATAATTTAAATCTCAAAATTAATGCTAGATTTTAATTTATAGGTAAAAATAAATTTATTATGGAATTAATAGTTGAGTCAAATTAAAAATGACTTTAGAATGTACTTTGTAATTTTAATACATTATATATGATTAAATTATCAGTTATATCTTGTATTATATTTTAAATTCTTTAAATTAAATTTATAATTTATTAACAAATATTTATAATTTACTTTGAATAAAATTTCTTAAATAAAATATCATAAAATAAGATTTTACAAAATTTCAAAACAAACGTGTTTTACAGTTTTCTGTTATAAAAAATAATTTTTCAGAATGACAAAAAGAACGCGTTTTTAAAAATTTTAAAATAGACACTCAAAATACAAAATTAAAAATGAATTCAAAATTGAAAACTGAAAACTGAAATATAAAGAGAACACCATCTATTAAGGATGTCATATAACTTGAGTTGCAATTTGTTAATCTCTTCTGATTCCCAACAAAGTGGAGTAAGCATCAAATCTTGGGATTATATGTATATATTTATATATATATGAGTTTAAGCACACATGGATGCTTTTCTTTACTAATAGAATAATGAGAAAGAAAAAAGAGTCAAGAGGTGAATAGAAAATAAATACAACGGGCGAAAATGGAAAAAAAAAAAAGAAGAAAGAGAGAAGGAAGAGTGAAAAGAGTGAGAAAAGAATGTGAACCAAGAGTTGGAAAAATTTAAAGGGAATTCAAGAGAGTTTGGCTAAATTAGAAGAAGAAAAAGAAAAGAAGGAGAATTTTTTTTCCATAATTATCTTTTCCAAGCTACCTGTGGTAAAGGTTTATATTGTCAACTTAAAAATGAATGATCCTACATGCTTAAATGTTTACTGTTAATTAAAATGCTTTTTTATGGCATGCTTTGTAGTTAAAATGTATTAAAGAATTAAAGAGATATTTTGAGAATTAAAAGAAATAATGGTAGTTTGTCATGTCTTGAAATTTTTTAACTATTCTTGTAGTTGAGGCTATTCAGAAAAATAGTGAGGAGAATACCTAAAATTTCTGGAATTCTACAATTGCATCAATATCTAAATCACTAACAACAACAACAAAACTCAAATAACTAAATCAATGTATGAATAAGAAATAAAATCAAGGCTCGTTGTAGAGCACTATCCTTAAAGAGTGATTCAAGCCCCCTAGCTTGGAGATAGTATCTTAGTTGCAAAAGGTCCTACAGCTTCACCTTTTAGTATTTAAGGGTCTCTTCTCCTTGAATGTGCACTCAAATTAGGGAGGCCTCACGAATAACCTGGACTTTGCTCTTCTTCTTTAGAAGAAGTAAACAAATAAAGAGAAAAAAGATTGTGATTATAACTTAGGGTAAAAGAAAAGAAACATGCATATGTATGTAGTTAGGAATTAGGTCAAACCCTTAAATCTTAATTTGATTGGGAAAGGAAAAGCCTAAAACCCAATCCTAAAACAATTAGGATTAGGAAATCAATATATAAATTAAGTTGGAGAAATATTCGAGTAACCCAACCGTGTGCTCAATCACACAAGTATTCACTTGAAGTCTAAAGTAATATATAGACACAAGGAGTAAGATATAAACTTCCAATTTGGGGCATGGTTTTCCAACTTGGGTTTGAAATACCCATTAATGAATCTTAAAATTTAGTAGAAACGATTGGTAAGGGATAAAAAAAAAACCTTTATTGTGATGACTAAGTATAACACCATGGATCCTCTAATGACGAACGCCATTAACAGGTGTACCAATGCAAGGTTTCAATTGGTTTCAAACAATATTTTTCGAAAACATCAAAGAAGGTAGCGGAAACATAAACCAAAAATGACCTTGCAAGACTCGTTTCGATGTCCATATACTAATTGAAACTAAACCATGCCATAAGGGGTTTAGTGGGTATACTTTTCAACACTTGAAGGCCGATGTAGAGGTTGAAATCCTTCCGGTGGCAGAAACTCCTTGCTTCCGAATAGCTCTCGAACAAAATTTCGATTAGACCAAACAGTCTCCCAAAGACACGAGAAGCCTACTCAGTTCATCCTCCAACAAGATAGTAAATTCCAACACTCTCTATTTATGCTAGACAGAGAAAGTGAAGAAGATTAAGGTTGGAAATGAAATGGGTTCAAATCAAAAGGGGCTTCTCAAACTTGATAGTCTCACTATCAAGAATAATAGGTTACAATAGCTATGAGAAAGCAAGAGCAGCAATGGAAGGAAGGCAATTAGAGTGTCTTTCAAGCTCTAAAAATAGAGAAGAATTCGGGCAAGGGTTGAGAGAAATCAATGCAACAATTGCATTGCTTTTTCTTCTCCTATTTTGCTTATATATCAAATACTCAAAACCCTAGCCGCCCAATCATCCTTACTAAAGACAAAAGATATGGAAATTGGGCTAGGAACAAGGAGGAAACCAGAAGGATGCACGTCATCCTCCCTTGCCACGTGCCCTAACTTTCCATTACATAAATCGACAAATGATCGTGTGATTTGCAAGCCAGATCGATAAAAACTGTTGATAGCTCGCAGTCTCAAAACGATCTATAGTTTTCCAAGATTGTCTACCGTTTTGGCCTCTTTATCCATAACTTCCAAAAATTGCATCTAGGCTCGTTATTAACTTTTAATAGCACTTTCAATATCTCATAATGACACAAAGGCCCTCGTTAACTCTTAAGGGCATGCACGTCAACTCTTAACGATTGCTCCTTGTTAATTAATCATTTAACCCAATCTGTTAACTCTTAATGGAAACATCATGTAATGCCCCGCTCCCACCTACGAGTGTTACTCACAAATAGTAATCTTACTATTCACACGCTAGGGCAAAGATGAAGAAACGGCTATGTTTCAATGAGAAACGACCTAGGTGGGAACTAGGCTTTGCCCTCCCTTCGCTCCACTTAAGGATCCGGGAAATATTGAAACGACCCCGCGAAAATAAAACCCGAAACCTCTCAAAGTGTCACCCCTTCTCAAGCTCTTAATGAAGAGCTAAAGATGACTTCCCAGGATTCTACAAAATAAACTAACTCACTTGCTTCATATAAATTATGGCATGAGGCCTTAATTATAAGAAAATAATTTTTCTTTGCCCCAACTATTAACCCATTTATCTTACTTCCAATTCCTTTAGAAAATATTTGGATTAATATTTCTTTGGAAAATTTTAATAAAATTTTCCTTACCAAATCTCCATTGATTTTTCTTTTTAATTATTTTAAAATACCTCAAATTTCCAACCCTTAGGAAATAAATTTTGAAATACAAACAGTAAGAATCCTCACCCATTTTTCAAAAATTAAGGAAAATACTCCATTATTTATTTTTCAAAATATAGAAAATTTCCCACAATTGCCTCAAAATTTATATTAATTTAATAATTAATTTCGAGACTTAAATACTCATTTATTTAATTATTTAAACATACTTTATTTCAAAAATTTACAGAATATCATAAATAATTAAATAAAATAAAATAATAAAAAAATATCAACAGTAGTAGGGGGCAGGCAGCGGCAGCCAGCCACGCCCCCAACGCGCGGGCCGCGCACGCGCTGGCCGCCTGCCATGCGCGCGCGCAGCCGGGCCCAGCCGCGCGCCCTACGCCCAGCACACTGCCTCCAACTCTTTTTAATAAAAAAAATTATTTTTTTTCTTTTTAACTCAAACTTTCCAGAATGCTTAAATACATTAAATACCTTCCAAAACAACCAAGTTTGCCACTATTCATCCATATTAAGCAAAATAAATACATCATACACAAACCATACACCAACACATACATTCTTCTTGCTTCATTACCTTCAACCTTCCAAAACTCCCTTTCCTTTAGAAGATTCCCCACCTACATAGAGGTCAAAGGACCTTATGAGCCAATGCTCAGTAAGGGTGCTATGCAATTGTAAATGTAACATGAGAAATAAACATATAATGCAAATGCAATGCATATAATGGGTAGTCCTCCATGCCCTCATAACCACATAGGTTAAGGCACCAACAATATGGCCATAGGTCCACTAGAACACAAACATGCAAATATGACCATTACATGCAACTCATACAAACAATGACAAATGCAAGCAAACCCCACCACTTGGGGTCATCCCTTACCTCTTTTCCTTGAAGCTTCAAGTCCTCACTTGCCAAGACTCTCTCTTTGGCTTTCAACCACCTTAAGAAAAATATTCTTAAAGCATTTAAGATCTTGAAGACTAGAGAAATGAAAGGAGAATGAAAACTGACTTTCTAGAAGAGATTTAAATCAACACTTACCTTTCTCTCCTTTGGAAGCTCACAAGAGAACTCTCCTTGATCTCTAATTTCTTCCACCAAACAAAACCTCCTCCTAGAGATTTCTCCTCCTTTATATATTAAGTCTTGACATCTCACAAGTTCAAGACTAATTTCTAGCCCTTAATCAATCTTTTGAAGAGTAAATCCCAAGCTTTGAAACTAGCACAATCCTTGCGCTTCTCATAAACTCAATCCTAGCCTTTGATTTTAAGAGAACCCATCTCTACTCTCTAGAGAAACACAATCATTGCCATCTAGTCTCTTTAAATCTCCACACTTGATAATAAACTAGAGACTACATCTCCACCATTCATTCTTTTATTAGGCTTATTAGATATTTATTTAATTTGCAAATTTGGCAATCCATGCCACTTTCAAGACTCAATTATAGCCATTAGATCTTAATCCATTTCAAGCTAAATCCTCCACCATTGGGTCAATTCTCCAATTTTCAAAATAAATAAATATAGACTAATTTCAAGATTGGCCATTTTCTCCATTTTTCATTTAATTTAAATCCCATAAATTTTCAAGCATTTAATGGAGACTAATATCTTTTTCTTTTTGATTTAATTTAAATTGCTCTTGAAAGACATAATTCCTTTTACTTTGGCATTTACTTAATCCACCATTTTTCCACATAAATGCATGACTAATTTCTATTTAATAAAGAATTTATTTAATTTTCTCCATAATGACTCTCATTTAATGCTTGAGAGACTAAATTCCTTTTCTTTTTGAATTTCTTTAAATCCCACTCTTGCTTCACAAGATCATGCCAAGTGTCCCACTTACACTTAATCAAACTAATTTATTATTCACAAATTAAATTAAATCACATTTCATGAGATCTTGCCAAGTGTCACCAATCTAACCTACTTGGCTTCCATTTCAATTCCTAATTATCCATGCATTTAAACAAGAATTAAATTCTCCCAAAATCAATTCTCCAATATAAATAATTTCTTCAAAAATAATTTACCCCTTTATGGGACGGAACTCCAAATTATCGTTTTGCCCCTCTTAAGACATCCTATATATTATGTGACTTCTCTTTGATTCAAGAGCAATTATGGAAATTTTCATATACCAATTTTCTCTTAATTGACAATTTTATCATAACTCATCAAGGGTATTACACATCATTAACTCTTAATGACGATTTAAGTCTTAATCATTTAGTCAACCATCACACCCGGATATGCATGTGACCTTCTAGGTTCACTACTAAGTAGCAATTAGGACACTTCAAACTCTTTGACGTTGACCAAACATTTTGGTCTATAACAAGGATCTTTCCATTTCCTCGATATACCCTGAAAGACTCTGAGTAACAACTAGCATTATGTCAGGGCGATCCTACCAGTAATAAAGTCTTATTTCAGAATAAAACTTATTTGGGCTTTTGATTCGTGTGTACTATAATCACTCCATTAGTTATCATTCTGATCGAGTGAGAGTCATGGACTGATCAAACTTACTAACTCAATGATTGTACCAAAATCAGTGTGGTGAGATTAAGATGACATATCAAAACTCTTTTCGACATTGGAACACTTTCCAATCAAGTGTACCTTAACCAAGGGTTTCTACAATCAAGACCACCACTGATCGCATAGGATGTTCATCTCATGTTGGAGGTCGATGGATCCCATTAGTAATTATCTGCCTCCATATGTCATTACACAGGGACCACACAGTGCATCTTCCACCTGGTAACTAGATGGTTCTTAGCAATGACAAATCCCTGACACTAACACACAAGACAACTGTGTTGCTTCTGGTCAAAAGACCAATAACACAATCGATGCCTGTGATAAACCATAGATCCTCCGAGCCATCTGATCTATCACATACATCATATTCAGTAGATATTCCACTAGCATCTATCCACATGTATACTATATCCATCTCATAGATTATGGCATGCGATTCACCATCTTTTATCATTAGTATCTCATACTAATCAAAAGTAGTATCCCACGTGCTAGTCCGTAATTGACTAATCATAGTCCCCTTCCGAGAAGTCTAAGAACTGAGAATTATAATTAAGATATCCTTATTACAAAAGTCCTTAGTCACATATTCTCAACACTTAAGAATAAGACCCTTCAATAGAAAATCTAGGGACTCATTCATATATAATGGTTGGAGAGCAGTGAATGAAGATATGACCTTAAAATATGGAAACATATTTTATTACATATTGCAAGAATTATATCATTAGTACCATAATAATAAATTTTAGATGCCATCTAAATCTAGCATTAGGGCACCAACACCAACATCCTCACCCAAATGTGTTAGAAAAAGTGGCTTCTACCCTCATGGGACCAAACAATACACTCAAAATCTCTCCACTAGACTATTAATGTGGTATTGGGTTGTAAGAAACTCCTCTATTTTAATACCTAGTACCTGGAAAAGTAGAAATACTGTATTAATCAATCTGACCTGAGGCAAACTTAAAACGCTTTATTGAGCTGTACCCACATGGTAACAATCTTGGGTTAGCTCTGATATCACTTGTAACACTACAAGTGCTCATCCACAAGTACTAGCTGAAGGTGACTTATGGGTTCTTAGGACCAAAGTAATATACCAAATACCTTTTTAATACACAATCAATATGGGATCGTGTCATGATGAAATATCATCTAAGAAGGGGTGAATTGGAAATTTTGATAATTATTGTAATAATAAAATTATTTTGCATAGGTTAAAGACAAATATTCTTTTATCAGATGTTGCCACAGATTTATATTTACTAAAACATAGTTTATAAAGATAATTTTGAAAATACTTTAATCACATGATATATGACTATATATATTAGAATGTATTTTGAATGGAGGTAGAAGAAACCCTTTTGCATCAAGAAACAAATAGTTTGAAACACATGGAATTAAATGTATGCATTTAGAAATAATCGTGCAATTAGATAGATTAGGAAAGCCTTAATCTATGCATTGAAAAATTGATGCTTGGAAAACTTTTATGAGAGCAATAAGAGCAGTTATAGAAATACTTGATGTTGAAAATATGTTGAATACTATTTGAAAAGAAATACTCAAGTAACAATATTGATTACTTGATTACTTTGGAAACATTTATATATGCAATAAAAATTTATGCATGAATGCTTAATGATCAGTATTGAGATAAGAATATATTATAAAAAAATAAAAAAATATTTTTAAAAAAACAAATTTAAACTTTCAGTTATAGAAAATATATGCAATGATGAAGTGAAATATTTGAAAATAAGAATGCTAGAAACAGTTATAAAATTATAATAAGCTCATACGGATATTCCTAAATTATGATTTTCAATTCTCATAAAAGATGTATGTATGCAGGTAGAAAATAAATTCTTTATAAAGAATGAAACAAATACATTTTAAAGATGATTCTAACCAAGAAAATATTTGAATGATAGTTGAAAAGATAAAGCTATAAGTAGTAAATATGTGTGAAAATATTTGCATGAAGGATTGAAGTATAATGTTGTAAAAAAAAATGAAAAGCAAGCAATATGGGCACATCAATTTTAGAGTGCTTCAACCAACATGCCTAGTCCACTACTTTAACTCCTCACTAAGGATTTGAAAACATCTGCTAAGGGATCAACTATAACACATATATAGTTTTTACAGACTCAACTAAAACCTTCACTTTTAACGAGCTAAGTAAGAACTCTAACTTTTATTGGTTAAACAGTAACCTCCACTTCTACGAGTTAAGTAGGAACCCCAGTTTTTATAGGAGCAACTATAACGTTTACATGAGACTTTTTCATTCAAGGCTAAGCCACTACCATTATCTTTTAAAGGATCAGGTGTAACTTTTATAAGTTTCACAAAATAATTGTGAAAAGAAATCTCAAAAGAAAAAATATATGATGATACTAAATATTCTCTTAAACAAAAGAGAGATTGAAAACATGACCGAATAAAGCACTCAACTCTCTTAAACTAGTATCTGGTATAAGAATGTTTACATAAGAACATTACCAAATCATTGCTTAGAGTGAATAAGAATGAATATGAAGCACTATAATACCCGAGACTGTTCAAGGGACTCAAGTGTAAATTTACCTTGGGTCATAAGTGAAATCTTCAAAAGATTAAGGTTATAACATAATTTTTGGTATAGTTATAAGTGACCGAATCGACTATAGGGAGTGCCCTGGAGCCGAGATATCTAAGAAAAATGATAAATGATTGACGACCATTTTGAGACGTAATTTATGGTATCAGAAGAAATCGGATCAAAAATAATTTTTGGTACAATTATGATTCAGGCTGAAAAACTAAATGGTCGTAAAGGACTTCCAGGAAGTCAATGGAACCCTGAGAAGGTTCACATTTTGTATAAGGAACAGCCCTTAAGTGGTTTCAAGAGGAAACAATGGGGTTTGCGATCAAAGCGTATATTTAGGCTTAAGTGTAATTTCTTAATTTTGCCTGAGAGAGGTCCAAATGACGTTATTCTTGAATTTTTTAGCATGAAATGGAAATTTTAGAACCTATGGGTCGTAATGACATTGTTGGAAAACACAGGGGTTCAAGAAAATGACCAAAATGAAATTGGAAATAATTAGAGGGGCAAAAGTGTAATTTAAATAAAGTTGCAATGTGAACAGTGCAACTGGTCAACCGCCACACTAAGCACGCCTGGGGAGCCGCTGGAGGTCTCAAAGGGGTCAAGGATAGGCCTCGGATCATGATGAAACATCATAGGTGGCGTAAGGCCAACAAAATCGGCTAGATGTGACCGTTTTTGCGACGAATTTTGCCTATAAAAGGGATAGGGTTTGGCTGAGAATTCAAACACAAAATTTGTGTGTTTGAGAGTATGGATAAGGTGTTTTTGTTCCCCAAGTCAAGAGGAAGATTTCTGAAGATTTTGGTGCATTTTGGAGTGAAAACGAGGGAGATCTAAGCATGGCCGGAAAAGTGGGCGAATGTTGGAGCTAATCTTTAAACTAGTCGACTGAAGGCCTTCCGATGCATTTTTCGAGCAAGTGAATGCACTATGGTGATCGACTAGATGAATAGGTCAAGACAGGTTGGAAATCAGCATGTCACCGAGCAGGAGAAGATGACAGACGCGTGAGCTACACGTGCTAGTCATCACACACAGCCCCCGCACCTACTACATGAAGGCGCATGGCCTATGAGGTATTTTTGGTTTATTTTTTTATATTTTTTCTAGAATTATTTTATAATTTATAGTGGAGAAAAATTTGAAAAAAATACTTGAGTAGCTATTATTTTGGAATTATCGAGGGAAAAATATGAAAAAAATGAGAAGAAATTAGGTGAAAATTGGAAAAATAGATATTTATATTCTTCTGAAGTAAATATGATGTCTAGAGATCGTTAAGGATCAAAGTTGAGTATAAGCTCAATTATTTAGAGCTTAGCTCAAGAATCGAGGATTTGCATGCAAATCGAGGCATTCTGAGTACATCAAAATGTGAGTGATTTTTCTCAATAAACTTATATGTGATCTATTTTGCTTATATTGAACATGATATTCAAAGGTTGCTAAGTTATATGTGCATCTTGTCATATTTGTACATGTATTGTTGCATCGATAGTCGTGATTTTTCACATAGTATGATATTATTAGCATATTGATACTTATTAATGGGATGGGATGTCACCCTAATAGGGTAGCTATAATTCCCCAAAGGTATTGCCATAATAACGTATAGGAGTGTCCCGTTGCCTTGTGTGCATGCCAGGATGACTGCTTAGGATTTCGTGCCCGGCTAGATGGCCAGGAAAGTTACACTAAGGAACATGTTTGTTCATGTCTTTGCTGTTGGTTCCTAATGATGGCAAATATATCCCAAAAGGGGCGATGAATTGGGATTTGTATAATTTTTGATAATTTAAAACTTTGATTGAATGCAAAACACTATGTTTCGAAATATAGGATATATGTTTCAAAATAAACTTTTCTGATAAGTAGGTTTCGAAACCTACTATATATGTTTTGAAATATACCTTACTGTTTTACAAGTTTCGAAATATAAAATGTATGTTTTGAAATCTTTTACCTTGTAGTTCAAAATAACGATCTTTGAAAAAGATGATTTATGTAATTAAGAGTATACCAAAGATGTTTGTATATTAAATATATGTTTTCTATGTATATGTATAAACTTGTTCTCAAGAAAACTATTTTAGTCTTTGATAACAAAACTTATGCAAGCATGTGCAACAGGCAATAATGATACATGAAAACTAAAGAACACTTGCACATGAGATATACAGTGGTTCGGCACCAGCCTAGTCCACTTCCTTCAAGCGTACCCACTTGAAGGATTTTCAATCCCAATCACTTTTTACTAGTGATCACAACAACAAGGGTTTTACCACGGTTCACCCCAAAACCTTACAATGTGAGTTTTTACGGGCTCAACTCAAACCTAGCACCAAGTGAGTTTTTACGGGCTTAACTCAAACCTTACACCAAGTGAGTTTTAGGGCTTAACTCAAACCTTTAACATAATGACTTTTAGGCTCAACTCAAACGTTTACACCACAATGCGTTTTAGGCTAAACTCAAGCATTTATAACATTTACAAGATAATAAAAGTTTTATCTTTTACAACACAATGAGTAATAAATGCCTTACCGAATGGTTGTACAAACCTCTTAACTTGAGGTGAGGAGAGCTGGAGAGATGAGACTCGTTGTTTGCACTTGCTTCTCCTTTTTCACTTCACAATGCACATCTAGGAATGGATGAATGGATCTTCTTTGAAAGCTTTGTCAAAAGACGAATTTAGATCATTTGTCCTTGTGTGTGTGTCTCTAGTGCATGCTCACTTGTTCTTGCTTGTTGTCTGTCTATCAATCTCTTCTTGTCTTCAAATACCTGCTATTTATACCAAGAGATAGAAATCTAGCCATTTATAGCCGTTAAAGACAAGACGGAAAAGTAGGTTTCGAAACATCACATAAATAAATCAAGGTTTCAAAACATGGACAACAGGTTTCGAAACATACAAGCTTTCAGCTAGACAAATCACTTAGAGACAGCATATAATGGGAGACAGGATCTCATGGGCACATGGATTAAACAATGGTCTCCACTTTCAAATTTGAATTTGAATTTCCAGAGCATGGAGAATGCATTAAAGAAATGATATTCATAAAACAAAGTTGTAAAACAAATGCATCTCGATTTTCAAATGATTTGCTGACAGAATGTCAGAGGTTTCGAAACATGACATAATAGGTTTCGAAACATACCTCTCTGGAAATGAGGTTTCGAAACATAATATACAGGTTTCGAAACATAGTCCAAAACCTGGAACAAATGCTAATACATAGATGTTTCAAAATTGCATATGCACTTGAAAACATTGAAAAGCTTTTCAAATGGGTTTCGAAACATGCATGGAAATATGATAGATATTCAGAATGATTTGATTGAAAGCACAATCCACAGCATGTATACATCACAAGTTATTTACATTTTATTTTATTTATATATTTACATCACAACAAGTAAATGTCCTCATTTTATTTTACTTATATTTTACCTTCCATCTACTTTAATACATAAATATAAATAACTAAGTACCCCCTATTTGGATTCAATAAAAATCTCTAGAAAATCAAAATCCAAAACAATAAGAAAGTAAATTTTGGGTTTTAGTACAAACTTAGGATTTTGCGATTTTACCACCTCCAAAATATATACTTTCTATTTAATGAAAAAATCATTGAAATTCATTTTATCACAAATGAATGTTAGATATCAAATTACTGGGAGATAATTTTCCAAAATGAAAATATTTTCATATATGTCTCCTTATAAGGTGCTAACCTTCCAGACTCAGTCGAAAATAGGGTTTTGAAATATTGATACTTGAAATGCTTTTGATTTTTATTTTCACAAAGAAATACATGATATTGAAATTGATGTATGTTGAAAACCATACACTTGACTCATGACTTAGGGATTAAACCAATATATGTTTTTCATCATTAAAATTAATATACAAAAAGTACAACAACATTTGTATCATGCATTCATGTAACTATTTTTAAACGTTCCAGTTGGGACTTGCAATATAGACAGGGAAATGGTTGAGATCTGACGGCATGTGATGACATGTCCAATAGATTTGGTGAGTTGTTTCTGTACTTTGTTTCTTCATGAAGATTTAGGATATGTTTTCAGTCATGTTGAGAAACTTATGTCCCATTGAGGATCAACCTTGTAAATGTAATAATGCTATGTATTACGAATAATGTTTGAGAAATTGATCATGTAAAACTATTATGATTTGATGTTATTTGAGGTAACATTTGATTATTTTAAGGTAATTTGTTATTATCTTTGAGAAATGAGTTTCCATGTATTTAGTTTAAAATATGGTGATGTTTAAACTATGGTACAATTTCCACGTTATGAATAAAGTGAATTCGGTTATGTATCATATCAGATTTTGATTTTAGTTCCCGCATTTATAATGATGTGTTGGGGGATTTTCTTTGGAATACGGTACTTGAGGTGTTAAGAAATGTATCGTATAAAGAGAATGTATATTTTTATGTTGAACCCTAACATAGTGACATGCTGTGACGCCCCAGCCCCACTACCAAGTGCCACCGTAACCCACAGTTACACTATAGGCCTACATCGAGGGCCAGCTATACGCTGCCAACATAAAAGATTAAGATAATATTGATGTCCTGGGTGGGGTCCAAGCTTCGCCGCCCCCAATTGATGAGAACTCGGGTTTAAAATACTTATGCAATGAAAATTTACCCGATTCTCAAACCCGATTAGGCCTTTAAAATATAAATGCAATATCATATAAAGTAAAAAGCATGACTGGTTCACACACTCATAGAGTTATTCATAGCGGGAACTTTAACTTGATCCAAACCAAATTTTATTTAATTCACTATCGTCTCCCATAATCAAATACATGACATATAAATTACACAAATGACACAAGGCTTGACTCACATTCTTACCACCCACAATCACTGTTAATCGACGACTCTTCCATCAGTGTCACTTTTCCTTTCTTAGATCCTGAATCATCTGTTGGGTTAATGAGGGGTAAAGGGGTGAGTCTGGGGACTCAGTAAAGGTAATATGCAATGCAGTAAATTAATGAGCATGACATCATAGATAAAAATGAAGTGCAACGTGCATGCAAGTCCGTCCACCGCACATATCTCAGGCTCTAGGTGGCCTCTAGTGGTTCCATCTATGACCCCATCCTAGGACCCTCATGGTTAACAATTCACTGCCCCATGCCTAAGCACTTTCTCAATATCTTATGCAAATCATAACAAAAGAAATTTACACACAAAGCATATTAACCCTTAATTTGTTTGTTGCTCGATGACCAATTCTATTTCCTTGCACAGGCAGATAGTGTACCTGCATCACCTTTATCACAATTATATATATCCATAAGGTCAAGTAATTCATCGACTAATCACGGATTAAATTAATTTAACTTCTAAATATTATCTACTAATTTAATTTAGCTAACTAATTAACTAATTAATTTAAAATAAACTAATTCGAACCACTATATTATTAACAAGTTAACTAAGTTAATTTAACTATTGCACTAATAAACTTACTAAATTACCTAAATTATTTATTTATTAAATTAACCAAAGTCTTACCTCTTAGGATCGAAAGCTTGCCAAACTCACAACTTCTTCTCCTGCTGCTTGTTCTCACTTATGCCTTTAATCCCATGGTCGCGCTTGCCTATTTATAGGCTTGGCCACTCTCTGCTTGATTTTACGGTGGGTTAAGCCCACTGTTTCACCCTTAATTTAATTGCATTTGTTCATAGCTGGGGTGAATCCTTGGTGGAAGGCTATGCCAGAAGCTGCCATGTGGCAGCAAGAAAAGAGGGAGCAATTCTCTGCCCGTGAACTTCTCAAAAGCTTAGCCAACACGCCTATGCATATATCATATATTATATCTTATCTATATATATTATGCTTTTCTTCCTTCCACTCCATTCCATGTGCTTGCAATTTATTTCAAATGTGCACCACAGATTCTCGTCCCTTGGTTGACGTCCACAATTACCAATATATATATTCTTTATATAAAATAAATTATATCCATATAATATACTATATTAATATGAAAATTATTTACTAAAAATCCCATTTAGGTATTGCTTTAATTGCTACTATACCTTAACATCAAATTAATAATTATTGAAATACTTAAAACTCATAATTAATTACTCCAAATTACTCGATAAGGCCGATTTCGTCCCTGCGTCTGCACGGGGTCTTTATTCTACTAAAAAATGCTTCAGAGTTGCCTCCCTGGCAAAACCAAACCACCCCTAGGGTCCCCTCAGCTTCCCGGAGGTCTCCTACAATCATTTGGTACTGACATCTATTCGGGTTTATACAAAAATTATTTCAAAATTTATTTCCAATTTAACTGCTTCCAGCATCATCAGTCTCACCTCGAGACACTCACTAATCTCATGCCCTCTTCCCTAGACATCCCAGTCTCGAGACATTTCCTGCCGTCGATTCAGCAATTTATTATTTTCCTCAAAATCGCACATAACCTAGTAAATCACCTTAAAACCCATAAATTAATTATTTCCAAAATCAGGGATGTTACACATGCCCTTGAGAAGAGAAGGTTTTACAAGCATTATCACTCAAGTAGTAAGCTTTTACTCAACTAGATTTTGCTCGCTATGCTAAGGATAAGATTTGAATTACAATGATCTCACAGTAACTTTAGGCTTTTCATTGATCGGTTATCTCAACAACAGCGACCTCTTTGAATCACTTAACCTTTTATAGAAGCTTTAGGCTTTGTCATTTAGCATTGAAATCTGCACACAGTCACAACTTCTTTTGATTTGACCAATAATGGTCAAATTTGTTAGAAACCTTATGCATATTATATGAATAAGCATTAAGCATACTATGCATAATCATATTTATCAATCTTTTATAAGAGAACAAAGTTAGACTTCATAGAATAATTAGATAAAGCTCTAACTGTCAAAACTATCATCTTTTTGTTCACTGAGTAACGACTATAAAATTTGAAATTCAGATGTTAGTTACTCGACTAATTCCTAGAGATACTTGACTAATATAAGGCATACTTGATTGGACATTTCATGTAATCGATTATATAAAAGTCTTACTCGAGTATAACCAAGTTATTACTCGACTGACTCAGAAGCCACAGAGACTTTGCATTAAGCACTCGACTAGAAGGCTAAGCTTACTTGATTAACAGAATCATATACTCGAGTACAGATAACTAATACTCGATTAATCTTAAGCATTGAGATTAGCCAAATCAATCCAATCTTTACTCGACTAATATATATAGATACTCGATTAACAAAATATTTTAGTTGATTTATGATAAAGATATACTTGACTAAGGAGATGCTTGAAATTTTGATACCAAAAAGATACTCGATTAAAAATAGTCCTTACTCGATTGATTTCAAAAACATAGAGAGTTTGTAAAAATTACTCAAGTAGGAAACCTTGATAGTCGATTGAAAATAAATTTGCTAAAGTACATAATAAATTGATTTGAATAGCAGATAAAACAATACTCGACTGAAAATATGCGCAAATTTTATAATTGTAGAGATACTTGATTTTTCCAAAAGCTTACTTGAGTGGAGAAAGGTCCATACTCGATTATGCAAAGTATCATGCTCAATTGAAGTTTTAAGAAATATAGTTGTAACATCCCGCATCGGGCGATAGGAATGACCGAATCAACTTACCCTGATGGGTTTAGGCGAACTTCCTAAGGGTCACCCATTCTTGAGCTACCCTAGCTCAAACATGCTTAACTCATGAGTTCTTTATCCATATTTAGCTCAAAAGGTATCCAGGTAGTATTATTTTCTTCCTTATTATTCTCGATATATATACTAGTTTCTCTAGAGTCTCTTCTTAGACCTGACCTTGGGCTCTCGAGGTATTACAGTCTCCCCCCTTGAGCACATGACGTCCTCGTCATGTGACCTTACAACTGATCCCAGATTTTTTCCCCTTTGGGGGCTGCCATCCTAGACGCTTGCCATGAGCTGCTTCTTCTTCAGGCCCTTACGCCCCGGCTCCACTCCCCGCCTTCATCGGACCACCTTCTCAAAGGGTCGATGGCTGCACTCTCACCCTACAAGTAAAACACAAAACAAAACACAATAAAAAATTTATATTTTTTTTCTTTATTTAGGCGAGAGGTTTATACTCGTCAGTGTACGAGTGCAGTTGTAGTCCAAATTTAAATTTACACTTTCTGGATGAGTCCAGATCATCTACTGAGAGATTTATTTATGGTAAACGAAAAAAAATGTCACACACACGTACACGCATTTAGATGGATTGATAACAAGATTTTTTATGGGTTTTTTTTATAACAAATACTAGAAAATATGAGAATATGAAATTGGATAGTACTTAAGTTAAGACAATTTTAGTGCCAACCCGTTGATTCTCAAATTTTAGCATAAAAGATTAGCACATTAATTTAATTTCAGATATGAGGGTTTGTTATTAAATGCAATTAGAGATAATGATAGTTCTAGTTTAAGCAATCCCCATACATGATATGCGGGATTCTAATTTAAGCAACTACTATAAATTCAATTGTAATTAATACACAAAACAACTAAATTAATCATCCGGGTTTGGGTATGATAGCGTTTCCAGTTCTAGTAACTCTCATGCGGGACATGAAAGCTCTAAGTTAGACTTACGCTTCAATCCAAACCTAGTGATTTCTCAATAATCAAAACACACTCATACTGAAGTTTAAATTAATGTTACTCATTTAAAGCACAGCTTTTTTTGAGAATCATTGGCGTTGGACACTGTCCTTGCCTTAATCCAATATTAGATTTAGCCACTCATCTCCATTTGAAAATTAATTGACAGGAATTTAAATGACATAATTTAAATAACAGAATTTAAATTACAGGAGTTAAAATAGTAGAAACTAACTGACCATTTAGGCGGTGAACAATTAAATGACAAAAATTAAAATTACAGAAATTTAAAGGCATAAATTAACCGGCCATTTAGGCGGTGAATAATAAAGTAACAATAAATGACATAAGAATTTAAAAGAACAAAGAAAAGAAGTAAGATCACAAGAGAAAACAATAAAGAAAATGAGAGAGAACAAAAGCAATTCTCAAAGAGAGAATTCTAAGGAAACAACTAAACTTTGATTCAAGAATAATAATTACACTTACAAATGCAATTAAGTGAGCTATTTATAGGCCACAAGATGCAATACAAACCACACAATTTCAATTATTCAACTAGACATAATTATATTTAATGGGCACTCACACACTTAAAGTTAAATGGATTTTACCTATAATACACACCTACTATTAAATGGATTTTAGCTAAAATACATACCTAATAAAGCACTCATAAAGTTAAATGGATTTTAGTTATAATACACGCCTAATAGTTAAATAGATTTTAGCTAAAAAACACACCTAATAAAGCACTCACATTAAAAAATATATAAAAATAGATTTCTATAATTGGGTTTTTGATCTTCATTAGGATTAAAAATAATGCTTGGGCCTTCTCCAAATGATATCTTCCATGTGTTGCTCAAATTGGACCTTAATTTTTCATGGACTTTAATTCTTCATGGGCTTTAATTCTTCATGGGCTTTAATTCTTCATGCCTACAAAAAAAAATAATGTTATTAATAAATTATATTATATTATATATATTACATGTACGCATATAATGATGTACATGTATTATATATAATTTTATATATTATTATTATTAGTTTTAAATTTTACTTTAGAACTTCATTTCATTTATTTTTAAATTTAAACTTGCATATAACCATAAAATATATATTAATATCTAATTTAAGCCATTTTTAAGATCAAAAGAAAGGTGTAATTATAACATAATTTTTTCAAAATTAACCACTAATCAGTCTACTTTGATACCACCTGAAATATCTTACATCGAACGATATGAAGGACCAGATAAACTTATCCTGATGGGCCTACGCGAACTTTTCAGGGGTCACCCATCCTTGAACTACCCTAACTCAGGCACGCTTAACCCGTGAGTTCTTTATCCACGTTCAACCTAAAAGGTATATAGGTAGTGTTGTTTCCTTACTTATTATCCTTGATATATATACTAGCTTCTCTAGAGTCCCTTCTTAGACCTGACCATGGGCTCTCGGATATTACAATAGCTTTATAAGAACATACTCAAGTAGGTTTTTAAGATACTCGAATGAATAGCTTTAATACTCGATTAATTTTAAAAGAAAACTGAGCAATACTTGATTGACTCAAAAGCTATTTTTAGATTGAAAATTAGTGTAGAAGCTTTAAAGAATATTTGAATACTTTGCCTTCAAAAGCTTCTTAATATTTAGTTGAACAAAAATGCTTTTATACTTGGCTAATATTAAAAGCATTTTCAAAAGCTTTTCATCATGCTTGACTGACAAAAAAATTATTTTGGTAGTTTTGAAGGATATAAGAACATATAAGCCTATAGTTCTCTAATCTTAAAAAAAGATTTTCAAAAGCTTCATACTCTTTGATGAACGCAAAATTATACTTAGCTATTTTGAAAGATATACACATATTTGAGCATGGAATTTTCCAATATAAAAATATTTATAAAAATATTTTTAGAAATCATCAATAAACCAAATTTATTGAAAATATATTTTTCAAGAGTATTTTTTCCATCAATCAAAATGCAAATTTCTCAACACATGACATTGAGATCACATTGAAGTCCATCAATCATTCTTGAGATCACCATAGTAGTAATGAGTAGTTAACTTCGGTGATAGTATTCTTGATATCAAAACTAGTTTAAATTATGTAAGGCACAAATCATGCTTTTGGACATGTAATTACAAGTATTCTTGATGGTGTAAAAATACGACTTGGACATAGGATTCATTTGTTGTTAATGTTGTGTGCCTTAATACTAGATTTGAATGGCGTCTAGCGGACTTGTAATTAATACATTCATTGTACCTTTGTATATATCAATATAAGACAAGTTTTCTTCATTCATAAACTCTCCAGTTAATATATGAATGAATTCTAAGATCTTCTGTTTGAGAATCTTATTCTCAAGATGTTGAGACTATGTCACATGATTCTCGAACTTCTTAAATGATTCGTAGTTCTTAACTTCTTCGGATGAGGACTCTGATTAGTCAAGTATGGACTAGCACAGGGGTTACTATTTTGTTCAGTATGAGATATTGATGAGAGGGTGGTGTGTCACACGCCATGTAACATTGGGATGTAACTAGTAGACTTGTGGGTGGTTGATGGAAAATAATTCACTGAATGTGGCGCCGATGACTGACCACATGGCATAGTGGATAATGGTTATGTCGTCAAGTTGCGATAGTGTAGCTAATCCTTAGACTGAATTGACATAGTTTTCTTATGTATTGGTGTGCGGATTTGTTAATGCATCAAACCATCCAATTACGAGATGAAAAGGTTCATTTATGTGGTTTCGTATTGCTGGTCTATGGAGGTAGGTGTTTAAGGAGAGGATCTATCACCCTCGTCATCACTGATAGGGTGAACATCCTATGTGATCTTTTGTTAGTGTGACGGACAATCCCTGGCCAGGGTAGATTGATTATCATGAAGGGTGTTTTCTAAGGTATCATCTAGTTACACTGATGAGCTCAGACATATAGTTACTGAGTTTATCACTTATAGCTCTTGTTCAGTCGGGACGTTAAGTGATGAAAAGATTATAGCACACAATAATCGTCAACTGTAATAGGTTCACTTGAAGTGAGACTTCACTGTCACCCATACTGCCTTGAACTGTTTCTAAGCGCTATTTAGGAACTCTCATATTGTTATTGGGATATGGAGGGATTCTAGTGATGGGTCAAGGTGTTAACTGGTGCCAAAATGTTTTTGGTGCTATCTTATTGATGGTAGTGAACCTAGAAAGTCACATACCATATAGTGTTGCATTTGGTATTAACGTTGTGTGCCCAATGCGTCTTGAGGAATGATGGGTCAAAAGTTGACTAGCTGGGCAGGAGGGTCGACTTTTCTTAAGAGAAAATTGACTTTCAATGCTTGCAGGAGTGGATTTTCAGTGCTTGCAAGAGTTGGCTCTTTGTGGTAGTAGAAGTTGACTCCTAATAGCAGGAAAGTCAACTTCTGGCTCCGCCTCAGCCAAGTTAATGTGTTCCACGTGTCAATCAATTGGAGGGATTGGTCGCCTAAGCAACATAAGATGAAATTCGATGCGGGTGGTCTATTGAATAAACAAAGAATTCACTACTTTTGTAATACCCCAAGAGCCAAAGAAATGGTAGTATATATTGAGGATAAGTAAGGAAGGAAACAACACTGTTGGATACTTTTTGGGCTAAATGTAGGCAACGAATTCTCAGGTTAAGCGTGGTTGAGCTGGGGAAGTTTAAGGATGGGTGACCCTTGGGAAGTTCGCGTAAACCCATCAGGGTAAATTGTTCTGATCCTTCTTATCACTTGATGCAAGAGTTACAAGTGGTATCAAAGCCGACCCTTGGTGAAAGTGATCCGATGAGGGCGGGGAGTGGCACCGAGGCTCGAGGGCTTGTATAAGGAGCAACTTCTCGCAGGCTTCTAGGATGGCAGCTCCCAAAGAGGAGAAGATCTAGAACCAGTTGTAAGGTTACATGACGATGACGTTATGTGCTCACGGGGGAGAGAATGTAATACCCCAAGAGCTCAGAGAAATGGTAGTATATATCGAGGATAAGTAAGGAAGGAAATAACACCAGCTTGATGCCTTTTGGGCTGACTGTAAGCAAAGAACTCCCAGGTTAAGCGTGCTTCAGCTGAGGAAGCTTAAGGATGGGTGACCCCTGGGAAGTGCGTGTAGGCCCATTAGGGTAAGTTGTTTCGGTCCTTCCTATGGCTCGATGCATGATGTTACAACTTTTCTCTGCGTCTTTTTCTTCCTCTATTTCCTTTGTAATTCTGTTAATTCTGTTGTGATTGAAATTAATTTGTGCGTAAAGTTCATGCCAAGTATTTTGAGATGCGGGTGTTGGAGATACGAGCACCCTCTTATCTAGCACAAGCAGAGGTGATCGGAATGGTGCCAGATAGTATCCTAGGTGTGGACAGCCTAAGACCTCCATAGATTGAGGTGGAATTAGTCTCAATACAGAAATAGTTTATGTACCCCAACCTGACATGGGGCTTTAGGTACGCATTTATTATTATTCATGGGATGAATATACGCGTTGTTTAAATACCCAAACTATGTATGGTGTGTATTTATTGTATTCCAGTGTACATCTCTGATGTGTATAAAAAAAATTAATTTTACTTGCACCACCATATGTGTAATCCATCATTTGCTATAATGTTACATGTTTGACTTATGTAAGAAAATGTCTATTTAGTGGTTTGAATTTTCAAAACAACCTAGTTTCAGGAACTTATAGTCAATGCTTAGAGTTAGACTAAAATTAGTCAAAGGCTCAACTATTAATTCTAATGCGTAAAAAACTGTTAGTGTTGGTGCTCTAATGCTAGATTTAGATGGCATCTGGCATTTGTAATTACGGGACTAATGATGTAATTCTTGCAATATATATGACAAAATGTCTTTTCATATTTTGAGGTCATATATTCATTCATAGATTTCCAATCATTATATATGAATGAGTCCTTAGATTTCCTATTGAATGTCTTATTCTTAAGTGTTAAGAATATGTGACATTTGACCTTTGTAATAAGGATATCTTAATGATAATTCCCAGTCCTTAGACTTCTCAGATGGAGACTATGATTAGTCGAGTACAGACTAACACATGGGATAATACCTTTTGATTTGTATGAGATGTTAGTAATAAAGAATGGTGAGTCGCATGCCATAATCCATGAGATGGATATAGTATACATGTGGGTAGATGTTAGTGGAACACTTACTAAATGTGACGCACGTGATGAATCACATGGCTGAGGATCTATGGTCTATCATAGGTTTCGATTGTGTTATTAGTCCTTTAACCGGAGGCAACACAGTTGTCTCATGTGTCAGTGCCAGGGATTTGCTGTTGTTAAGAACCATTTGATTTCCGAGTGGGAGATGCATTGTGTGGTCTCTATGTAGTGGCAAATGGAGGCAGGTGATTACTAATGGGATCCATCGACCTCTAGCGCGAGGTGAACATCCTATACGATCAGTAGTGTTTTTTATTATAGAAACCCCTGGACAGAGTACACTTAATTATAAAGTGTTCCAATGTCAGAAAAAGTTCCGGTGTGTCATCTTAAGCTCACCACACTTATTTTGGCATAGTCATCGAGTTAGTAAGTTTGATCAGTCCATGTCTCTCACTCAATTGGGATGATAACTGATGAATGGATTATAGTACATGAGAATCAAAAGCCCAAATAGGTTTTATTCTGAAGAAAGAGTTCATTACTAGTAAGATCGCCTTGACATAAGGTTAGTTGTCACTCAGGATCTTTCAGGGTACATCGAGAAGATGAAGAGATCCTCGTTGTAGACTAAAGGTGTTTGGTCGACGTCAAAGCGGTTGACGTGTCCTGATTGTTATTTAGTAATGAACCTAGAAAGTTACACGCATATCTGGGTGTGATGGTTGACTAAGTGATTAAGATTGAAACCGTTATTAAGAGTTAATGACATTTGTCGTTAAGAGTTAACGAGTTGGATTTAAATGATTAATAATTGAGGAGCAATCATCAAGAGTTGATGGGCATGTCGTTAAGAGTTAATAGGGGCCTTAATGTCATTATGAGATAGTGAAAAATGCTATTTTGAGTTAATAGCGAGCTTAGATGCAATAAATCAAAGTTTGAAAATAAGGGCCAAAATTGTCGACAACTTTAAAGGAACTGTCAATAGTTTCCTTTGATATGTAAGCAAACTGTCGACAATTTCTTTGAAATTGTCAACAGTTTCTGTCGAAGTCGCTGAACGTTTGCACGACCGATTTGTTGTTTTGTGTAACGAAAAGCGAGCCATGTGGCAAGGGCAGACAAAAGAAGGACGTTGTGCGTCCTTATGGTCTCCTCCATGTTCCCTAGCCCTCTCTCCATGTCTCTTGTCCGTTACAAGGGTTTTAGGTGGCTAGGGTTTATGTGGGCATGTATATATATAGGAATGTGGAAGAAAACGAGAAGAACTTTTAGCTTTGTTTTGTGTGAGATTTCTCTCAACCCAAGGCTCGTTTTTCTTTCCATGCCAGAGCTCACTAAAGCCCTCAATCATTGTTTCCAATCTCTGCTCCTTGTTAACTCCATTAGCTAGAGTAGCAAACCGAAACATAGAGAGTTTATTTTTTGGTTTTGGAGTTTCATTCATTTCTGTTTTGAACCCATTTCGTTTCAGCCCAAAATCTCCCACATTCTCTCTGTCTGGCATGAAGAGAGAGTGGTGGGATTCGATTATTCATCGGAGCATGGACTTGATAGGCCCTCCGTAGTTTCGGGGGACAGTTCGGTCTAATCGATCTAAAGGAGATTCAGGAGCTGTTCTTGGAGCAAGGAATTGCTGCCACCAGTGGAGTTCAACCTCAACATCGACCTTCAAGTGTTGAAAGGTATACCAACTAAACCCCTATGGCATGATTTAGTTTTCAGTTTGCATATGGACTTTGAAAATGGGTATTGTAAGGTGTTTTTCGATATTGTTTCAGCTGGTATCTTTGATATTTTCAAAAAATGTTTTTGAAAATGGCTTAAACCCTTGCATTGGTACACCTCGTAATGGTGTTCCTCATCAAAAACCTCTATTATCAAAACCAAAATATAGAGTTTTTCGTAAGTTGATGCTTTACTCTATTGTATTAAAAACCGTGCACTAAGCTAATGATTAGGCGAAAACCAATAAGATCTAAGATTGTGATTAGAGCAAATGTTTAAAAAGATGGGCACTAGATTAAAGACCCACCAACCATTAATACATTGAAGAAGATTTCTTGATGAAATACAAAGAAGAGGTTGTTAGTCGAAGGAGTAAAATGGGAGACGTGAAAATGGTAGCTAGGCTTTCTTGGATTAATGTTGGGTTCCAGATCTAAAACCCAACCTTATTGCTTCCCTATCTTTCCTCATCCTCCTTACCTTTCTAACTCAAAACCCTCTTGTCAACTCTTTGTACATCTTTCTTTCTAGGGTGAGAAAGGAAAAACCATACACACAAGTCAATTGCACCAAATAGTGATATCATAAGAGAAATGGTTGTTATAATTTGATAATTTTAAAAACTACTTAAATTGGTTTGGTTTTTGCGCACCCCCAAGTGACCCTAACTTGAGTCTACCCTGTGCTCGCACATGCCTGGGCCCAACAGCCTCGAGTGAGGTCACTTGGGGGTGTTACGTGCGTGTCCGTGTCCACGCTCGCGCACTCGTATGCCTGCGCTCACTCTCGTGCCTGTGTCCACGTATGTTAATACCCCAACACCCTCGAATGAGGGTTATTCGGGGGTACCACAAGCACGCCTATGCGCCCACGCCTGCGAGACTCAGTCAAAATTACCTCCAAACTACTCATCGAGAAGATCGGAATACTTGACACCTGACAGCCTCTTCCATCACTATAAATAGGGGGTCCTTCTCCCCATTCGGTATGTGATCTCTCATACTAACATTTCCTTTTTGTATTCAATTACTCCATATTTTCTAGAGATTAACTTAGGCATCAGAAGGTCTGCACAAGGTGTAACACCTAGTAATCCTAGTGTTATGAGAATCAGAAAGGAAGTAGGAAAACTTTCAAAAATGCCCTTGAGAAGGTGTTAGATCCTTGATAATATTGGTGCCCTATGAGAGGGGCATTTTGGTAATTTGGATAGTGAAGTCCAATAAAAGGTATTTTGGTAAATTGAAAATAATTCCTATGTGAAATTAGGTGAGTAAGTGAATTAGATCCCAAATTTGCAATTATGTGGAGATATATGGGGTTAATAAATTCACAAAGGGTATTTTGGGAATTTTAGAATCAATTCCATAAAGGAATTTAATTATGAAAAATGGAAAAAATGGTGGATACTCAATTATGTGGTAAAGTAATTAATTTTTCTTATATTGGAGAATAAATGTGGTGATGCCACATAGATGGATGAGATTAGAACTTGGAAGCCAATGTTAGTGTCTTGAAGTGACACATGACTTAATGTGGTCCAAGCTAAATGAAAGAATTAAATAAATGTAAAAGATTTGAAATTAGTCTTTCAAGTATTAAAGGAGAAGCACGATGGTGTTGGATTAAAAGAAAAATTCAAAAGAAATGAAAATGGTCAAACATTAATATTTGGAAAATATGGAGATTTTATTAAATGAGAAAGAAAGCATTTATGTCTTTTAAAGTGGTCTCTCATGTGATGGTGGAAATTAGTCCCATTAAATTAAATGGGAAAGAAATTAATTATGTCTCTCAAGTGTAATGGTTGGAAATTAGTCAAAATAAATTAATTGGAAATAAGAGAAAATTTCCAAGTGATCCAATGGTTGTGCTTAAGTCTTGAAAAGGTAAAATAATTCAATGGATGAGATTAATCAAGATAAAGAGCATGGATTGTGCTTTCTCCTAGAGAGGAGACTGATTTATTTGAAATGAATGGTGGAAATTTAATTCTCCTTAAGCACATGAATTGTGCTTTTAATGAATGGTGGAGATCCATTCTTGAAATTGGAAAATGGTAGTATATAAGGGCAAGTATGGAAGACTTGTTTTCCCTTTGGCCATTTGAAAAAAGAAAGAGAGAAGATGAAAGAAATGAAGAAGAAAGAGAAGAAGGGAGAAGAAATGAAGAAGGAATCAAGGTAAGTTTCCTTCTTCTTCTCTTTATTTAGTGTTCTTGTATGCAAAGTAAGTGAGTTCTTGTTTGAATGCCATCTTAGATGGGAGAAGATGTTGATGGAAGCTCTCTTGAAATGAAGATTTGAAGATTCAAGAAGAGGTAAGGGATGGCCCCATGGGAGGGTAGTCTTGCAATGGGTTGTAAGTATGTTTCATAAATGTATATGTTGCATTTGGCATGTTCTTTTATGTTCATGAGACTTATGGCCATAGGTTAGTTTGGGAACATGGTTAAATGGTGGGGTGATGCCTCTAACCTTGGTGGGTTGTGAGGGCAAAGAGACCTAGCCACACTTGTATGCATTTGGCATCATAAAATTTTGTTATGTTCATATTTACTTTACCCTTATTGAGCTTAATAGCTCATGATGTTTTTATCCTCACATATAGGTTGTGGAAGCATGGGAAAAATCAAGACAAAGTAAAATGGCTTGTGGAAGCATGGAAATGAAGATTCAAGTGTATTGCATAGCTTAGGGAAGCCTACCTTATTGTGTTTGGTTTATGAGATGTAATTTTAATTGGTTGATAATGGCTTGTTAAAGTCTAAGATCATGTGTGTATTTTATATTTTGGAATGCTTGAATTTATATTGAAATGAGATTATGGCTTGTGGCATATTGAAGCCTAAGTTTTGGTGAAGTATTATTTTTGGAATGTTATGGAAGCATCAAGAGTTTGGTTTAAACCTTAATTATAGAGTAATAGAGGCAAAAATTGAAGGAAAGTGAAGTATATTTATTTAGTTTAATATCTGGAAAATTTGGGGTTTAAAGCCCAAGAAAAAAAAAAGGGAAAAGAAGTGAGGGGGCAGCAGGGGCGCAGGCAGCAGCCGCGCACGTGTGGGGGAGCGCGGGCGGCCGCACGGCCAGCGGCCTAGCACGCTGACAGCGTGCAGCCCTGCGCGGGCCCTAGGGCACGTCGTGGGCTCCGCCGATCGAATTTTTTTAAAAATTCCAAAAAATTGAGAGTTTTGGGGCAATTCTTAATTGATTTTGGGCCTTGGAGAAATTTTCAAAATAAAGGGATTTTTCGGGCATTTTGGAGAATAATGCCGAAATTTTAAAAAATTGAAAATTATGAGTTTTTTCTCCAAAATTGGTAATCAATCAATGGATTGATTTAAATGGTGATTTTTATGGAGCCTGGTAAAATTCTTGGATGGAAAAAGAATTAAATATAAATAAGAAAATGGCAGTTGGTCATTTTCATGAGTTTTCTTTTCAACCAAATGCGGTATGGTTGAAGCCTAATTCTGTTAGTGAATCCTGGGATTGAGGGAAGAGAAGGACGAGCCTAATTCCCATCTAGGGCATTTCGTCTTGAAACATGGTCCACCCTTCACCAAAGGCCGGGCAGGTGGGCAATTCGGGTAATTGTTCACGAGTAACACCCGTAAGTGGGAGTGGGGCGTTACACAAGGACCATTACCCACATCTTTAACCGATCTTCTTTCCAGACAAGTCATCGATCATTCGGAGAGGTCATCCTATAATATCTCGAGAGCCTAGAGAAGTTAGTATATATCGAGGATAGTGTAAGAAAGGAAACAACACCAGCTGGATACCTTTTGGGCTGAATGTTGGTAAAGAACTCTCAAGTTAAGCGTGCTTAACCTGGGGTAATCCAGGGATAGGTGACCCCCCTGGAAAGTTCGCGTAGGCCCATCAGGGTAAGTTGTTCCGTTCCTTCTTATCGCTTGAACGAGACATTACAGGTGGTATCAGAGCCAACCCCCGAGCCTCTGAGCGCGATGGTGGGGTAAATCTCAGCGAGGAGGCTGAGTCTTGAGGGGGGTGTGTAGGCCCCTATGGGGGGTGCGTGTAGGCACCTTAGGCGAATCCCACATCAACCATGCAAGAGGGGAGATCTGGGACCGGTTGTAAGGTCGCATGACGAGGACGTCATGTGTTTAAGGGGGGAGAATGTAATACTTCGAGAGCCCAGAGAAGTTAGTATATATGGAGGATAGTGTAAGAAAGGAAACAATACCAGCTGGATACCTTTTGGGCTGAATGTTGGCAAAGAACTCCCAAGTTAAGCATGCTTAACTTGGGGTAATCTAGGGATGTGTGACCCCCCTGGGAAGTTCGCGTAGGCCCATCAGGGTAAGTTGTTCCGGTCCTTCCTATCGCTCGAATGGGACATTACAGGAATGTAATACCCCGAGAGCCCAGAGAGATTAATATATATCAAGGATAGTGTAAGAAATGAAACAACACCAGCTGGATACCTTTTGGGCTGAATGTTGCCAAAGAACTCCTAAGTTAAGCGTGCTTGATTTGGGGTAATCCAGGGATGGGTGACCGCCTTGGGAAGTTCGCATAGGCCCATCAGGATAAGTTGTTCCGATCCTTCCTATCGCTCGAACGGGATGTTACAGGTGGTATCAGAGCCGACCCGGGCCGTGTGTTGGGACCTGTGTACTAGCCAAAGGCTGGGGGTACTGGACTGAAAACCGTGTACTAGCCCAAGCCTGGGGGTACTGGACCGGGGACACTGGACGGGGGAGAGCTGGGACCAGTTGTAAGGTCGCATGACGAGGACGTCATGTGCTTAAGAGGGGTTGAATGTAATACCCCGAGAGCCCAGAGAGATTAGTATATATCGAGGATAGTGTAAGAAAGGAAACAACACCAGCTGGATACCTTTTGGGCTGAATGTTAGCAAAGAACTCTCAAGTTAAGCGTGCTTGATCTGGGGTAATCCAGGGATGGGTGACCGCCCTTGGAAGTTCGCATAGGCCCATCAGGATAAGTTGTTCCGGTCCTTCTTATCGCTCAAATGGGATGTTACACATCCATCGTTACCACCTCAGGAAAGTCATCCATTACTCTAGAGATTCACCCATCATCTGGACAAGCCACTATTGTGCCATTCTTAGACGGTCTTCCATACCTAAATTTATTGTTGTAGTTCAACAACAATAGTTGTCAAGTAAGGTAACAAATTTACAAATTTTCATTTAATAATTTAGAGTTAAACCTTTGAGAAAATCAAAATGCTATCAATTTTTTTACTTCTCTCTCAACCATGCTACTTGGTAACTTGGCAAGTCTCAAGTTTTTTCAATTTTTATTTTAAAATAAAAATAAAAAATATCATTGTTGTTGTAACTATGTTTTCTACTTTTCTTATTCGTGTTGCTAATTATTATAACTCAAATCGCTAAGTTATGCTTTGGATTATTTTGATCACATGGGGTTAGTTATGGTTTAGAAGGTAAACAAATTACCTATCAGGTTTGACTTGAAAAATGTTTTCAAAATTACCAACTATAAGATCTCTTTTTATTATTTCTCCATCTTTAATTGGATCAATAGAAATAGGTTCCTAGCCCCCAGGGGTATAGCCTGATAGTCTTGTCAATCTCATTTGAACCCTTCTCCGTCATGGCTAGAGTGTTGTTCTGGGATCAAAACCGAGGGCCATCAAGTCCCCTGATTTAACTCATTCACCACATTTTGGGGTCAGTAGATGAGAGTGTTCGTGATGGGATATTACCCAAAAAATAGAAGTAGGTTCCTAATTTGGAACCCAAATCTTTAGGTTTCTTTTCTATAACTAATAGAAGATAAGGTGTTATAACCCTCGGGTAGAACTTACCCTTAAAAGCTAGCTGTTAAGTGGAGGGTGCCTAAGAGGTTATAAACCCACACCAGAATCCTGAACTTCCAATGTTGGACAAGTTTTATATCTTACAGTGGACCATAACATACCACCACGCTCCGCAGCCTGGCGTTCACGACGATAGGATGTGCATTAGCCACTACTAGTCTCAGGCAAACACTGCAATGCTAATGTCATTTTTGTTGGCGCTCGCTTGCACTAGGAGCCATGGGGTCGGCTCTGATACCACTGTTATAACTCTCGGGTAGAACTCATTCTAAAAAATTAGCTGTTAAGGAGAGGGTGCTCAAAAGGTTATAAACCTCGTATTAGAAGCCTGAATTTCTAATGTGGAACAAGTTTCACTCCTTACAGTAGACCATAATAGAGGTATAAAGACAAAATGAGTAGATGGGAGTGAAAAGGGAAATGAGAAATGAGAAATGAGAAATGAGAAATGAGAAAGAAAGAGATTATAGATGAAGGGTTTGTTGAGAATCCCTAT
This sequence comes from Diospyros lotus, assembly GCF_014633365.1. Lineage (NCBI taxonomy): Eukaryota > Viridiplantae > Streptophyta > Magnoliopsida > Ericales > Ebenaceae > Diospyros > Diospyros lotus. Next base: position 15,152,525 of record NC_068344.1, read on the forward strand.
CCTCGATGGTTCTCTACAATCCCACTAATTCATGGAGTGGCAATCTTCGTTTATTGTTGAATGTGCAAGAAAGGGAGAGAGAGGGCAAATGAGTTTAAGTAAAAATAAAAAGGTTAATTCTCTTTCTCGAAACACAAAAATTTGATGTCCTCTGGCTTAAATAATATGAAGCGACGTCGTGACTTTGCAAGTTGGGGTTTTTCCGAGAGTTTTGATTTTTGACGGGGAAAAACACAAGAACTCTCTCTCTCCTGTCAGTCTCTGTGAAAGGAAAGGAAAGGAAAAACCAGAGGCCTCCGGCGGCAAAGGGAGCATAACTCCAGAGATGAGATATAACTTTAATTTGCCGGAAACCAGCGCCGACGAGCCCCCAGCCCTAACACCAACGCCCAAGGACGACGATATCGAATGGCTTCCTCTCCAGAACCACCCCGTCTTCTCCACCGCCTCCCCCGCCCGCTCCTCCGCTTCCCGGTCGCCGACCAATCTCATGGCTTGGGACGGAACTTCTAGGCTTTACTTCTGGGACTCCGCCAAGCAGTACCTCCACCGGATCTCCATTCGCTTGGGCGATCCCGACCATTCCTCCGTCCTCGCCGCTTCCCCCCCCAAGGTTCAAATTCTCTTCGCTTTTCAACGTGTTTGTTGGGCTTATGAGCTGCCCGTGTGTTTTGACATTTGAGCAAACTTACCATGAGCGACGTCAAGGGTGTTTGGCTATATTTCTGTAACGCTTATACACGAACGTTCGCTCCAAATTTTTGTGGGAAAAAAAATGTGAAATCCAATTAAATTTATGAGCGCCCGAAGCTGCTGGTCCATATTTTGTTTTTGTACTTTTACTTTTTGTTCTCATTTTTTACGCCAGCAAATTGAGTGTGTGGATGAAGTTCAGAATTGCTTTTGAAGAGGATGTTATATTGATAAATGACCTTTAATTTTTGGGAAAATGGCTCTCTGATAGCTGCATAAGTAACTTTAAGCTTGATCATGTTACTACTTACTACTACTGCCTTTTCCCCTTTATTCAGTTAGCCTTGGCAGTGCCCTTGGGTCCTGTAAATTTTTTTTAACATGAAGCAGAAGCAAGCTTAAATTTACTCTTTTCTTTCGGTTAATGGTTTATGAGGAATACAAAATCATTAAAAAATTGGAATTTCATATGGTGTGGATAAATAAGAAGCTACATTTGAAAACTACTACTTGTTGGATAAGTTACACATTTAGCTTGTGAATAATTGTTTCCTGGCTTTGTGTTTAAGCCTTGTATTGATTATTTTGGATTTCCCTTCATGATTTGGTCTAGTAATTTGCAAATTTGAAATTGATGATGCTAGTAATTCTTACAGGTACTGAAACCAGATGTTCAGCTCACTTTTGTGGTTAATAAAATCTCTGTAAATAGAAATGGATCAGCAATACTGCTATCTGGTCCAGATAATCTATATGTCATGTACCTCTGTGGCCGAACTTCTATGGGTGATGGTACCTCTATCTGCAGGTATGGTCAAAAGTACAGAATTTTGAATTCTATTCATATTAACCAAATGCCAGTAGGCAGTAAGTTACCAGCCTTTCTTAAGATCCTATTGATATGCTACCTTCTCATTTTTTACAAGTTTGAATTATTGTTATTTTTCTTTCTTTCCTCAAAGTAAAATGTTGAAAAATTTATGCAGTCTATGGATAAGTCTGATCGGTATTGGATTATGCACAGCCATTTGATCATAGGAAGTCAGATCTCGGGGAATGTGTTACATGAAATTACTGTTCCATATCAATTGAACTTATGTTCAGCTGTGATTTGCTTGATTTGGCCATATGTTGTGGTTAGTGACAGACTGCCAATAGATCAACTACCTACTTGGTTTGTTGGACTGATTTATGGAAGCTTCTGACCTATCCTACATGTGGAATTTGTACAATCTATGGGTAAGTTTGACTAGGTATTAGATTATGCATGGCCAGTTGGTTAGGGTAAGCTGGATATCAGGGAACAAGTCAACTAAAATCACTGTTGCATATGTTCAGCTGATGTGATTTGTGTGCTTAAGCCATATGTTGTGGCACATGACATACTATGATGAGATTCTAAATTTCATTCTGATTGTGTATATTTCAAACTGATTGTTTATATTCCAGCTGATGTGATTTGCATGCTTAGCTGGACGGGTTCGTGGAAGATTGTGATACCCCACTTGTTTCTAGTTGTGTAGAAGCCCCCAAATGTGGACTTCTACAATCCTAGCCCTAGCATTCCTTTCTAGTCTGGATGGTTGCAGTAGCATGCTTGACTCCTATGTGGTCAATTTATAGTCACATCATGTAGCCCAGGAATTTTTATGGGATTAAGGATATGGAATAATGGGACAAGGGTGATATGTGGGAGGAGTCCACCTCCTTGGACAGAAACCTGAAAATTCCAGATAACTGACCCTAAATATGAAGTAAAATATCAGAAGGTATTGAGACTGAATAAACTTCATTAAGCTCTGCTGATAGTACATAGAAAACCCCTATTTATGAACCCCTCTATGTTCTAGAACGGACTAGACTCTTAACAAACTTAAATGACTTTTGACCAACATGTTGACTACTTTTGACTATACAGACCCCTTGTTGTGGGAATTAACTTTCCCAAGACTCTTTAATTGACTGATTTAATGGAGAGGTTGAAGGATTGGGCTAATACAAAATATCTAGACTCTTAATTAACAAATAAGAAAGAAATTTGTTATTATTGTCCATCATCACATCGAACAATGTTGATTGAATTTGATGGGTGCTTAATTGTATTACCTGGATGTTGGTAGGGGTTCATTTTTAAAGAGTCCTAGCATAGTTGTCAAAGGCATGCCTGAGGCGTGTGCCTCATGCAAGGCACAAAGTGCAAGGTGCTTGTGTTGCATAGTGTTAAAACCCTGTTTCTTGTACATTTGTCATCTTAGATCTTATTTCTTGTTGATTTGATTGTGTTGGAGAATCATGGGAGTACAGCTGGAACTAATTATGGGAAGGTTGAAAAAATGACAGGAAATTATGGCAGCAGATTTATTGGGCAAGAATTAGGGAAGACAGCTTTTTGATAGACAGTTTTTATGTTCTGTATAAGTGTTGTAAAATATGTAATTTCCATGTACATAGTTTCCATTTTAGGATTCCTATTCTGTACCTTCTAGCTTATATATAAATAAGAGGAGGAGCTGTGAGGTAGGTTGTCTCTCCTACCATTTCATTCTAGCCTAATTGCCGAATATTCTAACATGGTATCAGAGCCACGATTAGGCTAGAACTAGGGAGGCACGATCTGGGCAGAATGTTGCAAGAAGAGGTTCAGTCCTCTGGTGTAACAGGCAACTTAGAATTCTATGAAGGGGTCAAAGCTGCAATGCCTGCTGATAATCTGTCTCTTTTTATAAGCCTGGTGAAGTTGGATGGAAGCAACTACTTGGCATGGTCCTGCTCCTGCAAGCTGTTCATCAAGTCCTGCTCCTGCAAGCTGTTCATCAAGGCACAGGGATTGGAAGATTATATCACTGGAGTGAAAGTTAAGAAGCCTACTTATGATAATATCAGTGCTCGAAAATGGGAGTTAGAGAATTCCCTTGTCATATCTTGGCTGATAAATTTGATGTAGCCAAGCATTGCAAAAGGATACTTACTACTGGATACTGCATGGAAGATCTGGAATGCAGCCTCTCAGACCTACTCACAAATATGGAATGATGATCAGATATATGAAATCAGGAAGAAAGTCCATGAGACTAAACAAGGAGAATGGACTGTGGCTTAATAATATGCAGAATTGAGCAGCTTATGACAAGAATTGGACTGCTACTAGAATTTTCGGGCTGAATGTCCTACTGATGCCTCTAAAAGTCCAGAAGATTATAGACAAGGAGAGAGTTTTCGATTTCCTGCTAGACTCAATGTAGAGTTCAATTAGGTAAGAATACAAATTCTAGGTAGACATCCATTCCCAATTCTAAAACAAGCTCATTCCTATGTTCAACAAGAGGAAAGCAGAAGAAATGTCATGCTCCTACCCACTACAAACAGTAGGTCAGCCATGGCAGCAAAATCCTCAACTGACAGAAATACTTCCAGTCAAGGGACCACCAATAAAGACCTGCTTCGGTGTGACTTTTGTGGGAAACCAAGGCATACTAAAGAGACATGTTGGTCTCTCCATGGTAGACCTAACAGAGGAAGAGGGAAGAAAAATGAAGGCCCTCCTCAAGCACACTTGTCAGAGACTGCACAGACAAAAACTGAATCACGTGCTGAAGTTGGGACTGCCAATCTTTGAAGAGAAGAGTTGGCATTTTTGCAGCAGTTGATGACTAAGTTTAAGATGGAATCACCTGCATCATCATCATCATCCTTCCCTACAATACCTTCCTCTCATTATGCCCAAACAGGTAAAATTATTACAATTTTACAGCACTTAACGTTTCTACCTCATTAGAACAATGTCCCTGGATTATAGACTCTGGAGCCTCAGCACACATGACAGGTTCTTCCAAATCATACCTAAACTATCTTCCTTGTTTTGGCAGAGACAAAGTAAGTAGATGGAATCCTCTCCCCCATTTCTGGAAAGGGCTCCATAAACTGCACCACATCACTTAAACTTTCTTATGTGCTCCATGTTCCTAATTTTGCAAATAATCTGTTGTCTTTCAGCTCTCACACATCATTTAAACTGCAAAGTCACCTCTTTTCCCACTTATTATATCTTCCAGGACTTGAGCACAGGAGAAAGGATTGACTATGGTAGATTGGTTGATGGCTTGTATCTGCTGGACAGCAACCATATCAGTCCTAAATCTGACAGTCAAGCCCTACAAGCTAACTTGTTGACTACAGCACAGAAGCAGTTGGTTCAGTGGCATTGTAGACTGGCCACACCTCATTTATTGTCTTAGGAAAACAATTTCCAAGTTTAGCTCAACATTTTAGTCTCAACTGTACTATGTGAGGCTTGTGACTATGCTAAACATACAAGAAATTTTTATCCTACAAACAATAATAAAAGTACTGAGCCTTTTATGATTATTCACTCAGATGTTTGGGGTCCTAGTAAGGTAATATCACTGACTGGTTATTGACTGCTGTAGCCATACCACTTGGGTTTATTTAATGACAACAAAAAGTGAAGCCAATACTTGTTTTCAAACATTTCACAAAATGACTTTTACTCAGTTTGGTGCTTGAACACAGTCAGTTCCTAAACAAGGAACCTAGGATTTGGATCGAGTATTGAGATGAAAAATCTTGATACTTCCATTCAAAGGTAGAAATTTTACTTATACAAGTTTCTATGCTATCTAGTCCTACTATTTAGGAGATAATATACAACAGATTTTAGAGTACAAATAAAGCAAGATAATTGGTATTTTTACTCCTATCTACTCCTATTATTTATCCTATTTTTAAGAGTTCATCTTCATTGTACTTGATCCCTTATCACCATCGAATCATTCTCCTATTGCTGCATATCAGCTACGACTTCTTCTCTTTATGTTAACTCCTTAGCAGCTAGGACTCTCCACCCCCCCCCCCCCCCCCCTTCAGCCTAGGAATAGATATCTCTCATTCCTAGCTTGTCAATGAGAGTCTCGAAACTTGGTCTTGCCATGGATTTGGTGAGAACATCTGCCACTTGTTCTGTTGTGGGAATATATATCAACCTTATATCTCCCTCTTCAATCCCTCATTGGATGAAACTTCGATCAATCCGGACATGCTTCATTCTATCATGTTGCACCTGGTTGTTGACAATGCTTATGGCCGACTTGCTATCACAATATAGCCTTGTTGGTTTGGTTAGAGGCATTTGTAGATCCTCCATTAGTCTCACTATCCAAATTAGTTCACAAATCCCTTGGGCAATTGCCCTAAATTCTGCTTCCGTACTGCTTCTAGCCACAACAGTTTGCTTCTTACTTCTCCATGTGACTAAGTTCCCCCATAACTTTGTACAGAACCCTGATGTAGACCAACTGTCAATAACTGAGCCTGCCCAATCTGCCCCGGTGTGAACCGTTAGCACCTCTTTCATTAGTCTTTTGGAACATCAATCCCTTACCCGATGTGCCTTTTAGGTACCTCAAAATGTGATAAATGGCTGTCAAATGTTGTTGAGTTGGAGCATGCATAAACTGGCTTATGATGTTAACTGAATAAGCTATGTCTGGCCGTGTTAAGGAAAGATAAATTAATCTTCCAACTAGTCGTTGATACCTCCCCTTGTCAACCGGTGGATCATCATCCCTTCTTTCATACTTCCAATTTCTTTCTAGTGGAGTATATATTGGTTTGCACCCAAGCATACTTGTATCTTTTAGAAGATCAAGTGTATACTTTCTTTGGGATATTATCATACCTTCTTTCCTCCTTGCTACTTCCATCCCTAAAAAGTATCTCATTGTTCCCAAGTCCTTTACCTCAAACTCTTCTTTCAATCTCTATTTTAGGGCTGCCATTTCATTGATATCATCCCCTATAATGATAATGTCATCCACATATACTATTAAGATGCATCGTTTTCCATTTCCATGTTTAGTGAATAGAGTATGGTCGGCCTCACCTTGCTTATAGCCAAATTGTTTCAAAGTCGAGCTGAACTTCTTAAACCATGCACTAGGAGATTATTTCAAACCATAAAGGGATTTATGTAACTTGCATTCTTTGCCAATTGCTCCTTGTTCCTCAAAACTGGGTGAATCTTCATATATACCTACTCTTCTAACTCCATTTAGGAATGCATTCTTGATGTCGAATTGGAACAGTTCCCAATCTAAATTCACAGCAATAGATAGGAGCACCCTAATTGAGTTTAGTTTTGCCACCGGAGCAAACGTCTCCTTATAGTCTATCCCATGGGTTTGAGAGTACCATTGGGCAACTAACCTTGCTTTATAGCGGTCTATACTTCCATCTGATTTGTATTTGATGGTAAAAACCCATTTGCAGCCTATAATCTTCTTGGTTTTTGGTAGATCAACCAGTTCCCATGTTTGATTGCTCTCCAACGTCTTCATCTCCTCCATCATAGCCTTTTTCCATTTTGGATATCTCAAAGCTTCTTGTTTACTGCCTGGGATGGACACTCCATCCATGGTCGTAGTGAATACCTTAAACTGAGGGGATAACTTGGAATAGGTTAGGTAATTTGACATTGGATGTTTTACACAAGACCTTACCCCTTTCCTGATAGTAATTGGCAGATTCAAATCGCTATTCACTGTGCTGTTTTCTTCACTTGGTGGACCTGTCCTTGGTTTTAACGATTGGCTGATTTGAGGATCCGGTTGTTTTTGTCTCCTTGAGTATACCTTAACAGGTTTTTCAGGACTCAAGTCTCCCTTTATACCAGTCTCCCACTAGTTCAGCTGATGGGTGAATAAGTTTAGAGCTTGAGGCAGGCAGCAATTCAAGGTTATTTGGGTTACAGGTGGCTGGCTGAGAACAATCAACAGCTTCTGTTTGAACTGGGTCTTCACTTGGAGTAGAGGAGGAGATAGGTAGGATGACCAGCATTGAAATAGTGAGATCCCAATCGTTTTCCCCTGTTTGTGATTGATTACTTGAGTGGTAGAATTTAGTTTCATCAAATGGTACATCACAAGAGACAAAGAATTTTTGTGATGTAGGACAATAACATTTGTACCCCTTTTGTGTGGGTGAGTAACCAATGAATATGCACTTGAATGCCTTGGGTTCTAGTTTATGGCGATTAGGGTTTGTTTGGTAGACATACACCACACATCCGAAGACTTTTGGAGGAAGAGTGTTGAGTATCCTAACATGCAGAAAGATGGACATGAGGTTGTGCAATGGAGTTTGATATTTTAGGACTTTGGTTGGTAGCCTATTGATCAAGTAAGAGGCTGTTAGGACTGCTTCACCCCAATATTTGTTTGGAGTAGAACTAGTAAACATTAGGACTCTAGCCACTTCAAGCAAATGACGATTCTTTCTTTCAGCCACTTCGTTTTGTTGGGGTGTATAGGGGCATGTGCTTTGATGTAAGATTCCATTTGTGGTGAGGTATTTAGTGAAAGGGTATGAAAAATATTCCCCACTATTATCAGTCCTAAGAATGCAAATAGAGGACTGAAATACGTGGATCAACTTGTGGAAATTCTGAAAAATTGCACAAACCTTAGATTTTTCCTTCATTAGGTATACCCAACATACTCTTGTGTGGTCATTTATGAAGGTCACAAACCACCTAGCACCACTCAAGTTTGGAACCCTAGCTGGTTCCCAAATATCACTATGGATCAAGTGAAACGGTTTGGAAGGAGTATATGGTTTTGGTTGATGAGAACTATGAGTTTGTTTGGCAAGAATACAATGATCACAATTGAGTACCAAATTGTTTTTATTGATGATAAATCATGGTACAAGTGTTTCAAATATTGAAAATTAGGATGACCAAGACGTCTATGCCATAACAAAATTTCAGAATTCAAGCTAACTAAAAGAGAAAAACTAGGAGCTAACTGACTAGGAAGAGCCTTGTTGTCCAATATCCAACAAAGACCATCATTTTTCTTAGCACTGTCAATCATCTTCCCCGTGGACCGACCTTGAAAAATACAATATGAAGGGAAGAAAGTTACAATGCAATCCAAATCCTTAGTGAGTTTACTCACTGATAGCAGGCTACATTTCAAATTTGGCACATACAAAACATAATCAAGAGATAAACTAGCCACACACACACTTCCTCTTCCCTTAATTGAGGATATTGTTCCATCTGTCATTAGAACCATTAGTTCCTTCTCTTTCACCTGAAAATTCTCAAGTATGGTAGTAGATTCGGTCATATGATCTGATGCTCCGATATCTACAACCCAATAACACTCACTCATCCTTCTAGTAGTTAAGGAGAACACTGAATTACCTTTTTGTGCTATAGGCATAGAAGGGTTGTTTGCAAATCCATCTGATTCCTTTGAAATATGGGTGCCATTTAACAATTTTTGTAAGAACTCCACCTGATCAGCTGCAAGATTTAACCCCATACCTTTTTTTGCCGTCTGAGCACTTGCTATTGTTGCATTCTGAATACTTGTAGCTGCATATGCTGGCCTTTCCTTCTCCTTCCTGCTCCTCAGTTGCCAGTTTGGTGGCTTTCCATGAAGCTTCTAGCATGTTTGCTTTGTATGATAGGGTTTGTTACAGTGTTCACACCACTATTTGGCCTTAGAAACTTCTTCTCTCTTAGATGCAGCAAGTGCAAAACCAGTATTTGGTTCTGGTTGAGTCAGTATAACTCATCTCCTACTTTCCTCTTTTTTGACTTCTGCAAAGACTTTTCTGAGAGTTAGCAGTGGCTTGATACCTAGAAGTCGACCTCTTACTTCATCCAAGTCCAAATTTAGGCCTTGGAGGAAGTCAAAAACCCGCTCTTTCTCCAACATTCTTTTGTACTTCTGACTGTCACTCAAGCACTCCCACTTTGGATCAGAAAACAAATCCATCTCTTTCCAAAGTTCTACTAGGTTGTTGTAGTATTCGGTGACCCCAAGACCACCTTGTTTTGTAGTCCTAATGGTTGCTCTGATCTTAAAACACTGGGTTTTGTTTTCAAGATCAGAGTATAATTCTTGGACTGCATCCCACACCTCTTTTGCAGTCTTGTAAAACATATAGGTTCGGCCTATCTTTGATTCCATTGAGTTGATCAGCCACACCATGAGAATATAGTTTTCTACTTCCCATCGTTGGTATTCTGTTGACTCTTCTGGAGGAGTTGGGACAACCCCAGTGAGGTAACCGAACTTCCCTTTTCCTTTGATTACCAAGGTCACAGACTGAAATTTCTTCCATTTAACTTATGCTGTGTAATCTGCAACGTCTGGCTATCCATGGTGAGAGTGTTGGCAGGAGTTATGGTCGCCTGTGTGATCGGTGGTTATGGAATTGAACTACGAGAGGATTCTTCAATCATAGGAGTTGGGGTTGCTGGATTGGAACTAGCCATGTTGATCGAGAGTCTTGGTTATGATAACCGAGCTCTGATACCATGAACACCGTCAGTTCCTAAACAAGGAACCTAGGATTTGGATCGAGTATTGAGATGAAAAATCTTGATACTTCCATTCAAAGGTAGAAATTTTACTTATACAAGTTTCTATGCTATCTAGTCCTACTATTTAGGAGATAATATACAACAGATTTTAGAGTACAAATAAATCAAGATAATTGCTATTTTTACTCCTATCTACTCCTATTATTTATCCTATTTTTAGGAGTTTATCTTCACCACACTTGATCCCTTATCACCATTGGATCATTCTCCTATTGCTGCATGTCAGCTATGACTTCTTCTCTTTATGTTAACTCCTTAGCAGCTAGGACTCTCCAACTGTGCTAAAATCAAGGTATTGAGAAATGACAATGGATTGGAGTACAAAGACAAAAGCTTCCAAGGGTATCTAAGGGACCAAGCGATTGTACATTAGACCAGCTATATAGACACCTTAGCACAAAATGGTGTAGCTGAGAGGAAGAGTTGAAATCTATTGGAGGTGGCAAGGTCTCTTCTATTTACTATGAGGGTTTTAAAAACCTATTGGGGAGATGCAGTTCTTACAGTTACATATCTCATTAATGGGATGCCCCTAAAGACTCTTGACTTCAATACTCCATTATAATTGTTGTTAGGACATCATCCTATACAATTCCACCAAAAATATTTGGTTGCACTTGTTATGTAAGAAACCATTCCCCTACTATCAGTAAATTGGATCCTAGAGCTCTTAAGTGTGTTTTTGTAGGATATTCTTACAAGTGTTATCATCCTCTTACATGAAGATTATTGGGTAGTATGTTACATTTTAAGAAGATGAGAGTTACTTTCGAGTTATACTATCTCCTCTTCAGGGGGAGAACTTAGCGAATGAAGAGTTGGAAGAGCTGATAGAGTTAATAGAGATGTCTCATCATCCTTATCATTCTATACAATGGTTAGAAACAATGAAGACTTCCAATGGTGATGCAGTTGAGTGGGAGGAGAATAAGGATGTGAATGTGGACAAGAAAATTTTGAAATTGAAGTTGGTGGTGAGAAGGTTGCTTTGGAGGATGAAGAAACTTCGGATTAGGGTCTGATTAGATTAGGCAAGGGGGAGTTACTAACCTATTTCTGTAGGAAACAAGCCATTTAACACACTCTTCCTAGTCATAAAGAATTCCTGGACTCAACAGACACTGGTAAGTGCTCAATTGACCCTAAATCCCTTGTTTCTGATCCTAAACCCATTGTTTTTGATTTGGATCTTCTTGTGGCTATTAGCAAAGGAGTTGGGAGCTGTACTCAACATCCTATCTCCAAATTTGTTTCTTATGATTCCTTATCTATCCCCTATAGAATTTTTTTGTCATCCTTGGAGTCTGTAACTGTACCTACTGATTGGGAACAAGTTATCAATGATTCATGATGGGAAAAAGCAATGATGGAAGAAATGAGGGCTAAAATAAAACTTGGGAACTTTCATCACTTCCAGATGGGAAAAAACTTTTAAGCTGTAAATGGGTTTTTACAGTCAAACACAAGGCTGATGGGATGGTAGAAAGACTCAAAGCAAGGTTGGTAGCAAAGGGATTCACTCAAACATATGGAGTAGACTATGAGGAGACATTTGCTCAAGTAGCAAAAATAAATACAATTTGGATTCTACTGTCTTGTGCAGCTATATCAGGGTGGGATTTACATCAACTAGATGTCAAGAATGCATTCCTGCATGGAGAACTGGAAGAGGAAGTTTATATGGAGGCACTATGTGGATTTACCAATCCAGAGAATGCAGGAAAGGTATGTAGACTGAAGAAGACCTTGTATGGCCTAAAACAATCTCCTAAGGCTTGGTTTGATCGGTTTAGCAAGACAATGATTAAAATTGGATATCAGCAAAGTAATGCTGATCATACTATGTTCTTTAAGAAAGGAGGCGACAAAATCTATGTTGATGACATTGTTGTGATATGAAATGACCCTGAAGAAATACTGAAGCTGAAGGAATATTTAGAGGAAGAATTTAAGATCAAAGACTTGGGAAGCTAAGTTACTTCCTAGGAATAGAGGTTGCCTGATCAGATAAGGGTATCTTCATTTCTCAAAGGAAGTATGTCCTAGATTTGCTAGAAGAAACTTGCATGTTAGGGTGCAAACTTGCAGACTCACCTATTGAAGTCAACCACTGGCTCAAGAGTGATGGAAGAGAAGGCGTTGACAAGGACATATATCAAAGACTAGTGGGTAAGCTAATCTATCTTTCTCATAATAGACAAGATATTGCCTATGCTGTGAGAGTTGTAAGCCAGTTCATGTAGAACCAAAGTCTACTCGCCTTGAAGCTGTAAACAAGATCCTAAGATACTTAAAATTAACTCTTGGTGAAGGTCTGTTGTTTTCTAACCAAGGTCATGCAAATGTTGAAGGATTCACTAATGCAGATTGGGCAAGATTGTATCTCAGTAATGAATTTTAGTTGTAGGATAACAACTAAATCTTAACTGCACGGACTTTAGATGTCTTGTCTTATTTTTCTTTTTAATACTGCAACTATGGTCAAATAACCATTTCAAATGTGTGAAAAGCTATAATAGTTTTTCAAATTCATACAATAGGGCCAATCACCCTATATATACACGCAGAGATTTACAAAGTAGGAGAGATTACAATAAGGAAATTATAAGGAAAGGAAACATAATCAAATCTATACAAAAAAGTCAAACAATAAACATGGAAAGATTCCACAACCAATCTCACAATCACAGGAGATTAATTGGGATGAATCTTGCTCGATTGATTCTTCAACAAAATGTAAACCAATAATTACCCAGAAGTTCTCTTGTCAAGAAAGGCCTTAAGGAATTACAATTATTATTTGAGTGCTAGCTGTGATAGAATCATCTTACAAGTAAATTGAATGTAGAAATTATTGTTGTTGAATTGTTAACCACTGTTTGATCTAAAAGCTTAAACTATTAGAGGGTTAACTTAATTTTTTATACTATTATTTTACTCTCAACACGCCCCCTCACTTGTAGCCAAGCTTCACTAATAACTGGTCTAACCATGTGCAATAATTTAAATATTGGCTTACAGTGAGGTTTGAACTGAGGACTTTTGTTAGCTTTGATATCATGATGAATTGTTAGCCACCATCTGATCTAAAAGATTAACCTTTTAGATAGTAGGATAACTTTATTTTTTATACTATTATTTTACTCTCAGCTGTTGTATCACACAAATGGGTGATCTAAAGCCTCCAATTATTTGGGTTGTATCATTTTGTTTAATTTTTTTTTTTGTTTGATATGAGTTTATGAGCCTTACAAAAGATATGGCCACAAAATAGAAATGATTGGCGAGTTAGAATTTGTGTATCCAACCGCACCTAGTGAGTTTAAATCTTGGCTTTGTTGTTTTATTTTATTTATATTTTTAGTTATGAGCTAGACTGAGCTGTAGATTCTAATATACATTTGTTTACTTACCTTCAGGACTGTTTCAATTGGATCACAAATTTATTTCAACAGAAAAAACATTATACGTATGTTGCAGATTTCTTGGCACCCTTATAGTGACACTCATCTGGGAGTCCTTTCTTCTGATTCAGTTTTCAGGTAACATATTCCTCTTTGATAATTGTTTGGTATGGTGCTGGACTATGTTGCTGAAATATTGCACAATGCAGAAGGCTTTGGCATGGAATGCACACTACACTCTATTGTTGCTGGTTCTTGCAGAGAATATATATAGAAGTATCCTCATTTTCATTGTTGGGGCCTGTTAGGGCAGGGGGTGGAATGGTGGACATAAGCCACATTATGGGCATGTGTTGATCTCTGAATTAATTTATGTTTAAGTTTGATCACTTTTTCTTTTTCATAGAAAAGGAGCTGTAATTTAGTTGCAGACAAATATTTTGTCTGTATGAAGTCATCTTTCTTCAGCTTTTCAAGATGTTATTTGACGGATTATATTAATACTTTTAGAATTGACAAACAGATAGTCTCATGCATTTTTTTTTGGCCTTTAAGCATGCCAAAATCACCTCTGTCCAACACACATTTTATACAGGTATTAGATACTTTATGGACATGATGAACATACATTGAACATGTTAAGTGTACAAAAGCAACAAAAATAATCAAAGCCTTTATCCCACTAGATGGGTTGGTTACGTGAACTTTAGCTCTCCTTCCATCTCTATTCGTGGCCATATAAGACTATTATAATCTGTGTCATGTTTAAGGGTTTTTTCAATAAGTTTTCATTGGTCTTCCTCTACCTCTTTTGTTACAAACTTCTTCTATTTCATCCTTGCCTCACAAGTGTGCCTATTAGTCTTCTTCTTATGAGTCCAAATCATCTTAATTGTCTTGTGCATCTTTATTTTAAGGGTAAATTCCATGTGACACCCCTGAGGCCTGGTGAAAATTGATAGATGGTGAAATTTACCATTTTACCCCTATTTTTGAACTCTCTCCCCTCCTCTCCCTTTCTCACATGCTGATGGTTCGGTGATGGCCAAAGGTTCAGCCATTGCTGAACCAATGGGGTTTTGTATAGAACCTCATCGTAGTGTCAGCTGGAAGTGAGAGAGAAAGAGGGGGGAGGGAAGGAGAGGAGAGGAGAGGAGAGAAATAGGAAGGGAATTTCATGGTAGTGGCAAGTCTCTCTCTCTCACCTCATTGTCATTGGGGTTTCTGTCAACCCTATTGCCGACAAAGCCTCTCTCCCCCCCCCCCCCCCCCCGGTGCCACCCTTTCTCTTCTATTTCTTTTCATGGAGGAGTTAGATCTAGGTTCCTCTCAAAGGAACCTAGACGAACCCAGATGCTGGGTTCCTTTGAGAGGAACCAGCAACCTAGTTCCTTTAGTGGCTATGGCCATGGTGGTGGCCAACCACCACTAGTGATTTCTTCAAATTTTTTTTTGTAATTATTGAGAGAGAGAGAGAGAGAGAGAGCATTTTAGTTAACGGCTGTTTCTTGACAACAAGGGGAAAGTGTTGCATGTTCAATAAGTAAGGGAGGTCTCTATTACTTTTGAAAACATAGGGTTAGTTTGTGCCTTTTCCCTAAACCTTACCAATACTGCTTGGAATTTACCTAATTTTTAATAAGTGCTATGCTAACCTTATTACTTATCATCTCGTTTTTGATTCTATATTTTCTTGTATGATTGCAGATTCATTCAAACATCATCATCTTAGTTATGTTCATATTTTCACATAGTAGTACTTAACTATCCAACATTTGGATTCACATAAGAAAGATGGTGATGATCTACAACAACAACAACGACAACAACATATCCAGCCTTTATCCCACTATGTGGGGTTGGCTACATGATTTCTAGACTTCTATATAGGTTACGCCCCAACAGATAGTTTGTCTAGAATTCATATTTGGATCGGACTAGGTTTTATGCTGGCTGTCGGCTACCTAACGCAGTCCTCCTTTATCCGGGATTGGGATCGGTAGTGGATAACATCCCATAGCAGAGTAATGATGAAATGAAGTTTCAACACCATCTTCATATGGAGAAGTTTCATGAGATGGTGGTGAATGAAGATAATTCATATAGTTGTGTTCCATCACTTAGTTGATATGGTGAAACGAACAAGTACAATATGGAAACACAACAGATAGATAGTGATGATCATATGAACAAATATTTTGGGAAACAATATTTTAGGTATAAAAATAAAATTAATGATTTCTTTTATTTCCTAGAATTCTAATTAGATTGGGATCACTTTATAATCTTAATTAGATTGAGTCAAGGAATCCTAGTTAGAATAGGTTTTTATGTACTAATTGTCTGTTAATAATCTTTTAGTGATGTATTGTAGAAGAGACTTTGATGAATAATATTGACTATTGATTTTGGTTTTGAGTAATGGGATTACTCTTGTTTCCTTGGTTTTGGTTTTGCATCAATTATTATCAGAGCCAAAATTCTTGAATTGATTTCCGAGATTTTCTAAAATCTTCTGGAAAATTTTAGAAAATCAAGTCTTTCCATCGCTGATTCATAGCCACTCGTTCCAGCACACACAATCTGCACTGTTGAAGTTCTTCAAGGTTTCAGCAAACTGCACCATCATCTTTCTGCCATTGAAGCCATCACCTAAAGCCAACAACAGCAGCCTTCTGCCCTTAGCAGAGCCCTTGCCAGAGAAGTTGGAACCCTAGGCAAAAACCTTGCTAGAATCCTCACAGCCTCCAATTATCATCAATGAGGCCCACTTTACGCTTGTCTGCCATGGTCATAAGTCCTTTGCTACTGCAGCACCTTGCTGTGATCTCATTGAAAGCTCACAACATCACGGCCTTCATTGCCTATTCACCCAACTGTAAGCCTTTTCTCCTCGACCTAATTTCATAACCCAATTTCAGACTCCTAACCCAACTTGAACACCCATTACCTACTTACTTGTAGAATCGCAAATGAGTCAAGCCGTTCAAGAGTGGCTTAGTGTTTGGCTTGATAAAAACTCGTTCGTTAAAGTAAACGAGTTGAGGTTGAGCTCAGTAAAGCTCAGCTCATTAGCTTGCGAGTTGGCTTGATTAAAGGCTTGCGAGCAAGCTCAATTAAAAGTTCACGAATAGTTCATGAATATATTCATTTATAAATACATTAATAAATTTATTCATAATTTTATAAAAATATTATTTAACATAAATTTATCAAACTTTAAATTATTATAATAATATCATTAAATTTTGTTGAGTTTGATTTTGATAATGTTTTGACGATGAGAAACTAAATGCAAAATTTTAATACACTTTCTCCATTACAATGTGTTGATAATAAAATATGTTGTTACTTGAAGATTAATCAATTAATACCTAATTTACTGTTGGGATTTGTTGATTATCAGGTTTGATTTAAAGTTATATTTATTGATTATTTTCATGCCAGATTATCAGTTTTTTTTTTTTTTTAAATATGATTCCGACAAATTTGAACTCGAGCCCATGCTCGGGCTTGCCAAACGCTTGTCGAGCCCGAGCTCGCGCTAACCTAGGGAGCTCGAGCTTGAGCCTGTGTTGGGCTTGAGCTCGAGCTGAGCTTTCAAGCTTGAGTTGAGCTGGAGCTCGAGCTTGAGCCTGAGCTCAGGCTTGCTGAGTTGAGCCTAAGCTCAGCAAAGCTCGCTCGGCTCAGTTCGATTACAACCCTACTTACTTGGACCCAGATCTTCCTTGAAAACTAGCAACTTCCCAACTTGCTCACATTGATCCTTGCTAAAAGCACTAGGACCAAGCCCAAGCACCAGTAGTCTCTAGTAAAAAACATGTACATCTTATAGCTCCTAAGGCATTTGAAAAGTATTGTCAAGAAAGTGGATATGGGTTAGCCATCATAAACTTTTAAGTTCTATGAGAGTGATTGAGAGAGAAAACTTGAGAGATTAGCCTCTCAATTCTATTATTTATAGGCTAATTACAATCAATGATGCAACTAATCATGGAGATAATTACAGAACATGGGGATAATTACAGCCTAGCTAATTATCCTAATTATCAGCTAATCATCAGTTGACTATATACACATTCTATACATGGAAGAGAATAAATCTCACACTCCCCCTCAAGTTGGAACATATATATCATATGCGCTTATTATTACAAATATGGTTTACTTGAGGACCCTTAAGTGACTTTGTGAAGGCATCTGCTAACTGATCGTTGGAGTTGACAAATTCAGTGACAATAACACCTTCAGCTAGTTTTTCTCTGATAAAGTGACAATTAATTTCAATATGCTTGGTTCTTTCATGAAATATTAGTGGTGTTGCCAAAATACAACAATGGATTTGTAACGTGAGAAAGTTTGTCTTGATGTTTGCGTGCAAAGGATAATCAGGAGGCCCTGAGAGATGATAGATTGCTAATGCTGATGAATGGTTGCTTGTTGATGAACGGGGGGGCCTAAAATAACTGAGAGGCCTCAAAGAATCGAGAGAGCTCAAAGAACCGAGAGGTCTCAAAGAATTGAGAGGTCTTTAAGAATCGAGTGCTCTTCTAGAACCGAGTGAGCTTCAAGAATCGAGTGATCTTCAAGAACTAATTAACCTTGAAGAACCGAGAGACCTTGGAGAATTGGGAAATCTGCCAAAACAAACAATCGGTGAGAGGCGCGGGAGACCTGCACAAACCCTCCAATGAGTCAGTCTTTGAGTACTTGAGTGCAAAAGTAGACTGTTCAAGTATCAGCAACGTTAAAATCATGAGTTGACTCGTGCGATTTTACAAGTCACCAGGTATAAAGTGAGTCAACTCGCTTGTAGGATTGGTTATGTGGCAAAATCGCAACTCGCGAGTTTAGGGCATAAACTCGGTAAACGTCTGAGTTTACTGAGTTCATGTTTGGCCTAATTTCTAGGTTGGAGAAGGAAATATTTTCGTCTCTAACCAACATATATATATATATATATAACGCTGTTTTGTATCTTTTCTCCTTTTGCAAACCCTAATTGCCCGCTAAACCCCTACAATCGACACTCCTTATTCGTTCGTTCACAGGTTCACCTAAACAATTGGTCTGTTTCTTTGTTTAGTGGCGCTTCTTGTGTGTAATTGCTCTGTAAGTGTCACTGCTCTGTTTCTTCTTTGTGCGATTGCTTTGTCACACTGCTCTGTTTCTTCTTTGTTCGTGTGATTGCTCTATATGTGCGATTGCTCACTACGACAAGCCTCAGAGGCATGTGCGATTGCTGTGTGTGTTGTGCTGAGCTATGTATTGCGTCTGAAGTCCGATTGCTGTGTGTGTTGTGATGAGTAAGTGATACGTATATATTATGTATTTTTGGGTGCATACATATATATATTATGTATTTTTGGGTGCATATTCTGTGCAATTTTGCATACGTTTTGTGCATATATTATGTATTTTTGGGTGCATATTTTGTGCATACATTTTTGTGAATATATTATGTATTTTTGAGGAGTAGAAAGTTGAATGGAAAAAAACAGGTTGCTCAATTATCTGCTAATGATTTATTTTAGTTTGTATTTTGTGCTTGTAATGATATGCTACAGAAGTCTGATAATGTTTGTTGTTTTTATGATTTAGTATTTTTATTTATATTTAAGAACAATGTTTGTTGATAATGATGGTAATGTTTGTTGTTTGGAATTTTGATTATGGATGGATGAATGATGGATTGATGATAAATGATGGACTTAATATTTAAAAATATCATATTATTAGTATTTTTGAAATTGATAGATGAAATAATTTTGAAATAAATACATGTATTTCATTTATAATAAGGATAATGTTATTATAAACATATATTTATTTAAATTAAAGGGTATTTTTAATTATCTATAAAATCTTATGATTTTACGATCCGATTTCATGGATCCTCTTACGATTCCACTTAAAATCTCAATTTTAACAACCTTGGGTATCAGAGTGAGCATACCTGAATGAGGAGGCGAGCCTTCTATTTATAAAGGAAAGGAGTATGGGGTAATCTTAATTAATCCAGAATTAGGATTCTTTATAGATAACGCTTATCTCGATTATCCCTAGTCTCGCTGAGACTAGGATTGCTAGGGATGGTGTATATTTCTAATGGATGACGCTTATCGTGAAATTTCTTATGGAGGGTTCTTATCTCAATTATTCCAAAGTCCTTGTGGGATTAGGACTCTTAATGGTCTGCTGCTTATCTTCTCGGAATATTCGGATTTGAGGAATGCCCCGGGAGGGTCCGTTGGCTTCGTGGGAAGCTCCCGGGGGTTGAAGGATCACATATTGCTGCGAGGATACTAAGAATTGAGAGGCCTCTCGACCATAACCAAAAGGCCACTCGGTTCAACTCTTGGCTCTTCTTCACATGCTTTTGTATTTTCCTAGGAGGGTTTGTTGGCTTCAAGGGAGGCTCTCGAGGTTCGAGGAATTTTTAGGTTGCGTGAACTTAACAAGAATCGGGAGGCCTCTCGGCCATAACCGAGAGGCCACTTGGATCACTCTTGGCCTCCTTTGTCATGCCTTTGTATTTTTTCCCAAGAGGGTTTGTTGATTTCGAGGGAGGTTCTCGGGGATTGAAGGGCTCCTTGTGGCCATGGGACATGCCACCACTTGATGCTTTTCACTCTTTACTTTTTTCACGTTGGCTCTTTGGGTTGTCTTTTTGGGTGTATTTGACCCATATCTGTGGATCTGACCCATATCTTTTTTCTCTGATATTTGTTGGGTATATCAACTGGATTTGAGGCGGAGTGTAGCCTAATTGTCACACACAAGTTTCATGGGAGACACTCCACATAACTTTAGTTCTTGAAGAAGTTGCCTGAGTCATATAAGCTCACATGTCGCATTAGCCATGGTTGCTTTGGCACTTGACCTTGTTACCATATTCTGCTTTTTGCTTTTCCAAGAAACCAAATTACCTCCAATCAGAACACAGTACCCTGAAGTAGATCTCCGATTAGAGGGAAATCTTGCCTAGTCATCATTTGAATAGCACCAAATCTCTTATTGTCCTATATCCTCATAGAGCAATCTTTTCCCTAGTGCACTCTTGATATACTTCAGAATACGGAGAACAACATCCCAGTGAGAGTCGCATGGGGAGTTGAGAAATTGACTGACTACACTCACAACGAAAGAGATGTCTGGTCTTGTTATTGTGAGATAATTCAGCTTTCCCACCAATTTTTGACATCTCCCAGTGTCTGACAATGGCTCCCCTTGACTTGGTAGGAGTTTGATGTTAGGATCTATTGGAGTGTCAACTGGTTTGGAATCTAATAGACCAGTTTCTTCCAAGATATCCAATGCATACTTTCTCTGTGATATAGAAATACTCTCTCTTGACTGAGCCACCTCAATACCCAAGAAGTATCTAAGCTACCCCATATCTTTTATCTGAAAATGTTTGAATAAGTGTTCCTTTAGCTGTTGTATGCCTACCTGATCACTCCCAATGATGACAATGTTGTCTACATAAACCACGAGGTAGATGTATTGTTGCAATGGTGAGTGTTGATAAAAAACAGAGTGATCGACTTCACTCCAGGTCATTTCAAAGGCTTAAACCACAGTACTAAACCGGCCAAACTATGCTCGTGGAGATTGTTTCAATCCATAGAGTGGCTTATGGAGTATGCAAACTAACCCAGACTCTCTCTGAGCAACAAACCCAGGTGATTGCTCCATGTATACTTCTTCCTGTAAGTCACCATGATGAAACACTTTTTTATTATCAAGTTGGAGTGACCAATGATGCATAGTAACCAGAGAAAGGAATAGACAAACAGAGGCCATCTTGGCCATTGAAGAGAAGGTATCACTGTAATCCAGCTCGTAGATTTGAGTATACCCTTTAGCGACTAAACGCGCTTTGAGGCAATCAATGGTTCCATCAGGGCCAATCTTGGGAGTAAAAATCGATCGAGACCCAATGGTCGTCTTTCGTGAGGGACGAGGTCCCACGTTGTATTAGAGTGCAAGGCTTCCATCTTATCAAGCATAGCCTGGTGCCAACCAAGATGGGATAGAGCTTCACCTGTATCTTTAGGAATAGGGACAAAAGAAAGACTTGAAGCAAAGGCACAATAGGTAGGTGATAGGTAGTCATATTTCAAAAATGATAAATAGGCTAAGGATTGAGAGTAGACTGTTTGCCTTTGCGTTGGGCAATAAGGAGACTATCTGTGTCCAGATCCATGGGATGAGGGACGTCTGGCTGAGAGAGTGAGTTGGCATGGGTCGGTGCAATTGGTGGCCTGGCATCGATAGCAGGGCGAGGACGACGATGATGATGGTAACTGAGAAGAGGAGGATAGGTGGAAGAAGAGACAAGCGAATCCTCTAAAGACAAGGAAGGAGAATAAAAGGGAATGAGTAAAACTTGATCAATGCATTGTGAGTTGGGTTGAGCAACTGGAAAGAAGGACTGATGTTCAAAGAAAGTGACATCAGTAGACATGATGTATTTGAGAATAACATTTGTAGCCCTTCTGTAACTAAGAACAGCCCAAGAAAATGCATTTAAGAGCCTTAGCAACAAGCTTGTCTTGTCTAGGAGAGAGACAATGCACAAAACAAACACAACCATAGGCACGAAGGGGAAGGAAAGAAAGCGGTTAAGTAGGAAACATAATACGATGAATGATTTGATCCTGCAAAACATAAGAGGGCATGCGATTAATAAGATAATAGTAAGAATTGCGTCACCCCAGAATTGAGGAGGAAGATTAGCATGCAATAATAGAGTTTGAGCAATCTCAATCAAATGACGATTTTTCCTTTCAGCTGCACCATTCTATTATGGAGTATATGGATAAGAAGATTGGTGTAAAATGCCTTGAGTTTCCATAAATGTTGTAAATTGCGAGGAGAAATATTTTGGAGCATTATGGAACAAATGGTTTTGCCAAACTAAGTCTTTATTTCAGCACAAAATGTTTGAAATATGGAAAACAATTTTGAATGACTTTTCAATAAGAAGAGCCAAGTACAATGAGAATAGTCGTCAACAAAGTAAGAAAAACCCAAAGTAGATTGAACTTGACTAGGACCCCATACATCCATGTGAATAAGAGAGAAAGGGGACTCAGCTTTATTGGAGACGTGACGGGGAAAATGACTACGAGGGTGCTTTCCACGTTAATAGGACTCATAATTGAAAACAGATAAAGAGGATAAACTTGGAACCAATTTCTTGAGTTTAGAGAGACTCGGGTGACCAAGGTGATGATGGAGGAGCTGAGAGGTGATACTGGTGCAAGCTACCGATGAACTAGGCGCAATCAGATGGTAGTGACCCACTCTTGCCCGATACCAATTGTCCGCCCCATCCCTTGGTCCTGTACACAAACAGAGTTAGGAGTGAAGGTGACTAACCAGTTAGTTTTAGTGAGCTGACTTAACTAAAATTAAATTAAAAGGACTACTAGAGACATATAAAACATAATTTAAGGATAAAGACGAGGTGGGTGTGGTTTGGCCTATCCCTTTAACTGTAGTTTTGGTGCCATCAGCCAAGGTAACATTGGACAAGGTATTAGAATAGGTAAGGAGGAAAAAAGTTCATTACCACACATATGGTCAGTAGCGTCAGAATCTATAATCCGAGAACCAAGAGATGGGCCTTTAACAACGCAAGCAATAGGATTACCAGAGTGAGGCTACTGTGTGGCCTGGAATTTCAAGAAAGCATCATACACAGTTGCACACATAGGTATCAACTGTGAACCCAGTGGAGACAGGGCAGGTGTAGGATCACTCTAAAACACATTAGCTGCACTGGTAGATGATGCAAGCGGAGTAGCTGGTCGACCATGTTTCTTCTAGCTTTTTTCCTCGAGATGACCCATTTTCTTGCAAAATGGTACACTGTGGACTTGGGCTACTATTATTACGTCCTTTGTTCCCTCCTAAGTTGGAGGCTTGAGATACAAGAGCCGAAGATTTGGTTGGAGGAACAACAGTAGAGGAAGAGGACACCATGCACACTTGACATGTTCAGCAACCTTTTAAAAGAGTCCTTCATGGTAGGATTAGTGGAGCTGGTCAGGATTTGATACTTGATGGCGTCAAATTCCTGTTTCAGTCCAGAGAGAGCAATACCCATGAAAAACTTCCCTTTTTTGGCAATCTGTTCAGTGAGGGTCGTAGTAAGAGGAAGAAGAGTATCAAATTCTTGCATGAGTGTGCAATCCTGCCCTAGATAAGATTCTATGGATGTCTCTTACTTGAGATTCTTGATATTGGAGACCACAATATACAAGCGTTGGATATCATTTGTATAGCACGCTTCGGCTTCCTTTCGTATGTTAACACAAGTTTCAAATGGGCAAAAGAGTTGCAAGATTGATGGATCAATGGACTGCCATAGGATACTGCATAACTGGACATCAACTTGTTCCCATCTAGCCTGGTTGGTTGCCGACACACTTTCAACCTTTGTGGTAAGATAATCAGTTTGGCCTTGTCATTTGAACCACATTTTGACATAGACTGCCTATGAGAAATAGTTGATAGACCCTATCAACTTAATAGTGGTGATGTTGGGTATCTTGAGATTAGAGACAACAAAGGTTTGAGAGGCAACAGAGGCATCAGATGTTAAAACGGAAGTACCAGAGACAGAGATGGTGTCATTGAGGTTAGACATGGCAAGGGTTTTGACAAAGGAGATGGGCTTAGAGGGTGTCGGAGGTCCGATCTGGAGTGGTCAGAGGCGAGACAACAACAGATGCGCCGATGCGTGGAGGCGGAAGCAGTCTGTGTGCGGTGGTGCATGGCTTTGCAGATGGCCGCACAACATTAGGGGTCAGCCGATTTGGAGATTTCGAGGATGATGGTATGGTTGGTTTTTTGAAATAACACCGATCAACGTGCTAATAGGTTTGGCCGGTTGTAGTCAGTAGAAAAATTAGGGTTTGATTTCATTAGAAATAGACACATAAGGGGATTTTTAGGGTTTTCTCAACATAGGCTCTGATACCATGTGAGAGTGATTGTGAGAGAAAACTTGAAAGATTAGCCTCTCAATTCTATTATTTATAGGGTAATTACAATCAATGATGGAACTAATCATGGAGATAATTACAGATCATGGGTATAATTACAGCCTAGGTAATTACCCTAATTATCAGCTAATCACCAGTTGACTATATACACATTTTATATATGGAAGAGAATAAATCTCATAAGTTCCTTTGAGAGTTTGAAGTTTTCATCTAGTATGAAGCCATTGGTAGAAGAATTTTTTGATATCATGCCTAATGAGCTCCCTTGTGACCTGCCACCTACGAGGGATATCTAGCATGCCATCGATCTAGTTCTCGGATCACAATTACCTAATATGCCCCATTGTAGGATGAACCCAAAAGAGCGAGCTAAATTGAATAGACAAGTGGGAAGACCTTTTGAGTATAGGATTTGTTCGATATAGCTTTAGCCCTTGTGTCATACCTGTTCTTTTAACCCCAAAGAAGGATGGATCTTGGAGAATGTGTGGATAACAGAGCCATTAATAAAATCTCCATCAAGTATCAATTTCTTTTTCCAAGATTAGAGGATATATTGGTTGGTTCTAGTTGGTTTTCTAAGATAGTACTTTCTTCCTTGTAGTAAGACAACAAATGCTTCTAGTGTTGCTAAATTGTGCTTTAGAAAAATTGTTAAGTTGTATGGTTTGTCATCTTCCATTGTATTTGATAGAGATGCCAAATTTGTTAGTTATTTTTGGAAGACACTATGGAAACTATTTGGGACAAGTTTGAAATTCACTTTTGCCTTCCATCCCCAAACTGGTGGACAAATTGAAGTTGTGAATTGTAGTTTGGGAGACTTCCGTAGGTGTCTTATAGGAGAGAAGCTTGGTAATTTTGGGATTTGGTTTTGCTAACTGCTGAATTTTCCTATAACAACTGTACTAATATGTCCATTGTTAAAAGTATTTTTGAGATTGTTTATGGTTATTCTCCTCACACCCTATTGATCTTGTATCCTTACCCTCAGATGCCCAAATTTTTGAGTCTATTGAAAATTTTGCCCAACACATCCATGACCTACATGTTGAGATTATAAGGAAAATTGCAATAAGTAATGTTGACTATAAACTTGTTGCTAATGTATATCGTAGGGCTTGAGAATTTAATGAATATGATTATGTTATGGTTCGTATTCACCCTAGAGCACTTGCCTAAGCATTCCTTTAAGAAATTGCATGCTTGAGCTAGTGGCCCCATTCCTATCATTTGAAAACTTGGACCTGATGCTTATTTACTTAACTTATCTAATAATATAAATGTTAGTCCTGTTTTAAATGTGGAAGATTTAACTCCTCATTGAAGCACATTTGAGCCTCCTCTCTTGCCTGCTAGTGTTCCCGTTGGTCACTAGGTTCCTTGTATCCCACACATACTGTAGCAAAATGATGTGATTGATTTTGTGCTTGACGATGAGATTGTGTCTTCTTCTCGTGGTAGTGGTTATTGTTGCTTTCTTGTCAAATGGAAAGGTTGATTGGATTCAAATAACACTTGGATTACTAAAAAAGATTTTTCGAGTCCTAGTTTTTGAGCTATTGGAGTGGTATCTACAGTCCAACTCGTCAAAGTCGAGCTCTTTTCAATCGGGGGAGAATGATGAAGATCATAGAAATAAATATTTTAGGAAACAATATTTTAGGCATAAAAATAAAAATTAATATTGTTTATTTATTTTAATTTGTTCCCTAGTTTCTTTTGATTTCTTTTATATCCTAGAATCCTAATTAGATTGGGATTATCTTTATAATATAGAGGAGATTTTGATGAATAATATTGAATATTGATATTGCTCTTGAGTAATCAGGATTACTCTTGTTTCTTTGGTTTAGGTTCTACATTAGATGGTTTTATAGGCATCCAAAATTCTCTTTTAGCTTTAAAGGGATTTTACAATCATGTAAAATTTTGGACATAGTACACAATCTTCTACTTAAACTATCCTGCGTTGATTTATGCATAACATCTTCAATAGTCTCCCCCTTTTTTGAATAGTTGATCTAAGATATCTAGACTAGCATTTTCTAAGAATAACTTGTCTTCAAGTCTTAATGCAACATCATCCACACTTTTTATTGAACTTACCTTTCCATATATTCGGTTTTGGACTTGCTCAACTTGAAATATATGTCTACAAATAACATACACCAAAGGAGATTATAGTTGCTGCTTCTTTTGTCTCATATATCAAGATAATATTATCTGCAAATAACATACACCAAGGTATCTCTTCTTGGATGTAATTTTGGGTTAAGCCATCGCAAGAACAAGCATCTCTTCTTGGATGTAATTTTGGGTTGAGCCATCACAAGAACAAAGAAGTTGAAGGCTCAGCAGTGCAAACTTTTGATGTAATCCAATTGTAACTGGAAAAGCCTTAATATCTCCTCCACAGGTCCTAACACGTATATGAGTGATACATGTCCTTAATAACTTGTATACGAGTGATCCAATTTCCTTTCTTTTCCAAAATCCTCCATAAGACTTCTGTGTGGACTTCTGTTTATATATGGACCTTTCTATTAGATGCTTTATAAGTAGATGGCTTCCTCTTACCTACTTGGCATAAAACTAAATTTGGTTCTCTCCTTAATCTTTGGTTAATCATTCTTATAGGTTGTAGCTCATTAGCTTGATCCTTTTTTAATTTTTATTAACTGAAAGGAAAATTCTATAGAACAGCTATAAGACCAGTCTTGTTATATGGCTCAAAATGTTGGGCAGTCAAATACCAGTATGAGTAAAAGACGAGCATAGCGGAGATGAGGATGCTAAGATGGATGTGCGGCCATACAAGAAAAGATAAAATTAGAAATGAGATTATTCGTAATAAGGTAGGAGTAGTGCCAATCGAGGAGAAGATGAGAAAGACTAGACTAAGATGGTTTGGTCATGTGAGAAGGAGACCAAGAGACGCTCTTGTTAGGAGAATTGATGAAATAAAACAATTATTCAAAAAAAGAGGTAGAGGCAGACCCAAGAAGACTTTTTGAGAGACATTAAAGTTTGATATGAAGTATATGGGCCTAAATGAAAATATGACAAAAGATATAAATACATGGAAGTCTAGAATTCATGTAACCGATCCCCCATAGTGGGATAAAAGCTGGATATGTTGTTGTTGAACGTTTCCTTTATTCTTGTAAATCAGAACTAGAGTGCTTTTCTCTGCTAGCTAAGCATTATCTTTGATTTAAGGATCACAGTAAATAATTTCATTATCCAAAAAAAAGTTCTCTTCTCCATGCATTTCCGAGCTTCGATCTGTATATTATTCGGCCCAATTCATCTTTCCACATCTTTTTGATAGGTTGCCTAACATTTTTCAGAATTGTGAACCATTTTTTTTTCTAGAGAACATGTAATTCCTTTATTTTTCAGAGCTACTAAAATGTCCCATCACGACAGTTTTTCTGCTCTTTTGTTAAATAATTTTGAGTACTCCTTCCATCTTTCTTTGATTGCCCTCACTTACAAGCACTTTTTGTTTGTCTTTTATTGACATGTCTAAGTGTGATTATTCTATTATTTTTCTATTGGTCACGTTGTCAATAAGGGTATCCAAAAATTAGACCTGCACCTGACATTTCTGTCATCTTAATGTAATTTATTTCTTTTTCTTTTTCTTGCAAATTTATTTCTTTTTCAGGAATGATTATGTATAATATCCAAAAATGAGAGTCTAAATTGACCAATTAAAATTGATTTTTAATGCCCTAATTTTCCAATTATTCATAGGCTTAAATAATGCAAAAGCAGCCCAAATGAGCAACCCAAATTTTGCCTGTTTTATCCTCCTTGATACGGCAGTTCTTTGTAACCTTTTTCTTTACAGTGCTTTTTTTTTTTTTCCCTCAGCCCAATTTTTCTCCTGATTTTTCCACTCAATATCTCTTTTCCTATGCCATGTCACCCACTCATTCTTATCCTACAACCATTCTTTTCCTTCTGCTATAACAGCTATTTTTGGATTAGTTTTATCATTTCTTGTTGCGTGTGAATGGAATGTTGGACATTTAAAATATGATATTATGGTTTATTAATTTTGATTGTGTATATTGCATTTCATTATATATACATAAAATTTATGTGTCCCTATTGTGTTGTGTCTGGCATTTTTCTGAAATTGGCATATCTGTGCTTGTGTTGTATTTGTACTGCATGTCCATGTCCATGTTTTATAGTTGCCGTTTAGGTCATGACTTAGAGAGTTATTCATTTCGGCATTTGATTGTAATATGGGGAAAACTGAAAATAATGCTGATCATGTCTGAGTTCTTTTTTTTTTCTTCTTCTTCTTGAGCCACTGCCAATCTATTAGAATTTTCATTTTTTTTTTGTTTGCTGCATGCAATGCATTGGTGTTGAGTGACCTGATCTGATCATGTAGCATTATGGTCCACCCGATATATGATGGATTGCTGTAATTTTAAAGTGTATAGTTTTATTTTTCCTACATTCCATAGAGGACCACCCAGTGAAGTAGGCTGCACTAAAGGGACATGAGATCCAGTCCTAATAAGTTACCTATAAAAATTGGTTGTCTTTCTAGAATGTGGGGAGAGAGAGTGAGTCTTGGCAGCTGTAGTAAGATTGCTCTTTTGTGATTGAAAGATCACAGGTTTGAGTTGTGGAAACAGATTTTTTGCCCCCCCAGAAAACAAGCAAGGGTAAATCTGCATACAAAATGTCTCTCTTTGACCTTCCCACAATGGGGAGCCTTGTGCACAGGGGGCACCCTTTCTAGCATGCAGGAAATATTGGTTATTGATATAAATTTCCTTTTTTTTTTTCA
Organism: Diospyros lotus; assembly: GCF_014633365.1. NCBI lineage: Eukaryota > Viridiplantae > Streptophyta > Magnoliopsida > Ericales > Ebenaceae > Diospyros > Diospyros lotus. The sequence continues at coordinate 15,181,874 of NC_068344.1, forward strand.
TGTCATTTTCTTTTTGTCTTTTTGATTGTTTTCCTGAGCATGCCAAATCCAAATTTCCTCTTACCATAGGATGTAATTGCTTCTTAGTTCTTAGTTTCTCAAAACTCATAAATGATGCCCTTCATTTGGAATTTGATTGATAATGTTATTTTTCTTTTTGCAGACTTTTTGATTTATCCTCGGCTTTTGCACAACCAGAGCAGGAATTTTATTTACAGCCTGTGGAAGCGGGGAGATGCAAGAATGCGGCATCAATCTGCCCGGTTGATTTTTCTTTTGGAGGTTCCCACTTGTGGGATAGATTTTCTGTAAGTTCAATTGGATGTTGTAATGATGCTTGATCTTCAATGAATTGTTGGTAATGTGTATTTATTGGTGCCGTCATGCATCTGAAGATGAATGACAAGGGCTCAGATCAAATAAATGCATCAGTTGAATCTTGGAATATATATGATGGAGCTCATTATTGGCTTGTTTTATTAATGAATCAACGGTAGTGTGGTCTTAAAATCTATGGACAGTTGGCACTTACTAAAATATATATTTATATAAATATAGATATTTATGAAGGTAAAAAACATGAATATTATTTATTCCAACTAATACCATTATCACTGCTTAAACCATATCACCTCTGCTGTTGCTATTTGTTTTTCTGGTATTATGGTGTTACTTTATTGAAGTCAGGCATATGTGAATTCAATTGAAAATCTCCTGTTTTATCTGATTTTGTGTCCAGGAATATTTTCTCTGTACTCTTGAGACTTTTGTCACTAGTTGCTATTAACATTCTTTGTTCAATCAAGTGCAAGTTGTTTCTCTTGTTATGTTCTCAGTGTACCGTTCATGCTCATGCATTCTCTCCTTATATCTCATATCAATATCCCTTAGGTATTATCTAGTGCTGCTGAAGTTGATGCATTCGTTAATATACCTTGTTATTGAGATTGCTTATGGTTTTGAATATTGAAGGATTCAATTATCAAGTAACAGCTCTATTCCTTCTTGTAGGTCTTTGTTCTATTTAGTGATGGTTCAGTTTATGTCCTTTGCCCAGTTGTTCCTTTTGGAAGGTAACCCTCGTCTCAATTGTGTTTGCTCTCAATAATTGTTTGAGAAAAGTAGTTAGTTAGTGCTTAGGCCTGGAATCAGCAATAATATCATTATATGTTTAGCACTTTCGCTTATTATTTTTTATCTTTGGATTACAGCAATTCGGCTTATTAGACACTTGTGATACTTGAATTTGGTATCATTATCCAGATTTCATTAATTCATTACCTAGCAATACATGCAAATAATATCAAAGTGTATTCCTTATTAATAGTCTACTCTGGCACCTCTTGTATGAAAACTTTTCTTATCTTTTTTATATGTTAAATTGCAACTTGCTTTTTAGATAAAATGCCTTATTCTGTTTCATGTTTTGCTTCAATGCTAAAATTTTTAACCATAATAACCACTGAATTTCATTGCATTCGTAAAAGTCATAAAGTATCTGATGACTGAGATTCTCTTCATGCCCCAAATCCTTTCTAGTTGGGCTTGGTGATGATGGTCTATCGTGATGGCATAGTTTAAGGACTTGTCAAATTGTCTATTTTTGCACTCTTGCTAGTGTTTTAGGTAGGATTCTAAGCATTTTGTTCTACAACAGCGTGCACAAATTGGAGTCTGTATTGGAGATATATACTGATGCTCAAACATTTGGGCTGAAATCTACCCATCCAATAGCTGTTAGAAATTCTAATCTGGCAATCTCTTGGTTGGAGGCAACCTTCCCCGAGTTTACTCTGCAAGCAACAGGAGAAAATCTTCATGCACTTAAAGCACAACCATATGCTTTATTTGATGCGTCAGTAGTATTGCAGGTATTGATCTTCTATTACTTCATTTTCTGTTGTAGTTGATTTACTGGGTTTAGATTTGATCATATTTGAAGAGGAACAAGGACTTTAAATTTTAACGTTTGATAGGATATTTAAGTGTTTGATTTAATCTTATTTTGTTTTGATTTATTATATTTGGTTTAGGTTTTAGAATCATATTTTGTTCGGATTTTAGATTCTTAGACTTTAAGTTAGGTTTTTATCTTTTATTGAGATGATTATTTCGTAATTATGTTATAGTTAGGATTGGAATTCAGCCTTTAAATAGGCATAGGATGTTTATTGAAATTCCACCGGCTTTAATTATTTGAATACAAGTGATATTGTCCTGCTTGATTTCTCTCTCGTCCCTTCATTCACGCTTCTTCAAGTACTTATTCTCTTCTCCTCCCCCTACTTCCTTCTATCTTCTATTTTTTGACTGTAATGCATAAAATTTGGTATCAATCAAACACCAATTTCTGAGTTTTCGTCTACTTTATCATTCATCAGTTTTCAAACTCAGAAAACTTCAGAAAATCAACAGGACATTGCTAACTCTTTGTTGGAGATAATCCAACACCGCTGCATCGAAGCCTCATTATCCCATCCCTGATCACAACAAAACAAAGTAACAAAACCAACATCTTCACCATCATCAACAGAAACACGACAATATAAATCTATCATACTATCAAGCCAACAACAATTTCAACAGGAACTATCAAATCAATGAGACCAAGCTTCACTGAGCCAAGCCAAAATCGTTGGAATCCCAGACACTCCCACTCAAGTTTTGTAGAGATCAAAGTCCTAATCAAAGTTGTTGATGCCCCCAGATAAGCATCAAAAGCCTTTGACTTGCTGAACTAGCCATTATCAAGGCATCAGAAGCTCCAGTCAACATTTCTCCTCTTTGACAAGAGCTTTGCACTAGTCAGTGCACGACCATGAAACTGAAACCAGACACCCCTTGCTGGTTGTCTCCCACCAGGGCTATTAACAATTATGGCACACACTGTCAATGTGAAAGAAGAAGAGGAAGAAAAATTGAGAGAAAACTGAGAAGAAAGAATTGATCTCCCCAATTATTAATCAGGATCTCAAATGATACAATGAGATTAGTTGAGTTTAAATACTACTCAACAGGATCTCTAACAAACTAACTGTTACTGACAGCTGGCAGTAACAAAATGAGCAGATAACTGCTGTTTGTTGAAACAGAACAAAACTAACTAGCCACATAAGCAACTGAGAATAAAGCTGCCTATTACTAAGAACAAAACTACATCATCTTCTCTTCTGTCCTCTTATTTGTGGACAGCAAGAACTAGGACTATCTTTAACAGTCAACACCATCACTGAAATCTGAAATCTTTGTCACAACACTTGTTACAAACTCCAATCAATCTCTCACAATCGCACAACCTGATTGCCTTTTTTATCTTTTCTTTGTGAACTCACATATCCAACAACACAATTCCTCAACTTGAGCACAAATTTGTGCCTATACCTGATCTAGGCACATTCACATTGAGCTTGATGTTTCCTTTAATCCAAGCCAAAATAAAGCCCCAAAACTACAATCTATAAGTGATATTTTCTTCTCTTTAAGTTGTTAGCTGTTTCAAGAAATGGATGAACATTTGATCATGTTGAAGAAATAAAAACAAGACTGAGCCGGGCCTTGAAGATTCCAAGATAATCATCCATTATCATCTTCCTATTTATTTTGTTTTATTTATTTTTTGCTTTGTATTATCTTGTATTATTTCTTAGATTTATCTTTTTTAGTGTTGTAATCTAGATAATAGGGATGTAATCTAGTCCTAAATCTTAGGAGAATTCTTAGGAAACTACTTGTATAAATATTTATGATTCGTATCAATAAAACGTGTGGCAATACGGCTTCCCTTTCTCCTTTTCTACAAGATATCAGAGCCTCGTTAATAGGCTAATACAGTAAACCCTAGTGCCTTTATTGCACAGCCACTTCCTTTTGTCCAAAGTGTCATCATTGCACTGTTCAAGTCGGAACTCCTCTGTCCGGCCATCATCTTGCAGCAGCACCACCACCACTAGGTTCGCCATCTCCAGATCGGCCAACCCCAGAAAAATCACCGGTGATCGGAACCCCACTAGCTGCCACGCGCTGCCATCTAAGCTCGCTCCGACCCCACGCACTGGCGCGTGAAGGCGAGTTCGCCTGCCGTTCACTTCTAGCTCCTCTAGATTTATCCTCTGACGTCTTTTAAGCCCATCCCTGGTGTCGAAATCCTTTGTGTTCGTGTTCCTTCGTGTTCATACCTTTGTGTTCAACTGTCTGTTTCCCTCATCCATCATGTTAGATAGTTCAACAACAACAAATCCAACTCCGACAGTCACCACCGGAGACATCCTTCCATTGGATCAGCCCCTTATTGCTGGAGAGTTACCAGGCATTCATCCATCCTATCGGTTAGATGGTAGGAACTTCCTCCAATAGTCTTAGCTGGTTAAGACGCTTCTTAAAGGGTGAGGAAAAAGCAGCCACCAGTTAGCAAACCCTCCAGTAGCTAACGATTCCAGCTTCAATACATGGGATGTGGAAGATTCCCGCATCATGTCATGGTTGTGGAGTTCGATGCAACTGGAGATTAGCAAGAACTTCATGTTCCTTAATACTGCCCGTGAAGTTTGGGAGATCGTACATGAGACCTACTCGCAAGTTAGGGATGTATCAGTGATCTTTGATGTTAAAATAGAGATCAATGGTACCAAACAAGGCCATGCAACTATCACCGAATACTACAATTTGATGAGAGGTCTTTGGTTAGAGCTTGATCAATATCAAGCCATTAAGATGGTATGCCAAGACGACATTGCCACTCTCAATCGAATCCTTGAACGGGACCGGATAGTAGAGTTCCTAGCAGGCCTAAATCTCGAGTTTGATCAGGTTTGAATACAAGTCCTTGGTAAGGATAAGTTACCTAATTTAAATGAAGTTTTTGCTATTGTTAGGAGTGAAGAGAATAGAAGATCTGCCATGCTTTCTGTCCTTAGCACAGAAGGATCGGCCTTGGTTAGCAAGCAAGATGGAGGCGACAACAAATTTGGAAAAACAGCATACCAGGCTCCTAGAAGGTTGGATTATATAGGCCTAGGGGTCAGAACCGAACCTCCAACCGTGATGGACAATGGTGCACGTTTTGTAGGAAGGCAAGGCACACTAGAGAAATCTGTTTTAAGCTACATGGAAAGGAGGCTGTGTTAAGCAGGATAGGAGGATTCAAGAACATGGGGCAGCATCAAGGCTATTTATCTAACAAAGATCTAGAAGAGGAGGCAACAAAGAAAGATATTTCAGAAGTAGAAGAATCTACACAACTGAATCCAGAGGAATCAGGCAAACTAAAAGCTTTCCTTCGGACATTCCAAGATGGAGCCTCATGATCTTTGGTGCAGCAAGGTAACCATTCCTTTGAGTCTTTCATTGCTTCTAAAACTGACAAGAATAGCATATGGATCCTAGATTCGGGAGCTATCGACCACATGACTCCTAACATTCAGTTTTTTGAAACATATGAAGCTCTTGAACCCACTAAACAAATCACAATTGCCGATGGTACTACTATCCCTATAGTAGGAAAAGACAAAGTATCATAAATTTTTTGGCTACCACTTAACCAAGTTCTTCATGTCCCAAGCCTAACAACAAGTTTGATCTCTATTACCAAACTAACCAATGATTTAAATTGCTTTGTTGTTTTCTCACCACACGTGTAAGTTTCAAGACAAGGGCACGGGGAAGACGATTGGTGTGGCTAGGGTTCACAATGGGCTCTACATCTTGGATGGGAAGGGTGAAGGCTCTATAAGGAAGCAACATAGTTTGGCCTACTCCTCCTCTCAGTCTGCCTCTAACCTTTTTGCTATAAGGCTTCATCATTTTAGATTAGGACATCCCTTATTTATTGTGTTAAAACAAATGTTTTTGTCTTTATTCAATTCCTTAGATCCTAGCAATTTTCAATGTGATGAATGTATTATTGCAAAACATTATCGAGTTTCTTATTCTATTAGCAATAAATTTACTTCTATGCCATTCCATTTGGTTCATTCTGATGTTTGGGGGCCATCCAAAATACCTAATTATTCTGGGGCAAAGTGGTTCATTACATTTATTGATGATTGTTGGGTGTTTCTTCTAAAAGAAAAGCCTGCCATAGGATCATTGTTACCCTCATTTTGTAAAATGATCCACACCCAATTTGGCACTCCTATCAAACGATTTCGCACTAACAATGCCTGGGATTATTTTAACATCCACTTGTATAACTATTTTCAGAAGGAAGGCATTGTTCATTAGTCATCTTGTATTGATACTCCCCAATAAAATGGGGTGGCAGAGAGAAAGATGAGGCATTTTCTCAATGTTTCACGAAGCATCCTTCATCACCATCATGTGCCCAAATATTTTTTGGGGGAAGTAGTTCTGACAGCCATATATGTCATCAATAGGGTGCCTTCTAGGGTTATTAATGGCCTTAGTCCTTTCCAAAAGTTAATGACCTTTTTTCCTGAAATAAATCACCATACACTATTGACCCTAAGGTGTTTGTCCATATCCTTAAAATTCACAGGGATAAATTGGACCCTAGAGCTCTTAGATGTGTGTTTCTTGGGTATTCTCCTACTCAAAAGGGTTATAAGTGTTATCATCTTGAATCTCAAAATTATATGTCTCTAAAGATGTCACATTCAATGAATCCCAGCCTTTCTTTGAGTCTACCCCAGTCAGACCAACCATCATTGATCAACTTGACCTAGATTGGGAAAATCTTAACCCTACCCTTGAAACAACACCATTAGGCACTGATTTCTCTCACCCTTCAGTTTCTGCCTCTCCAATCTTACCCAATTCTCTTGGGGAGGAGGAAGGTTCTGGACATGTTGGTACTATTAGATACAAATGCTCTCCCTATGTCTATAAGAGACGGCAGCCCATTGGTGATCCTCAGCCACACTTGACATTAACTCTAAACCTGAGTTTGGATAGCACACCAGGTGAGAACCCCACATCTAGCAATCCTAACCCAAACTTAACGTTTTTGGAGCATACAGACCTTGACCTTCCCATTGCTATTCGAAAAGGGGTTAGGGCATGTACTAAACACCCATTGGCCAACTACTTATCCTACCATTGCCTATCACCTGCCCATAAAAGTTTCTTGACTTCTTTGGATGCAATTGCCATTCCCAAATCCGTAGAGGAAGCCATGAGAGATGTCAACTGGAAAGCAACCATGATGGAAGAGATGAAGGCACTAGAAAAGAACCATACCTAGGAACTGGTAACTAGACCAAAGGATGTAAAACCGGTGGGATGTAGATGGATCTTCAATTTAAAGTACAAAGCTGATGGATCACTTGATAGGTATAAAGCACGACTGGTTGCCAAGGGCTATACTCAGTCCTATGGCATTGATTATTTGGAAACATTTGCCCCTGTTTCCCGGATGACAACTGTTAGAATCCTCTTAGCATTGGCATCTACCTATGGATGGAAATTACAACAATTTGATGTCAAGAATGCATAATTGCATGACAACCATAGTTGTTAAAGGCACACCTAGGCGCCAGTTCAGCGCCTCGCCTGGGCCGAGGTGAGGCGATTTTAGTGAGGCGCCGAGGCGAGAGGCGTGCTTAGGCGCGCCTCATGAAACCTAGGTATGAAACCTAGGTTTTAATTAAAATCTAGGTAGCCCAATTCCTCCCCTCTTCTCAGTTTTAACATGTATATATTACAATATATTTACATTTTTTTAGTTTAAGTAAATGTCCACATTTTCTTTTATTTATATTTTACCTTCTATTTACTTTAATACATAAATGTAAATAAGAAAGTACCCCCCATTTGGATTCAATAAAAATATCTAAAAAATCAAAATCTATAAGAATAAGAAAATAGAATTTTGATTTTAGTACAAACTCAGATTTGGCGATTTTACTACCCCCAAAATACATACCTACTATTTCTTGAAAAATTCATTTAAAATAATTTTAATAACAATGAATATTAGTTATCAAAATACCGGGAGATAGTTTTTCAAAATGAAAACATTTTCTTATATGTCTCCTTGTAATGTGTTAATCTTCCAGACTTAGAAAAAAAGCATTTTTCAAAATGAAAACATTTTCTTGATTGAAGGGGATGATAAAGATATTGACCTTGATGTTGATGATCTCCTTGATGATGATTGATTAAAACTTCTTTATTGATTGTGGACTTGTAGTGTTTATATGTTTGTTTAGAACTTTGCATGATGATTGGTACTTGTTTGAGTTTGAGACTTTAAGTTTGAACTTTGATGATGTTTCTAGTTTAGAATTTGCATGATGAATGAATCAACTTTGATGATGTTAGTTTAGAATTTGAAGATAATGAATTATTAATGATATGCGTGTGTTATTATTGATAATTTGATATTTTTTTATAGTTTTACAAGATTTTGAGTTTTTTTTCTAAAAGGTGCGCCTCGCTTCACAAAGGCGCGCCTCGCCTCGTGCACCTCAGGCTCCAGGACCCTTTGCGTCTCGCACCTTTTAGAACTATGATGATGACTTAGAAGAAGAATCTTCATGGATATGCCACCCGGATTCAAGCAAGAGCAAACAGGAACCAACCACGTGTTCAAACTCAAGAAAGCCTTGTATGGCCTCAAGCAATCCCCATGTGCATGGTTTGGTAGATTCTCAAAGGCCATGTTATCTATGGGGTATCACCAGAGTCAAGGGGACCATGCTTTATTCATCAAACACACAGGAAATAAGGTGACAACACTACTGGTATATGTGGATGATATAGTAGTAACAGGGAATGATTTACATGAACAAGGATGTCTTAAGGAAATCTAGCCTGAGAATTTGAAATAAAAGACCTTGGTCCATTAAGGTATTTATTGGGCATTGAAGTAGCACACTCAAAGGAAGGTATCTTCTTATCCCAAAGAAAATATGTACTTGATCTACTTTCTGAAACATGATTGCTAGGAGGAAAAGGGTCAAAATTCCAGTTGATCCAAATATAAAATTGGGGGTTAATACTGGAAGCAACAAAGAATAAAGGAAGATTTTAACGCCTGGTAGGGAGATTGATATATCTTTCACATACTCGGCTTGACATATCCTTTGTAGTCAGCCTAGTAAGTCAATTTATGCATAGCCCTACTGAAAAACACATGCATGCTGTGAGAAAGATTCTGAGTTATCTTAAAGCTACTCTAGGCAAAGGGATTCTATTCACTTCAGGGGGAGACCTAAGGATCCAAGGGTATACCGATGCTAATTATGGGGGCTCTCTTTTGGACAGGAGATCGACAATTGGATATTGCATATTCCTAAGAAGAAATTTGGTTTCTTAGAGGAGTGAGAAGCAAGGGGTGGTTGCTAGATCAAGTGCAGAAGCTGAATTTCAAGCCATGGCCTTGGGTGTGTGTGAACTATTATGGCTTCGGATTATCCTAGAAGACTTGAAGATTCCAATGACAAAGCCAATCGAATTGTTGGGAGATAATCAACAAGCTATCATCATAACTTATAATCCTGTTCAACATGACAAGACTAAGCATATAGAGATTGACAGGCGTTTCTTGAAAGAAAAGTTGGACTCAGGTACTCTACAAATGACCTATGTTCCATCTAATCAACAAGTGTCAGATGTCCTCACCAAAGGTCTCCATAGCACTCAGTTTGAAGCCTTAGTGAGCAAGTTGGGGATGACTGATATCCACTCCCTAGCTTGAGGGGGAGTGTTTAAGAAATAAAAATAGGACCGGGCTGGGCCTTGAAGATTCCAAGATAATCATGCATTATCATCTTCCTATTTATTTTGTTTTATTTATTTCTTGCTTTGTATTATCTTGTATTATTTCTTAGATTTATCTTTTAGTGTTGTAATCTAGATAATAGGGATGTAATCTAGTCCTAAATCTTAGGAGAATTCTTAGAAAACTACTTGTATAAATATTTCTGATTCGTATCAATAAAACGTGTGGGAATACCGCTTCCCTTTCTCCTTTTCTACAGATCACATATAAAAGTGGCTCATACCTAAATAGATTTTGTTCTTACAAGGCAAAAAGATTAGTTGTCTTGTATGGATACTTAAGTTATACCTGGAGAAACAATGATGATATAGATTTATTTTTGTCTTCCATACCAAAAAGTGGAGAAGAAATGATGATAAGAAACAAATTTTGAGAATCAAAGGGTGGGATTTGAAAGGTGTAAAACAACTTATTTTCAAGTAAAATGTGTGACAAAAGAGAGTAGATTTTGGAAGGTGAGACAAATCTAATGTGGAAGGAGATGGCTACTTGCAATTTGAAGCACAAAATAAATTGTTTTTGGAGAATCAAAAGAAAAAAACTCCTAACCAAAATGAGTCATGGAGGTGAAGGAGGCCCAAGAAAAAATCAAAACCATGAAAACCTACTCTTAACACTTGGCATACTAACTCTAATGAGGAAATTGGAAGTGTGTATTTTAGTCTAAAAAGGGGCAAAGAGGGCTGCCAATGAAGCAAAGTCAAATGCTTTATGAAAAATTGTACAACCAACTTAATTCAAAAACAGAGAAAGAGGTATAAAGTTAGCCAAAGCAAGGATAAAAAGAAGAGATTAGAGCCAAGGAAAGTGTAAAAAGATAAAAACCAAAACGTATTGGTAAATAAAGGAGCAATAAATGAGAGATGGAATGGGTATTTCTCAAAGTTATTCAATTAACATGGACAAACAAATAATACATTGTGAGATCTTATTGATTCTAACAACGACAAGGATTACATGTTCAATAGACGTATTTGTCTAAAAGAGGTGAAGCAACCCATAAAAGGGATAAAGAATGGTAAAGTAGCTGACTAGATGATATCCTAATAGAAACATGGGAGAAAAATGAATTTTGTGGTTAAATAAATTATTTAATCTGATCCTTAAATAGAGAGGATGCTTGATGAATGGAGAACAACTCTAGTGCCAATTTGTAAGAACAAAGGAGATATTCAAAGTTAAAGAAATTACAGAAGAATCAAGCTAATGAGTCACGCTATAAACTTGGGGGGAGAGTGACTGAGAAAAGGTTAAGAAAAGAAACTAAGGTGTTTGAAAACTAGTTTAGTTTTCATACTTAGTAGGTCAATAGTAGAGGCTATATACTTACTAATGTGCCTGATCGAAAGATATAGAGATAGATGAAAGGATCTAGATATGGGTTTAATAAATTTAGGAAAAACTTATGAGAAAGCAGTCCCTAGAGAAGGATCTAAATTTGGTGTTAACATATTTTATTTGTAGATGACATTCATGGAGATGAAACAAAAGAAGGCATGAATGCTACACTTGAGTATAGAGGAACACTATAAATCTAAAAGTTCTTAATTGGGCTAATTGACAACTGAATATATAAAATGTAAATTTAGTAAAATATTATGTCCTTAGGAGAATTAGAAGGGTAATATTGTGATAGGGATATAATAAATGGGTAATATTGTAATAGGCTTATATTAGTTTGTTAGGAGATATTTGTTTGTTTGTTATGAGCACATGGGTGCTGTTAAAAATTAGTTAAGGAGCTAGCTATGCCTATAAAAAGGCCCATTGTAAGAGGAGATGAACATGCTTGAATTGATTAAAGAAAATCTTATTCTCTCTCTACAATTCTCCCTCTCATTTTCTCTCTACTTCTCTCCCTCATTTCTCTCTACATCCTTCCCCAATTTCTGTCCAAATATCCCTCTAAACTTTCTGTTCTTAATCCTAAGCCTCTCGGATCCCTCCGAATGCCAATTTCAGCCCGTTATGAACATTAGGTTCATGACAAATATGTGTGGATGATGTTATGCTGAGACTTTAAAATCAAGTTATTCCAAGAAAAAATCAGTTCAAATATCTTGAATCAATCACCCACAAGGATGGAGAGATTAATGACAATGTTACCCATAAAATTAAGGTAGGATGGTTGAAATAGAAAAGTGTGTTCAGCATTTTATGAAATGGTAAAATTTTGTTAAAGCTAAACAATAAACAAATTAGGATGGCTATAAGATTGGCTTTGCTGTACAACACAAAATGTTGGATAATAAAGTACCAACATGCGCAAAATATGAGTGTCAAGGAGATGAGGATGTTACAATTGATGTGTGACCATACAAGAAAATGAGGTGATTTGTAATAAGGTTGGAGGGACTCCTATTGAAAAGAAGAGGCGAGAATTGATTAATATAGATTGGTCATATGAGAAGAAGGCCAATGGAGGCTCTTGTGAGGAATTGAATGGAATGGAATATGAATAAGTCTTTAGCAAAAGAGATGGGGGAAGACCAATAAAAATTTGGTAGGAAACTTAGTATGAGTCTTACAGTAGATATGGCCATATATGGAGATGATTGGTGAGCTAGAATTCATATAACTGACCCTACCTAGTGGGATTAAGGCTTGATAGTGTTATCGTTGTTTAGTTATCATCAGACTGGGCCCTATTGAGGATCAATGGAGGAGTCTTCTGTCAAGCTTGTAGGTTAAATAGGTTATAGAATTGTATTTTGTATATCAGTTGTAGCAGATTATTTCTGCAAAGGATCAATTATAGGTTGTAACCTGGTTTGTAATTGTTGATTGGTTACTGGTTAGCTATATATAAAGCTAATTAACCTGTTTGGAGAATCAATCAAGAATTGAATTCAGTTTCTTATTTCTCTCTGTTCTCTCCCTATTTTATCTCTGTTTTCTCTCCACTTTCTCTATGTTCTCTCTCTGTTTCTTTCTTCCATTCTTCCTTCTCATTTCTATTTTGGAAACCCTAGATTCGAAACCTAGGATCTTGACAATTAGTATTAGAGTAGTCAATTCTTGGACTGCTAATTAGATAGCTTGGATCGATTGGAGATGGCTGATGGAACTAGAATGAAACAATTGGAGGCGTAGGTTAACCAAGTTAATTCCTTGGTGAATAATTTGCAAACCCAAATGCAAGCCTTGGAAGTAGGATCAAGTAAGCATCACCAAGGCATTCAATCATTGGAGAACAAGTTGGATGCTTCAATGGATGGATTGGTTAAAAGACTCGATGGCTTCCTGCAGATGTTTTCCAGAATTCCGCAAATCAGCTTGCCAGTGGATTTTCCGCCGAAGGAGAATGCTGATCCAATTCTGGAAGATAGTGGTCCTAACCCTAGACCATCTAGAATGCCTGTGTTAGAGATTGAAAACATATGTGTGAAAGATAATTTGATAGATTGGGTGGTTGATAGGAGATTGGAGAATAATTTCTCTAGTACTCCATATGTTCACAACAATGTCCCTATGCCAAAATTAGAAATTTCTTTGTTTGATGGAAAAAACCCTAGGTGGTGGATAAAGATATACCAAAAGTTCTTTCAGTTTATAATATACCAGAATTCCAGAAAATCAATCTAACTTCATCTTATCTGAATGATATTGTTGATGCCTGGTATCAAGGCTGGGTAGGACTTGGGTTGAATGCACATGGAAATAGGCAACAACATTACCTAACAGGCTTGAATGCCTGGTATCTGGAATGCTTTCTATATCCCACTTTTTTCAGCCCATGTTTTAGTTAACAAACACTATCTTAGTGTATATTATCTAGTTTTTTGATATCAAATAGGCAACAACATTACCTAACAGGCTTGTTGTTGGGGACAGAACCCTGTTCGTTGCCAAGACATCAATACTATGGTCATCTGTGAAGAAAAGATCTATTGTTTGTATCCTAGATAATTTGTATTTTTTGTATATGATTTACTCTTTGGAGGAGAGAGAGAATAGTGAAGATGAAGAGTTCTAATTATTTTAGTATTTTAGTTATTTAGGAGCATTGGAGGATTAGAAATTTTATGTTTTTGTTTATTAGTTTTATATTATTCCTAGTTTGGCGAGGTCTAAGAATGTTATCAATTTGCAATTATTGAATATAGTGATTGCGTGCATCAAAATATATACATTGAGATTATTAATTTTTCTCTTCTGTGTTTATTCTCCTTTATTTCCTCCTCTCATTTTCATGTGTTTGTCACATGTACTTTCCATTGAAGGTTTGTTTGGAGAAGATAAAGGAGAAAATTTAAGCTATGACTGAAAGGATAAGAAGAGAAGATATTAAAGATAAGGATAAAGGAGATATTCAGCTGAAAGGATAAGGATATTCCTTAAAATCAGACAAGGAAATCCTGGTTTAAAATTGATCTTAATCTAAAGTATGTTGTTGTAAATTTATACCTAAAAATCAGGAGTGTAATGTAGTCCTAAATACTAGGAGTTTTCTTAGGAAAAATTCTGTATATATTTGCATACTATAATTCAATGATATTCATGGAAGTTACTCCATTCATTAAACTTCCAGTAAGTTTATTTTTCAATGTACTTTGCTTGTAGGTAAAATTACTCCAAATTTTTAGTTACAAATTGCAATATATCTAAGGCATTCATGAACTTTTTCTTTCATGATTTTTCAGGGTCCTCTTTCTAAAGTATGTCATGGTGGGGAAGTAGATTCTGAATCTTGGGCTCCAGAGTGTGAAGGGCGGGCTGTCAGCTTACTCTATAATGCAGTCAGTAAGGATTCAATTCTGGTGACAGCCTGGAGTGGTGGGCAACTGCAGATAGATGCTTTAGCTGATGAAATACAGCCAGTCTGGGTTGATGGTAGCCCGCCTCGTGTTTGTGTTGATTCTCATGACCACATTATTGGTATTGCAATGATATGTGAATCAATACCAGGTTACCACTCAATTGTTAAGCTTGACCAGCCACCTGATCATTCTGTTTGGTCAGGAAACCCACCTCCTTTGTTGAGGTTGGCAGTGGTGGATTTAGCTCTGCCAAGCAAGAAAGATGGTAGTTCTCTTATTTCAATGTTTGCAGATCCCCTTCTCCCAGAAAGAATATATACCCTTCATGATGGTGGAGTAGATTCTATAGTGTTACATTTTCTCCCTTTTACAAGTCAGGCAAGTGGAAAGGATGAGAACATGAGAACCCCCTCTGTGCGTCCTGTTCTTAGTACATGCCAGGGAGAACCACCTTCATGTCCTCTTCTTGGTTTTTTGGCTTTGTCAGATTCATTTGGATATTCATGGATTGTGGGGCTGACCTCCTCTCAAGAATGCATTGTGCTTGAGATGAAAGCATGGGAACTATTACTTCCCATTTGTGTTGACACGGAGAACAAATCCCCAGTCATTGACAAATCAAGAGATCTAGATACTCCAGCTATCATAAGCAAAGAGCTCCTTAGTGGCCCTAAGGTGGTTCTTCTTCCTCCTTCCTCACCAAATCTACGCTCTGTTACTGCTGATACCATTGAAGGTCGATCAACTCTTCATCAGTACTTCAAGCTTTTTCATGAAAATTACGTGGAGTATGCCCACAAGGTAACAAGACTCTTATGCAGCAAATTTCTTATTTATATCGACAATGTTCTCTCTACTGGAGAATGTCTTAACTGATTTGGGTTTTCATCTCATATATGCTGGAAGAACATATTCATATATACAACTGCAGAAGAAATGCTTCCTCATTAGGGCTGTTTTTGTACGCAGTCTTATCCTTGTTTGCCGAGAAATTGTTTCCACTACATGAAATCTTGATTATTCAGTTGGAAAGGAGCAACCTTATCATTGCTACAAGGCTCACCATGAAATGCTTCCTCATTGCAATGCAAAATCTAATGCATGATATTTGAATCTTGGATCATTGCAAAATTCCTTTAATTTGACTCGAGTAGTATAAGGAGACTGTCCCCCTGCCCTATCCCTTTTTTCTTCTGAGGTCAACACTATGTCAGTTGGACATAAATTGTCATGAATCTTGAGCTAAATAAAGGCTAATTTTGAAGATCAATTTTATGCGTGATTTCGACCTAACAATGCTATATATTCTGGCCCCATTATTGGATTCTTAAATTGTGAATATCTCATTTGCTGCTATAGGCTTACATTGATATCTAGTGAAAGCTGATTGGGAAAATATTCTTCCTGATTAGGGTGTCTGCTCATGTATTGTTCCTGATTATGACTTGTCTATGCATGTATTCCAAATATTGATGTGAGGTGTATAAATTGCGTAAAAACTTTCTTCTGGTTTTCTAGGTTTACTTTGAACTCAAGCATCACGGACCTCACTTGAAGAAGATTATTGATGACCAGCATGGTCGATTAGTTGAATCACAGCAAAAGCTATTGAAAGTTGAGGAGAGACAAGAAAAAATAGAGGACCGCATTAGTCGTGCAACTGAAATGCATACACTTCTTGAAGAACGCTTGCAAAGGTTGAGGAATCTACCAGGGGTGCAGAAGAAACCATTGTCAAAGGCAGAGAAAGAATTCAAGTCAGAATTAGGTAAGTAATTCATTTTGCACACTGTAATTTATAGCTTACTTCTCTAAGTATGATATGATTGTCAGCTAGATGATTTCATTATTTGTTTTAAAACAATTTTGGTAGAGATATAGTTTGCTATTTGAGAATACTGATCTCTCTCTCTCCATGAACTTTGTGGCTGATTCTTTGTCAATGGTCTTATTGCCCCTATGAATTGGGTGTGTTCTACTATTCAAGCTATTCCTAGTTTGCTCTTTGGCTTTGGGGCTGCTTTTTGGATTTCTTTCATCCCATTAGCTTCACAACATTTAAGTGTCTATTCAGTTCCGTCTGATGCATGGATTGAGAATCACAGTGCTGAGCATTTTTGGAAGTTAGAATTTACTTGTGCAGTTAGTTAGTTGTACCTCATTTGTTGTGGCATGTTCTACATTACACTCTGACAAACAGGACCTGACATATTCCATTCATTTGAATTGTATTACAGATAGATTTAGAGGGGTCGAGTTGGATGCTTTGCATTCTTCCATTGAATCTCTAAGTGCAAGGTTGAAAAGGTACATTCATTCCACAGAGGGCAACTTGCCGTCAAACCGACAGAGGCGAGTATCAACGGCGGCGGCAGGAGGCAGGAGGAAGAATTATGGCCACGCCCATGCCCAAGCCCAAGATGACCAAATCTCTGACCTCAAATCTTCAATTGCCAAACTTTCACTGGTGAACAGTGAGAACACGAAGAAAGTTAAACTTGTCGAATCCGCGCTGAGAAGCCGGGGAGAAAGCAGCAGTTGATGATGATAAGAACTTCACTTCGGGCTTTCGGGTTTCTTTCTTTCTTTGTTGGTTGGAAGGAAGATGCGTGCACGTCTCCTTTTTGTTAATTAGACAGCCCCAGTCCCACAAGCTTTAAATTACAAGTTTAGAGCAAACAAATGCAAGAAGAGTTACAGCTAAAAGGCTTGTTCTTTTATGTGGAAGTGGAACATATATACATGGGGCGTCCAAGAATATATCCATCCGTATCCTCCTTTTTCTAGTAACCACCTCCTTTTGAATGATGATGCCCATTATGCTTTTTGCTTCACTCGCTGCAATGGTTGATGTGGTGGTTTTAATGGACAAGTAATTGAGCCTTCAATGTCCTCGTTGACTTCTTTTGTATGTTTGACCAATATGTTGTAAGGAAATACTTTATAGAAATCATTTTTTTTTTTTCGAAACGTTTCTTATTCCTATTTTAAGTTTTATTTATGTTTATTTTTTTAAAAATATATTCGTTTTTATATTTCTATTTTTTATCGAAAACGTATTTCATTTTCGTACAATATAATTGTTTCGCGACGTTGCATTTATTATTCATATTCTTGATTATCTTCTCTCTCTCACGTCATCCCATGTCGCAATGGAGTCCAATTCAAGCCCGTACGTACGTACAACTCTTTTGTAACCTTCATTTTTACAGTTTGAATTCTTAACCTCCCCCTATTTTATTCACTTCTTGAGAGAGAGAGAGAGAGGTGAAGGAGGAGGAGGACGATGGATTCACTCAAGACAAAAGAGGAAGACGTGCGAAGGTAGGCTTTGCTATAACTTAAATAATTCCATGATCAATTGAAATTGGAATCTAACCAGAACCAATTTACACACTTAATTTGTATTACTACATATATATATATATTATATGCTGTATATACCCATTAATTTTATTGCATTATCATTTTAATTAAAGACTATATATATATATATGTCTGATCTCCCTCCTACAATATATTATTATTATTATTATTATTATTATGGTAATAATAATAATAATAATATTTATTTTCTCCTTAATTAAATTTTGGCTCCCTAGCTAGCTAGCTTGCTGCTACCTTCTTAATTACTACTAGTCTGAATTTACAAGGGGAAGGTAGGGGCAGGCGGCGGTGCAGCCCCATGATTCCGTCGCTGCACGATGATCGGAAACCGCTTCTGTGTCCTTGTGGTTGGAAAGAACACCAGCTTGTCATCTTCAGCTGCCACCCAACTGCATTAATCAAAATAATAATAATAATAATAATAATAAATGAATGAGAGATTGAATATTAATTAATCAATATTAACAGATTTACTAAACTATCTAACTAGCATATCAAACCCACCCAACGCATACAATACAATATTACTGATGAGTGTACCTGAATCGAGTGACGAGATGGTGAAGAAAAACAGAGAGTTCAGCCCTGGCTAGCTCAGCACCAGGGCACCGCCTCGGCCCCCCTCCGAACGGTGTGAATAAGTTCACTGAGTTGGTAGCTGCCGACGAATCCCCACCCTGCAGCAATTAAGGTCAGGAAGACGACATGACGAAGACGACGACGTCAAGTGACGAATGAATGAACGAAGAAAAGAGGGGCAGAGAGAGAGAGAGAGAGAGAGAGAGAGAGAGAGTACCTGCCATCTCCAGGGATTGAAAGAGCGAGCATCCTTGAAGTGATCCTCATCCATATGCACTGCCCTCAGTGAAGCAAAAACCTTATATCCTTTCGGGATTCTATAACCTGCTTAATTAATTAATTATACCCCATACATACATACAAACATAAATAATCAAAATTGTAAAATTCCATTCCCATTCAACCCAACCCATACATGCAATGCAATATATATATAAATATATATATAATTTGGAATATTTCAACATTTATTTTCATCAGGGAATTAATTAATGATATATTAAGCTCACCTTTCACATCAATATCCGTCATTGCTCGTCTGAACACCCCACTAATTATGTTGGCTACTCTTAAGGTTTCATTAACAACCTGCGTGCATGCATGCATGCAGGGAATTATTTATAAGAGTAGAGTAAAGTAGTTAATTATGGATATGATAATGATAATAATGATATTTGCTTGCTTACGTACACATTGAGTGAAGGGCATGGACTTGTAATCGTTCCATTCCAGAGCCTCAGATTCACCCTTCCTCGCCCTAATCTCGTCCTGCTCTTCCTGCCAATGCCAAATCACATACATTTATATATATATACATATACATATTAGCAAGAGATAATTAAATATCTTTCAATCATTTTGTCTAACCCCCCCCCCCCCCCCCCCCCCCTATTATATGTATAGAGAGAGAGAGAGAGAGAGAGACTCAAATAAATATTATGTACAAAACCCCCCTGGTTCTCCTAAGGCAAAAGGGACAAAAGAGTCATTTCACGTCACTTACGCCGGACGACGGCCACCCTAGAAATCAGCACCACACGATTCTCAAACGGCAGAAGGCCCGAGAAATTGGACCAAAATGCCCCTGAAGGAGCATGTGAAGGGGAAGGGTAACTGGGTCATCAATGGAGGTGGTGGGGCCTTGCCTGACAGACACTGGAGGATGGGGGAGAGCGGCAGGGAGGGAGTGGGAGCTCTGCCAAAGAATGGCATAATAATAATAATACGTGCGGTCCCAATCCGAATGATTTTGTCCGCTTCCTTTTCATTTTTCCTTTTTTTTTTTTTTTTAAACTTTTCTTCTCTTCTCCTCTCTTCATTTTTCTTAAAAATATATAATATAATAATAAAAAGCCCACTGGCCCCACCCCCCAAGTCTCTTCCGGTCGTGTGGCTGCTGCCGCTACTTTGACCTTTGACCACCACCATTCCCCCCCGCCCCTCCCTTTTTTTTTTTTTTCTCAAAATACCCTTTCAATTTCATTCCATTTCCCAACACCCCTCCCTCACTTTTCCCTAGGAAATTTAACTTCAATTCATAGCATACCCCCAAGGGTATTTTCGTCCTTTCAACCGCAATTACCAGAAACCGATAATATTATAATTATATTTAAAATAATGATGTCATTAAATTGATAATAATAATAATCCAACTAAAGAAAAATAAATGTTCAATTTCAATGAGCTTACACAATTTATAATAATCCTTCTAATTGTTGAAACTAAATTTAAAGATAGATTGATCGATACATGGGGTCATTTCAAGCTTCCGCCTAGATGGACTATATGCATATCATCAATTTGGCCCCACCATCGGAAAAAGAAAAGAAAAGAAAAGAAAAGAGTAAATATATATATATATATATAAATATAGAAAAATAATAATATTTGGTTGGTTAAGAATTTGGATAAGAAAGAAGAGTAATAGGCAGGGCAGGGAAGGATGGAAGGAAGAATCCCTGGGGGGTGGTCATGGTGGGGGTTGTAGGGTCCTCTGGCTCAGCTCAGCTCAGCTCTATAGTCTCCCTCCCAAAAGAATAATTACGAGACTCTCCAGTCTCAATTGGGGTCGCTCCTTCTTATAGTATGTATGGGTATGGTATTATATATATATATGGGTTTGTGTTTGTTTGGCAAAAAGGTTTTAGCCTAATTATTAGTGAATCTTATTTCTTATTTTACTAGGTTATATAATAAGGTCTTCCTTAATGCTACTATAGACTCACTCGCAATAAAAATTAATTAAACCCACCCCCCGCCCCCCCCCCCAAAAAAAATATATTATTATTATTTAATTAATAGAAATAGCGATAGAGATGGGAGATAGGGAGACACCTTGAGCTGGGCGAGAGCGAGAGGGGTCTCGGTTAGGAACTTGACGGCCAGAGTCATGATGGTGGAGGTGGTTTCGTAGCCGGCGACCAGCAGAGCCAGCATGAAGTCCACAATCTCCTCGTCGGAGAAGCCACCTGCTCCGCCGCCCTCCTCGTCCAAGAGAGCCCCCAGCATGTCATTCTTCCTCTGATCCCCTCCTTCTCCTCCTCCTCCTCCTCCTCCTCCTCTGGATCTCCTCCTCCTCCTCTCCCTGACCACCCGACCCAGCGCCTCCGCCACCTTCCTCCTGGCCTCGATAGCCCGGCGGTAGGTGGTGGAGAAGAGGCGGAAAGGGATGGTGAAGAAGCCTTCAATCACCAGCATGTATTCCTTCCTTAGGCTCTCTGTCCACTCGCACGGATCGAAGCTCATCAGCTGCTTCACTGTCAACTCAAACGTTATCTGCACATTCTCATTTTATTCATAACACACCACCGTTAAATTACTTAATTAATTATATTCAGAACAAACTAAACAAAAGCAGGCAGGCAGCCAGCCAGCAAAGCAAAGCAAACAGCAAATTATTATACTAAACTAAATTATCAACACATAACAGTTGTTGCATATTATGACAGAAGATTCCTGCCCAATAAAAAGCTGCATCATCATATCATCATATATATATATATAATTATATATATAATTAAAACGCATATATAACCACACTAATAAGCCACACGTGTGGCTTTTGATTAGACGCTTGCTTTCGGCGCTAACATTGATCAACCGGCCCAATTTAGCAATGCCAAAGTGCGCCCTGCCGCCAGGCCGGGATCGGATCGACCAACGTCCGCGCGACCGGCCGGCCGGCCAGTCGGTTAAAACCCAACAGAATCAATTAACTGTACCTTCTTGGCCTCGTCCATGAGGAATACGAGTCCGGTCCAGCAGTCGAGATTGAGCCGGACGAGCCGATCGATGTCGAGCAGCAAATGGTCTTGGAGAATGGACGAATTCGCGAAGCTCAAGGTGAGAGAGTGCATTCGCTTGTGGAGGCTGCCCCTCATGAGCAGCAGCGAGTGGCGGCCCAGCAGGTTGGAGATGGACCCGGGATAGCTCGACTCGAAGAGCCGCCCCTCGTTCTGGAGGATGAACCGGTTCGTATCCGGGTCGGCCGAGAACACCGTCGGCTCGCCGAACACGTGCGTCGTGAAGATGGGCCCGAACCGCCCGACCCGCTCGTCGATGAAAGGCTCCGGGTTCTCCGACTTGTAGGCAGAGATGAGCTGCAGGGTCTCGCCGACGAAGGGCAGGCCGAGGGACCCCGGCGGTAGGCGGCGGCTCCGGTGGGTGGAGCGGAGGAAGAAGAGGAGGATTAGGATGAGAGGAAGAAGAAAATAGAGAGAGAATAAAGTCAAGGAATCCATGATTGTCGAGATGGGAGAGGGAGAGAGAGAGAGAGATTGAGATTTAAGAGAAAGAGAAGGAGATGGAAAGCGGCATCACTGGAGGATAGGAATTGGGTATCTGCAACAAAATCTAAGTAGGGTGGAGAGACTAAATTAATGTCGGGTTTCTGGTCCACTCCCTTTCAATCTTGCAGCTTTATACACAGCGCCCCCCCACCCCAGGCTACAGCTAGAATATTTTATATTTGTAAATGAATTTTTATATTTGATATAATATATTTTATATTTGGTATGATATATTTTCAAAAATAGAATTTAATTAAATTCTATATTACGTTATATTTTCTAAAATATCCCTTAATATAAACTAGATTGCTAAGGGCTATATATTCTTGTGAACAAATTTATTTATTTATTTAAATTTATAGAATTATTTTGTAAATTAGACCTATTTTAATAAAATTCAATTCCATCCAAATTTGCTTTACATTCCAAATATGAAAGTTTTAAAATGAACTTTTGTGAAATTCATTTATTCCAAATTAAATATGATCACATAATTATAAAATATAATTATCTTATCATTTTATACAATTAAATTAAATTTCTTAGATATAAAATATGAGGCCAAGTGTCAAACAAGTTAATATGGATTTTGAGCTCCAAACTCATTTACCTATTGTAGTTTTAGAAGACTAAATAAACCATTGTCTTTTTCGACGTGGTATCAAATTGATTATTATAATTTAATAATATTAATTTAACCACCTGTCCTAAAAAATATAGGCACACTTAATCTATTGGTGTTTAGTTTTGATAAGTTTAAGGGATGTAATGTATGAATAATACTGTAGTATTTCTATCGTATTAAAAAGAGAATATGGACTCCATAAGTGTAACACAAAGTGTGGTACTTCTATCGTATTAAAAAGAGAATATGAACTCCATAAATGTAACACAAAGCGCAAAAAAAAATAATATGAGTATCGAATGTTCAAATCCTTGTAGCATTTTA
Organism: Diospyros lotus; assembly: GCF_014633365.1. Lineage (NCBI taxonomy): Eukaryota > Viridiplantae > Streptophyta > Magnoliopsida > Ericales > Ebenaceae > Diospyros > Diospyros lotus. Next base: position 15,205,076 of record NC_068344.1, read on the forward strand.
AAAGATAGAATTTTTGTTGGAATGCAACATTAACTAGTTAACTAGAAAACGACAATAAAGTTGAAAGATAAGTTACCCATGTGGAGATAGGGTCATGGTGTGTCCTGTCACTCCTCTAGAAGTCTCATTCACATAACATAAACGTGGGTAACTAATTATTTCTTGAAACTCTACTTTGAATATATATATATATAGATCGTGATCGTATTTAAATTTATTTAATTGATGAATAAAAAAAAAGATCACTTTTTTCAAATTTATTGGGACTAACCTCGCATAAATGAGTCGTAAAAAAATAATAATAATCACCTCGTTTGGAAAATTCACCCAAGTTTACAAATACAATGACAGGTAATACGACAAGATTGCCATTTATCTAGATAAATATTAAATATTTTAATTCAATAAAAAAATATTATTTTTTATAATGTGAAAAACGCGAGGGTCCTAATAACTTGTCAGATAGATAAGTTGATTGTACATATTTGCAGAGTCAAAATCGAACCCCACTATAAAAATACTAAAAATTTTAACCCTTGTAGAATTTGGGACACTCAGTGGGTTGTACCAACCTTTTTCCTATTTCTTGAAACTCGAGTTTTGTATTTAATTTTTTTTTTTAAAAAAAGAGTCAGTAATTATGTGATTTTGTATAAGATGTAAACAATTATGGCCATATATAATTATGGAAACAAGTTATATGTTCAAATGGGTTTAGATTGAATTTTTTGGCATACTTAGTTTTTTTTTTTTTTTAAATCTAAGAAATCAATATTAACCCATGTTCATATTCAAGTGTAATAGATGTATTTTATTATTTTTCTCTTTGAAATTAATTTCAAAAGCCGTAAAATTAAGGCTGTAATTAATTAATTATATACATTATTTCAAACAAATTCTATAAGGATGCGTTTGATAGAGTTGGAAAATGAGGGTGAAATTCCAATTCTGATCCCAACCTCTAGAAATTTTAATTCCTTGATTTCAAGAAAAATATTCACTTTTTGAACTAAAATAAAATTCGAATTCCATAGAATTGAAAAATTATTTAATAGAATTTTCTTAAATTTAGATGAAAAATGAATTTCACCCTCATTTTTTATGTCTATCAAACGCACCCTAATTGTATTGTTAAGGAAAATATATATATGTGATTATGGGTATAATTAATTATATAAATAAAATCAAATATTTGTGTCAAGATATATATATAATAATAATTAATGCTTAAACTTAAGTTGTTAATTTCTGGAAAATAAAAATAACCATAACTAAGCAGAAGGAGGCCAATGAGTTTGGTGAAAGCAAGGCTGCCTCTGAGCTAATCTATATATATATTACCATTACCTTGATAATCTCCAAGAAGCAAGAATATTCTAGCTCATTATTTTTACAATTAAAAAAGTAACAACAAATCAATAATTAAGTATTAATTAATTAATTAGTCACAAACACACAACACCAAGCTATATATATATATATATATGTAGTGTGATTTGGAAGTTCCCTAATCATGGGTTTGAGCCCCCAATGGAGGAGCATAATTAAACAATATTCGAAGCTAAGCCTATATAATGATGCCCACGTGGCGGCGAATGATTGGGAGCAGTACATTATAGTAGGGTTGGTAGAGAGGGGTGAGAGTAGCTAGCTAGCATGCATGGATCCAGATGGTCCCCGTAAAGGACACTTTGGTTGTCTACCCACTAGACAAGCATCCTACATACTACATGCATCATCAATTAGCTAGCTACCTTAGCAACTAATCCCCCCCCCCCCCCCCCCCCCCCACAAACCTTTTCTGAAATAAAAATACTATTATATATATATATATATAAACAAGTTTTAACCAATTTGGTGATATATAGAATTGCAGCATGTATATGTTTGTACCCCTTTCTTCTGCATGCCTTAATATAATGTCCTTAATTCACTCTTAATTCAAACATTCTTATTATATAATTACAGTATTTTTCAATCATCAAGTGCGTGGATATTACAAACATTAATAAGTGATGAACATGAGAAGGGCAAAATTAATGAAAATTTTCTTTATTTTGTTGTTGTACGTACGTAATTGATCATGGGTCTCTATCTAGCTAGTTGTTAGAATTATCATTATCTATATACATATCCTTTATCTATCTATCTATCTATCTATCTTGTAGTTGTTGGTGGGTGTGGTTAACTAGTTAAATTAATATACTATATAGCCCACTTTGAAAATATATATATAATATAATTAATCAATGTTACTAGCTTGTTTATATAAAAAAAATAAATGTGACATATATATGTAACCTTGATGCATGTATTTATATAATCTAGCTAGGTTTAGGGTTAGTTTCCTTGGAGACAGACTCACCCCCACCCCCCCCATGATTTGTGGAATTTAGACAGAAATCAACTTTGCATTAAGCTTAGGAGCACATCTAAGCAGCCGTGCTTTTTGGTAATTGCCCCTCACCATGGGCCACTGTCTCACTCAATTATCACATCATGCAATAATATATATATATATAAATCAAAATTTCATATAAATAACACATGATTAAAATTCACTGTGTTACTCATATATATAGGGTATGCCCCCCCCCCCCCCCCCAAAAAAAAAAAAAAAAAAAAAATTTAAAATTCAAATCATTTAGAATCCACACAAATTAACTCAAATTATTAATTTTCTTAAATTGCATAACATATGATCTTTTCCTATGTCATTACACCATTACTGTTGTTTTTGCATTGCACGAACTTATTTAATTCATCCAATTCTCTGTTACTGTAGAGTAGGGTAGGGAAGGGGAGGATTCATTCCCCTTTGTGTTGTTGTCGTGTTGCGATTTATGTTGAAAGAGATTTGGCGCAAGCGTGTGCCGTATAGCAACAAGCGAGTCAAAGTAGCACTAGACACGAGGTCTGTTTCACACGTGTGCATCCTTGCTGAGTGACACACCCTTACTACTATCTGTTACTGCACCACTCACCACAATACTACTTCGGCTGCACACGGGCGGGCGGGCACCCCATTGATTACACTTACACGACGCTGACCACTGACCCCCTCCCCGGCCACCATCCCTCTGTATTTAATATTTATGATATTTTATTGATAGAGTGTTTATTAATTAAGATAAACAAATAAAAATATTAGATATATGAAGTATTCCAGATGTTTGGTCTTTTTAACGGTTTGTTAAGTTTATTTGATCATTTTTAGAAAAGTCTCACGTGATCTCTTATCTCCCATTTTCAAGATTAATTTATCCGACATTCTCCCGCGAATAAATGTATATGACTCTTTCAAAATAAGACTCAATTACTTATATGTTTCTCATAGGATAGTTAATGCCATTTAATGCATTTTAAAAATTTAAATTTATTAAAAAAATTTATTTATTTAAGTCTTATAATTAATATTATTTAATACATTTTTAAATTGTTATATATTTTAAATTGTTATACATTTTAAATACATTAATTTACTAATATAATTCCTTTCACTAATTTTTAAATTATTTTATTTAATTTTATATTTTATTATCTATTATAAAAATATATATTGACCATTTTTAATTATCTAGGTGGAATTATTGTAATTCTAATAATAATTATTTATACTTTTCAATTTTTTTAAATTTATTTTTGAACATGAATTTAGAAAATAAAATATTAATTTTTATTTTTATTTTTTTGACAATTCATATCAATCATAAAATAGTATTTTAATCATAAATTTAATAATAAGAATATTTTGATAAAAAAACTCTTATCTTAGTATTTATTATATACATTAACAAACACATAAAAAGAAAAAATACAAGTACCAGTTGATTCCAAAAAATTTAACAAATATTCTGATAGAAATTTTGAAATATTTTTCAGACTTATCTTGATCATTTCATATCTTGATCTGTAATGCATTCTAACCTTATTTTGATAGCTCTTATCTTAGTCATTTTAACAAACATCACATGAAAAAAAAAAAAAGGGAGTTGGAACATAAAATATTTTATATTTTATATTACATTAATTAATATAAAAAAAATGTATACTCTTACCGCGCGCGGCTTAAAATGACATGGCATGTCTGTCCCTTGACATATGCTTGGAATTCTTCAACTCCCCACCCCCATCAACCAGTAGTTAATAAGCAACTCCAACCAACCACCCAGTTCAGACTTCAAACTTCAGACTCCAAGCATGTCACGGGATTCCAAGCTGTCCCTTCCTTCCTTCCTTCCTTCACATGCTTGGAATTCTCAACTCCCCCGTACGTCAACTAGTTAATTATAAGTAACTCCAACCAACCAACCAACCAACCACCCAGTTCACACTTCAAACTTCAGACAGACTCCAGATAGTGAGAGCGATCACATGCTTTCTGTACGTTGTGTGATGGATTGTCATTGTTAGGCTACTCTTTTAAGGGATGTTTTGGGCTCGTAAGTTTCGTGCTATTAATTCAAGTGAAATTTAAGGAGGTGTCAGTCTTTTTGGCTTTCTTGTGGATAACCACTTGTTGCACTAGATTTAGTAGATGATGAAATATATATTTTAATTTTTATAGTTATATATTTTTTTATTTATATATTCAAATTTTTTGTTATTTTAAAAATACTATTAAACTAGTAATTTTAAATTAATTGGACTCTTGAATTTTTTTTATTTCAATTATATTATTGAACTATATAATTTCGAATTAATTGTACAATTTAACAAATTTGTTGAGAATAATACATTCAGGTGTAATTGAAACAGAAAAAAAAAAAGTTTAAAGGTGTAATTGACCATAAATTACATAGTTCATGTGTATTTTTAAAACAATAAAAAGTTTGACTATTTAAAATAAAAAAATATACAAGTATAAGGGTTAAAATATGTATTTGACATTTAATAAATAGATATCTCGACAAATTTAATATTTTTTTTTTGTATTTTTGAGGGTTTGTTTAGTAAGCGTTCTATACATAAGTTCTGTTGTTAATAATTTATTAAAAAGTTTAAGTATTTAGTTGTAGAGTTATCAATAATCTTTTGAATAAAAGTTAGGCTTTTAGCAACACTTTAGAAGAAGTTTTTGCCTTTACAAAAAATCCAAACCTTATTAATAAATAGCTTTCATATTTGTACTTAACACTCTATTAACTTTTCATAAACAATCTCATGTATCATAGGTAAAAATTCATTAAAAAGTCCAAAAGCCTAAAATATCTTTTTGGGTTAAAAGGTATAAATTTTTCATAATCGAGAGGGGTTGTCCACAAACGTGCAATTTAGATAACTTCGACATTTAAAAATTCTTTCGAATATTTTTAAGGAAAAAAAGTAATTATTCATAAAAAATTCTAATTCTAAAAGAATTTTAAAATATTGGGATAGTTATATCCATAAGAATCCTAATCTCAAGCGAATTAGTAGAAATTAGGGTAAATGTTATCCGTAAAAATTCTAATTCTACCAATATCAGGAAAAGTTAAGATAAACGTTATCTATAATAATTCTAATATCGAATTAATTAAGATTATTTCATATCCCTTCTATAAATAAGCATGCACTCATTTCTAAAGAGATACGTCTCTAATACTGGTTTCAATACAATTTTCATTATTTTCAATGTTTGATTTAAGTATCAGAGTGTTTGTACCAGGACCTGCCTATACTCTCTAATTGTTTATTTTTTGCAGATTCAGACAATTTGCTGACAACATTTTTAATCAAATAAATTCATTGTTATAATTAGGAAACAACCCAATCTTTTTAAAATTATCCTTAAGTTTAAACTTAAGCTTTATTTTAAGCCATGCTAACCGATCCCTTATTATACTTTACTTACTACTAGTATTTGATGTTCTACCCTTGTGTTTAGTTTTGATGATGAAAAACAATACCTTGTTTTATCCCTAAGTCATGAGTCAAGTCTATGGTTTTCAACTAAAATCAATTTCAAGTGCTTTATTAAAATGAAAACCAAAAGATTTATGATTTCCTATATTAGTTGGAGATTTGCAAAGTCAAGTATTTAGTCTTAAAAGAATCTCCTAAAATGTTTTTCAAATTAGCTTTGAAGTCGTTGGTCAACATAGAGCTAAAATTGTTCTAAGGGAAAATACCAACTTGAACATAAATGTGTTTGATGAAAATCCAATCTTAAGTATGAAAAATCATTTATGTTAATCTCATACTTTAGAATAAGCTTTCATATTTTGAAACGTACGTAAAAGATTTTGGCTTGAAACTTAATCGTATGAAAAATCCTTTAGTTCATGCATCATGTCTTGAAACTCGTTTTGATAACGTTTCAATATTTTTTCTAAGTCTGGAAGACTAGCATCTTATAAAGAGACATGTATGAAAATGTTTTAGTTTTAGAAAACTAACTCCCGGTAATTCAATAGTTAACATTCATTAGCGATAAAATGATTTTTAACGAATTTTTCAAAGTATAGAAATTGTATATCTTAGAAGTGGTAAAATCGCAAAATTCTAAGTTCCTACTAAAACCCAAATTCTACTTTTTTATTCTTATGGATTTTAATTTTTTAGATATTTTTATTGAATCCAAATGGGGATACTTTCTTATTTACATTTATGTATTAAAGTAAATGGAATGTAAAATATAAATTAAACAAAATGAGGACATTTACTTGTTAATGTGTGGTGATGTAAATATGTGGTGATGTTTTATATTAATCAAGTGTGCTTCTACATGTTATCTGTTAAGTTTCCAGATTTTTCAAGACGATAGTCGACTATGTTGTTTAGTGCTATCGACTATGCATAAGGATAGTCGACTATGCTTGTTTAATCTGTCGACTATATATGGCCTCTGTAGACTATATTTCATTCTGTCGACTATTGTGTAAGGATAGTCGACTATGTTATTTATTCTGTCGACTATGTTTGTACATGATATTCAAAATTTTCTTTATAATATTTGATCTGTCGACTATGTAAAACAATTTGTCAACTATGAGAAGTTTTGGTTGAGCAATAGTCGACTATGCTTTCTTGTCTGTCGACTATGCCTAGTTTTATATGAAGAAATAGTCGACTAACCCATTTGATCTGTCGACTATGTGTTTCACAGAATCTTATAACAGCTAGTTTTTCAATCTCCAACGGCTAGTTTTTCAATAATGGCTAGTTTTGTGCAAGACTCTTGGGATGCTTATATATACATATCAAGGAGATCAAGAGACGGCTAATGGACGGGAATGAAATAATTTGAGCTTACTGTTACTCTCGTTTGTATTTACAGTGATTGGGCTTCAATTTTTTCTCTCTTCAAGGCTTTGATTTTAACTTGTATTAATTCATTCAAGCCTTGTTTTCTTTGTGAGAGAACTTGTAACTAAGAGTGCCAACTCTTAGCATCTCATTTACATTTGTAACACTTTTATTTTCCTAACTTTGTGCTAGAGGATTTGCTCGTTAAAGCAAGGGGCTGTAATTCCTAGCTAGGTGTTAGAGGGGTTGCTTGTATAAGCAAGAGGTTGTAATTCCTAGTCTTGGACTAGAGGACCTACTTGGTTCAATGTAGGGGGTTTTAGTGGACTGTTTGCAAAATGCTTAGTGAGGAACTAAGGTAGTGGATTAGGCTTGGGTTAAGCCGAACCACTATAAATCCTTGTGTTTCTTGTGCTTGTGCTCTTTGATCTATTTATCTTTCCAAGCATTTTGTTTTTCCTCACTTGGTTCACATATTTATTTTTTGTAAACTTTCATCTGTCACTTTTATATACTTCACATTTTATTTCATAAAACCTCAATTTGTGTTAAAAAGCTTTTCAAGTTCAATTAAGTTTTTAAAATAACCAATTCACCCCCCTCTTGGTGTGTGCCATAACACCTCTCGTTCTAACAGTATTTAATATTATAAATTTTGTAAATTGGTTTAATTTGTTTAAAATATGATTTGGTTTCAATTTCAGTTTTTAATTTGATTATGTTGAATTGTATTTTGATGATGAAATCTATAAAAAACTTTAATGACTTTAATAATAAACTATTAATCGAGTAAAACCTAGTGTCAATTGAGTAACACATCACTTACTCGAGTAAAGTCCATTGTTAATCAAGTATCTATGTTTGGTAAAGTTATTTTAGCCTTTCAAAACATTACTCGAATAATTAATTGAGTAAATCAATCTATGGAGTTAAAGTTAATTGAGTAAGGAAATATTTAGTTGAATAATAAGCAATCATACTCGACTAACTTATCAGTTTAATCGAGAAAGACTTGAATACTTAAAGGCTCAATCGAATATATGTTTGATGTATTCAGATATTGAACTAAAAAGGTTTAATCGAATAATCTGAATGTTAATCGACTAAGTGGCAAAATCAATCGGGCAACTAGATTCATTAATCGAGTAAGAAATAAAACTAAAATGACAAGTCTGTGTACTTATGTCATTAATTGTGTAATGACCCGTTAGAAGGTCTAGCATTTAGTTAGAATTATTTAATTAATTATTGATGTTTAATTAAGAGAATTTGTCAATTAAATTTTTAATGTGGCAATTTAGATATTTTAATTGAGAAAATAACATTTAAATAACATTTAATTATATTTACTTATTGTGAAAATTAAATGCAAGGACATGAGGGTCATTTAAGGATTTATTATTAGAATTTAATTATTAAGTAAAGTTATTGTGATTTAGAGATTGATGACTCCGTCCGTGAGGGGATTGGGATTAAAGTCTCCTAGTTATGGTAGGAGAAGGGTTCCAAGTCATAAAGGAGTCTGATCTAGGGTTTCATGTGTATATATTTAATCCATTAGCATTAGTTCTTCTTCATGCCGTGTGAAGACCAGGAGAAGGAAGAAGCTTCAACAGTGAGATTGCTTAAGAGATTTTCATTGCAATCGTTCGATCCGATCAGAGTTAGCATAAGGCAAGTATCCTATCTGTAATTCCTTTCATTACAGATTCATGGTAGTTCATTCTCAGTTTATCTTTTCATTGAGTTCTTAGATTTATATCAGTTCCAGTGTATATATATATACATGCGTAGAACAGTGAGTGCATGAAGAAGATATGTGTGATTCTTTATAGTGAATCTTTTAAATCTGATCTTCAAATCATGTTAGCAGTGATCTCAGAATACCAGGACTCTTTGTTTTGGTTTCCCAGTTTAATCAGACGATATGTTCATGTATATATATTTATATTCATGCGGTATGCCATTCCCAGTGAGTTATGTTAAGCTATGTATAATTTTTATAGCGTTTTTTTTCATAAGCGAATGATTTATCCATCTTAATATTATTCTATATCAATTGGGATTGTTCTCCCAAGATTTCTTTTGGAATGGTGTAGTAAGTTAAGTTCTTGATTCAAGATATGATCTCTATTATCGTGAGTTTATTTCTGATGAGATTCCAGACATTCGAATGAGCGTTGTGTCATTCGAATGAGTTTTGAGGCATCCAAATGAATTCTCAGTGTCATTGTAAGTTCTTCCTTATAATGTATCAATCATTCGAATGAGTCCTTTGTCATTCGAATGAGTCATGTGTTATCGTATCATTCGTATGTGTTTTTGAAGTTTTGAGTCTGTCATTCGAATGAGTTTTCTTGTCATTTGAATGAGTTCTTGAAGATTTGAATAAGCTATTGCTTTGTATAGCCTAGAATTTGAATAAGTCTCTTGTTATTCGAATGACCCATGAGTATCCCATTCATTCATTCGAATGGGGGTACTGTTGCATTCAAATGAGTCGCTTTCCGCCTGTTGAAAAGTTGGAAAATTGTCAAATCCATTCGAATAAATTTGTGAGTCATTCGAATGAGTCATTGGAAAGATATGAATAGCCTTATTATATATGATCTATCATTCGAATGAGTCTCTGACATTCGAATGAGTTTCTGCCATTCGAATGACCTTGTTGTAGTCTATTTTTTTCATTTGAATGGGCTGCTGTTTTATTCGAATTGCTCCTTATGCTTCATCAATCATCCGAATAGTATCATATGGCATCCGAATGGCTTCTAATAAATTCTTAATGCAAGTCTTAAATTTAATATAAATATTCAATTATTCAAATATTGAATTTTTATGCCAAGATATGATTAAATCCAATATGCCATTATCAGAAATTACAAAATCTTTGTATTCCAATATATAGAAGATCAGAGCATGACTTTATATTGAGCACTACATGTCGTGTGCCAGCATTTATATGAGCATTGCATTATGCGCGCTAAGCGGCATGTTCGCGGGGATCCCACTAGTATCAGTTCAATTATATCTCAATTATGAATTGCTCACCTGATGTCGACCAGGGGGCTAGGGGCATATTGCCCACAGTATGTGCTTACAGTTTTTATGTTTGCAGGATTCAGATCAGTTAGGTATGTATTACAGTTATGTGGGACTGTGAGCCAAAGTTGCATACCTGCATTTAGTTTACAGTTTATGTGCATTATATTTTGTGAATGTAATCAGATAGTGATTATACTCAGTACAAGTTTAGTAAGTATTTATCAGTATCGATATTTTTTCGATTCAACTTCAGTTATTCTTTCCAGCTTATTACTTGCTGAGCTTTGTAGCTCACCTTGTACTCTTCACCATTCCAGGTCCTAGCGGGGGAGTACTAGATGTGGGGCTTAGTAGCAGTGTCTAGTAGTGTGTACGTGGAGCCACTAAAGACAAAAGATGTCTGGGAGATTGTCAGTTTATAGTGTCTTGTCATGTTAAGGTTATTTTATTTATCAGTTGAGGGATTGTCCCTTAGACAGAATTTATGATTTTCTACTTATGATTAACTCAGAGTTTTGCTTTAGTGGATTGAGATATTCATTTATGGTATCAGACTTCAGTTTATCAGTTAGTTTTATTTTGTTCCCCGTATCACCTCTTCTTGGGCAGTTCTAGGAGAGGGGGTGTTACAAATTAACTAAAGCATATGATAATTATTGTATCACATACAAAAAAATGGTAAAGAAAAAGATAATTTTTTAAAGCAAAAAATGATCTTTAGAAAGGACCTTGCTGTAGAAGGGGCCTTGCAGCTAAAAGGCCTTGCAACATGGTGGCTTTTGCGGCACGATGATCCTTACGGCATTGACATTAGTCTTGGGATAGAGGGATCATTGCAGTAGGGTGCATTGCAGTAAGAGTGTAACCTCAACTCGAATTAGTCTTGAAGTAGCGTGTCTTGCGATAGTGTGCCTTGCAGCGATATGGCTGTAATGGTGAGTAATCTTTTTGGCAAAGAGCTTCACAAGGCTGAAGACCCTCACGACAGTGTGTTCCTAATGGTAGAGTGATGATGTTCAATTTGGGAATTATCTTAACAAAAGCCTTGCACGACCAAGATGCTTGCGGCCATATAATCCTTGTGGCAGTGTGATTCTTATGGTGTAATGGTCTTACGACATAATGGGTCTTGCGGCAAATGCCTACTCTCGACAAGACTAAGCCTTCATCTCAGCAACTGACATGTGTTAACACCTGATATTCTCGGGATTTACGCCTTATAAATACCCTGCTATAGTACTTAGAAGGGGATTTGAAAATTTTGATAAACTCTAAACACTTAAAGCATTTTTATTGTTTCTTTGGGAATACTTGTTTCTCATGGGCACTGACTTAAGCATCGGAGGGTCATCGCGAGAGAGGATTCCCACAATCTTTCTAACTCTCTTTTTTAAGTATTAACAGGAGAACGGAGAACCCTTGCGGCAAGCCTAAATCCTTTTGGCAAGAGGCTTAACCCTTGTGACAACGTCCTTAAGGAAACATCATCTTTGTGGCAACAACATCCTTGTGGTGATAAAATCCTTACGACAACTTCCTTGGGGTAACATAATCTTTGTGGCACTCTCATTCTTACGACACTCACATCCTTGAGGCAGTCTTATTCTTATGGCAGTTTTGTTCCTTTACACAATCATGGTACTCTCAATAGCCCATGCCATTCTAGTAGCATAGATTCTCTTTTTGCAATATCATTTTTCTTGGACATCAAGCTTAGGTACTTGCAATTTTTAGTCCTAAATCGTAAAATCTAATTTTTATATTTTTGGTAACAATAATTAGACTTCGTTTGTGGAAAACTGAACAAAAGCCAAGACAATATGGTGAGTGTAACACCCCAAATTTTTTGGACGTGTTATAAATTAGGATTTCAGGAATATATATATATTTTTTACACCACTGATAAGGGTCAATATTTCCTATATCCTAATGAATTATATCCCTATTTTGGCTTTATATTTATGTTTAAAGTAAATAATTATTCATATTACATATTATTTCAGGATGAAACAAGGAAGTTGGTTTCTACAATTAATTAGGGGCATAATCGAAGACATTGGATTACCCATTTTAAAATTGCTCAAATTCAAAGGCCAATTATGGAGTCTAAAGGATATTTCAAGTGCACTTGGCCCAACTATCAAATGGAATCCAACCAAAGGCCCAAGATCAACCAAAGGCCCAAGACCAATCAAAGGCCCAACAAAGCCCAATTTGTAGAAGACTTTTCTTTGTTTTGTAATTTTTTTTATAAGTGATTTACCACCTAAAGTCTTTTGTATTCTTATGAGAAGTCCACCACACAAAGTCTTTTGTATTTTTTGTCTTTTACCTAATTTTCTTCCATTAGTTAGGTGAATATTTTGTTGAATAATTGTGTGACTTGTATTGCATCTAGTGAGCTATAAATAGCTCACTTTGGTGCATTTGTGAGGGTGGTTATTACTGGAATCAAAGTTTAGTTTTGTTCTTAGAGTTTCCCTTTGAGAATTGCTCTTATTCTCTCTCTCTTGTTTTCTCTTGTAATCTTACTTTCTTTCTTTCTTCTTTTAAATTCTTATGTCATTTATTGTTACTTTATTATCCACCGCCTAAATGGCCGGTTAATTTATGCCTTTAAATTTCTGCAATTTTAATTCTTGTCTTTCAATTATCCACCGCCTAAATGGCCAATTAGTTTCTGCTATTTCAATTCTTGTCATTTAAATTCTGTTATTTAAATTATGCCATTTAAATTCTTATTAATTAACTTTTAAATGGAAATGAATAGCTAAACCTAATCTTGGGTTAAGGCAAGGACAGTGTCCAATGCCAATGATTCCCAAAGAAAGCTGTGCTTAAAATGAGTATCATTAATTTAAATTTTAGTATGAGTGAGTTTTAATTATTGGGAAATCACTAGATTTGGATTGGAGCGTAAGCCTAACTTAGAGCTTTCATGTCACGCATGAGAGTTACTAGAACTGGAAACGCTATCATACCCAAACCCGGATGATTAATTTAGTTATTTTGTATATTAATTGTAATTAGATTTATGGTAGTTGCTTAAATTAGAATCCCGCATATCATGTATGGGGATTGCTTAAACTAGAACTATCATCATCTCTAATTGCATTTAGTAACAAACCCTCATATCTGAAATTAAATTAATGTTACTAACCTTGTTTACTAAAATTTGGAAATCAATGGGTTGGTGCTGAAATTGTCTTAACTCAAGTGCTATCCAATTTAATATCCTCACATTAAGCATTTCTTTTAACTTTTACCTTGCTTTATTTTCTAATATTTGTTATAAAAAAAATTCATAAAACAAAATCTTGTTACCAATTCATCTAAATGCGTGTGCGTGTGTGTGACACTCTTTTGCTTTTGCCATAAATAAATCTCTTAGTGGACGACCTAGACTCATCCAGAAAATATAAATTTAAATTTGGACTACAACTGCACTCGTACACTGACGAGTATAAACCTCTCACCTAAATAAAAAAAAAAATATATATAAAATTTTTATTGTGTTTTGTTTTATATTTTAATTGCAGGGTGAGAGTGCAGTCAACCACAACCATTAATATACAACATACAATTCCTAAAAATCCCAATTTCACCAACTCAGCCTATCAAACCCAATGATTAAATAACTAAGATAGGTGATATTATTACAAATGTGGAAGCTAGATTGAACCTGATATGGTACATAACCATAACGCTTTATTTATCATATAAGAAATTGTTCAAAACGTCTACAAAATGAATTATATGGATATCATCTCTCGTAAACATTAACTAAACGTTTCAAACATGATTGAAAACATACTAAGGTTTGCATCAACTGAAATACTTAAAGATATGCTAAAACATGCTACAATAATAAAATGAGCCTATTCTTCAACTTTCTCCTTTCTCTTAGAGCCGCTTTTCGAATATGGAACGTTTGAATATTTTAGGGACGTAGTCTAATTAGAAGATGAATCTTTTAGTGAGAACTCCAAAAATAATATATATATATATATATATACATGAACGGGTATAAAACGTATGAGAAAACAACGAAGACTACTCCGAAGTTCCTCGTGAACATGTCAGCCTCATTCAACAAGAGTTTTCTCAATGGCACACTCTAGCGCCTCTCGGGAAGTCTCTGACCATGTCACATTGGCCTGACCTCATAGAACTCATGTAAATACCATATCTGTTATCCCTTAGGCTCATGGTCTTTCTCACGAGAGTTTTCTCGATGGCATATGCATAACGCATCTCGAGGGATATCCAGAGACTTTTGCCTTCGAGCAACAACAGTGGGTACAACAGTATGGTTACATGGATTTTATAAATGCAATAGTTGAAAGTGATAGGGTTTAATTGTATATATATTTTTATCTTAACATTGTGCTATTTTTTTTTTACATAAATGCGTGTTTATATATATTTTATATTATTTTAATATCTATAAACCCAGCAAAGGATATTATTTTGAAGATTTGGGAGTAAAAAGAAAGAAAAAAGAAGATATTCTAAAGTAATTAGTAAAGTTAATATTATATTAAATTAATATTATAATATAATTAAAAAATATTTATTTATTAATAATTAAATATATATTATAGTATTTTATCTATATATTATATTATAATTAATTAAATATTTATTAAAAATAAAATATATATTATATTATATTATATATTAAATTTTAATATTTATATATATCTATTATATACTATACTAAATAAATGGCGTGAATGCCATGTGCATATATATATATATATATATTATTAAATAAGTCCATAGCAGTGGCGTGAAATTAGAGGACTCAAGCTAGCCTAAGTCCATGCCCATATATATATATATATATGTATTATAAGATAAAAGAAGGAGGAGGCCAGTGAATGGAAGGAGGCTCCGGACCACGCAAAGTGAAAGGAACAGAAAAGGAGCACAAGAACGCGGTGCGTAGAGGAAGAAATTGAAGAGAAGAAGGCGCACAACGACGAGGAAGAAATTGAAGCCGCCGACAGAGAAAAATTGAAAACAGCCATTGTGACCCAGATCTGATTTAGATTTGGGCAGGGAGCCTCTCTTTTTCTTCATTTAATTTATGTTGTTATTTTTATTTTAATAATGTCTAGCTAAATTATTTTAGCTAGGGTTTAGATAGATTTTAATTTTGAGATTATGTGATTATTTGTTTAGTTTGATTCAAAGCCCGATTATTATTTGTGTGAGGAATTTATATTGTTGCGTTTAATGCTTTAAAATATTGGTCACCTTTTAATAATTTAATGATTTATGCATAACTGACTAAAGGATTGTTACAAATTAGATTCATAGGCAATATAAATCATATGCTTGACTATGAGATTAAAAGATGATTAGCTCATATGTGGGATCGAGGAAACTTAGTGAGTCAAATGCCCTTCCGAGATTAAAGGTTTCTAAAGAACTTAATTCTTATTTATTTCATTGATATCTGCTCATAAATCTAACAGTGAAATTGAATTAATAAAGGATTAATATAACTTGAGAAAGCTTATTAATTAATTGAGGGAAATCCACCATCACACGCAAATAATTATAAAATATTGTAACGGTAGTTTTGATTTTGAATCAGATTGAATAGTTAATTACATAACTCAGATTAAATGAAATCGAAACCCTAGTACATTCATTGATTAATTTTTTCTCCCAAAGAATTTAGTTTTTCATTTATTTTTCTTTTTATTTATCTGATTAATTAATTAGTTTAAGTTATGCTAAATTAAAATTGTTTTGGTATTGTGATCTAGTCCTTATGGGATCGACATTCGTTTTATCACTATATGCATATTTGACTATGGTACACTTGCCCGAATTAATTGTGCATAAATCACACATCATAAAGCCAACAACATATATTTTCAGGAAAAACACATTTCATATATGTAACATGATTTCATGTAATATGAGTCTCACGTAAGAGAAAAATATAGGATTTGGAGTATAGGAGCCTCACACAAAATAGGAGTATGAGTAGCGGAGTCTCACCTTAAACTTAATTTGGGATTCCTTGAAATTCGTGTCTGATCTTGATTCTCGTGCCAGGCATACTATTGCTCAACCTTGAGTCTCAACGATCCCTAGCTATCATATTTATTCAAAGGAATATCAATAACTATTTTTTCTAATTTTTCCATAATTTTTCTCTATTTTCTTCTAAAAAATTCCAAAATAAATACTTTATCAAGGGTTTTCCCAAATTTTTCTCCACCATAATTCATAAAATATTTTTTAAAAAAAATTAAAATTAATTTCAAGAAATTACCTAGTCCCACGTGCCCTCACGTGCCTGCGCTTATTGAACCGCGAGTGTAATGCACACGGGTCTTCTTCTCTGAGGAGCTTCTCGTCGATCGACGATTGAAAAACTTCCAATGGTGGTTTTTCTTCCACCTTTTGATCCTACTCCTTAGGTCGATCTCATTGGCACATCCCTTAGCCTGAAAACATCACTGGAAAAGCTTCAAATGGATGGCCAAAGCCTCAGCTCTGGCGTTCGTCATGATTCCGACCAATCCTTATATCCCACTCGATTCTACTCCAAATCATCCTAAACTTTCCAAAACTTACCCTCTTGACTCAAGGAACAAAAACCTCTTATTGGTTTCCCTCGAATCACCCTCAAACTTGAGCAATTTGATGGTCAACATTCGGCCAAAACTCTCATCTATTTATAGGTAAAATTCGATTACCCTCTAGCCAATTACCAGCTATTGCATCGCCCACAAGCTTCTTGGGACAATGAAGGTCATACCTTGGAAAGATCTAGCCTTCCCATCATCGAATTTTGGCTCCACGTGCGACGGTCAGATTGGTCATGCTGTGCAACAATTTGGAAAATTACACTTTGGCCCCCACATTATTCCTTTTGCATTTTGGCCCTATTCCTCAAGTTCCCGCATTTGCTTGGACGGATGTGGGTAAAGAAGCTAGTCCAAAATCAAAATCAAAACCAAAATCAAAATCAAAACCAAAACCAAAATCAAAATCAAAAACAAAATCAAATTCAAAGTCAAGGCTAAAAACAAAATCAAATCCAAAGTCAAGGCCAAAAACAAAATCATAGATTAAGGATTGGGTCATGGAACATAGGAACATTAACAGGCAAAGCTATGGAAGTGGTGGATGTGATGATTAGGAGAAAAATTAATATTATGTGCCTTCAAGAGACGAGATGGGTAGGGAAAAAAGCAAAAACTTTATCAGAAGCTGGATATAAAATATGGTACATAGGAACTGATTGAGTAAAAAATGGAGTGGGGATTATTATGGATAAAAGCTTAATAGATGAGGTAGTGGATGTAAAGAGAATAGGGGATAGGATTATTATGGTGAAGATTAGTCTAGGGAGAATGACTATGAATATCTTTAGTACATATGCACTACAAGCGGGGTTAGGTGATGAGATAAAAACAAAATTCTGGGAGGACCTAGAGGGACTGATACAAATGATATCAAGAGGAGAGAAAGTGATTATAGGAAGTGACTTAAATGGGCACGTGGGTAGAGACGGAAACGGATATAGAGAGGTACATGGAGGGTATGGATTCGGGGAAATTAATAATGAGGGTAAATCTATCCTAGATTTTGTTATGGCATATGGGCTCATTATAACCAATACTAGGTTCAAAAAACGGGATGAACACTTAATCACATATAAAAATATCACCTCAAGCACCCAAATAGATTACTTCCTCATGAGACAAGAGGATCGGTTATGTTGTAGGAATTGTAAGGTGATACCGGGAGAGTGTTTGACTACTCAACATAGACTTCTAGTACTTGACGTCCAAGTAAGAAATTGGAAGAGAAAAAATCACATAAAACAAAATCCAAGAATCAAGTGGAGGAATTTAAAAGGAGAGAAACAACTAATCTTCAAAGAAAAAAATAGGGGTAGAAGGGAATGGAATGGAGAAAGACAGACAAACCAAATGTGGAAAGAAATGGCTAATGCTCTGAGAAGCACGGCAAAGGTAGTCCTTGGAGAGACAAATGGTAGAGCCCCTAACCTTAAGGAGTCTTGGTGGTGGAATGAAGAGGTACAATTGAAATTAAAAATAAGAAAACTTGCTATAAGGCGGTATATCAATGCAACAATGAAGAAAGTCAAAAAAATTATAAAGAAGCAAAAAAGGCAGCAAAAAGAGCTATTAGTGAAGCAAGGTCAAAAGCATATGAGAATCTATATAAATGACTTGATACAAAAGATGGAGAAAGGGATATATATAAATTAGCTAAAGCAAGAGAAAGAAAAACACGGGATTTAAATCAAGTGAAATGCATAAAAGATGATAATCAAAATATTTTAGTAAATGAGGGAGCGATTAAGGAGAGATGGAAGGAGTATTTCACAAAATTATTCAATGATGGTGGTGACACAAGAGTTAGGTTGGGACATCTTAGTAACTTCGAAGGGAATGTGAGCTACACATTCTATCGACGAATAAGTTCAAATGAAATAAGGCAAGCATTAAAAAAGATGAAAAATCATAAGGCAGTGGGACCAGATAATATAACAATTGAAGCATGAAAATGCATGGGAGAATAGGGCATCTCCTGGCTAACGCAACTATTTAACGCCATCCTTAAATCAAAAAAGATGCCAGATGAGTGGAGGAAGAGTATTTTGGTTCCTATATACAAGAACAAAGGAGATGTTCAAAACTGTGAAAATTATAGAGGAATTAAGTTAATGAGTCATACCATGAAACTCTAGGAGAGAGTAATAAAGCAGAGGCTCAGAAAGGAAACAAAGGTGTCAGAAAATCAGTTTGGTTTCATGCCTGGTAGATTAACAATGGAAGCTATATATTTACTGAGGCGTCTAATGGAAAGGTATCGAGATCATCAGAAGGACCTACATATGGTGTTTATAGATCTAGAAAAGGCCTATGATAGGGTCCCTAGAGAAGTATTATGGAGGGTTTTAGAGAAGAAAGGAGTCAAAATAGCTTATATACAAGCCCTTAAGGACATGTATCATGGTGTAGAGACAAGGGTCAGAACATGCGGAGGGAATACTGAACCATTTACAACTACAATAGGACTGCATCAAGGTTCTGCACTAAGTCCATACTTATTTGCCCTAGTAATGGATGAACTCACTAAAGATATTCAGACAGATGTGCCATGGTGTATGCTATTTGCAGACGACATAGTGTTGGTGGATGAAACAAAAGAATGAGTGAACACTAAGCTTGAGTTGTGGAGAAACAATTTAGAATCTAAGGGATTTAAATTAAGTAGAAAGAAAACAGAATATATGGAATGCAAATTTAGTAAAAATGCAAGAGTGGATGATGTTATAATAAAATTAAAAGACCAAATCTTACAAAGAAAAGACCATTTTCGATATTTGGGATCAGTGATTAAAAAAGATGGAGAAATCCACGAGAATGTCGCACATAGAATTAAGGCAGGTTGGCTAAAATGGAGAAATGCATCGGGGGTGTTATGTGATGGTAAAATCCCATTAAAATTGAAAGGAAAATTTTATAGGACAGCTATAAGACCAGTCTTGTTGTATGGCTCAGAATGTTGGGCAGTCAAATACCAGCATGAGCAAAAGACGAGTGTAGCGGAGATGAGGATGTTAAAATGGATGTGCGGACATACAAGAAAGGATAAAATTAGAAATGAAGTTATTCGTAATAAGGTAGGAGTAGTGCCAATCGAGGAGAAGATGAGAGAGACTAGACTAAGATGGTTTGGTCATGTGAGAAGGAGACTAAGAGATGCTCCTGTGAGGAGAGTTGATGAAATGGAACAATTAGTCACAAAAAGAGGTAGAGGTAGACCCAAGAAGACTTTGGGAGAGACATTAAAATTTGATATGAAATATATGGATCTAAATGAGGATATGACAAAAGACAGAAATACATGGAAGTCTAGAATTCATGTAGCTGACCCCACATAGTGGGATAAAGGCTGGATATGTTGTTGTTGTTGTTTCAACTAGAATTAAAAATTACACTTAGGCCCAAATTCGAGCTCTGATCACAAACCCTTTTATTTTATCCCAAAACCACTTAAGGGTTGTTCTATTCACAAAATTTGTGCCCCTTACCAGCAGCATAAATTCTCTTTTTGCAGTAGCATTTGGCTTGGACATCAAGATTAGGTACTCGCAATTGCTAGTCCCAAATCATAAAATCTAATTGTTGTATTTTTGGTAACAACAATTAGACATCGTTTGTGAGAAATTGAACAAAAAGTCAAGACAATATTGTGAGTGTAACACCCCAAATTTTACGGGCGTGTTATAACTTAGGATTTTAGGAATATATTTTTTTTTTCACATCACAACCACTAATATACAACATACAATTCCTAAAAATCCCAATTTCACTTTGTCAGCCTATCAAACCCAATGATCAAATAATTAAGATAGGTGATATTATTACAAATGTGGAAGCTAAATCGAACCTGATATGGTACATAACCGTAACGCTTTATTTATCATATAAGAAACCGTTTAAGACGTCTACAAAATGAATTACATGGATATCATCTCTCGTAAACATTATAACCTTGTCAAATGAACTCTTGTAATAGTCAGTATAGTCGGGGTTCAAATTGCCTCAACTGCTAGTTTATTTTGGAAAGGAAGATTCGAATCAACATGCATAATGCTTTGTAGTAATAACAGTACTACATGGATGGAACAAGGTCACTAGGTGCTGTGCCTTCCCTCTCTCTTTAGCCAAGCGGACTCCCCAATGGTTCATTGAGCTGCCCGTTGGTCATATCAGGTCATTTGAGTAGTTGGAAATGGAGTTTTTAGAAGCGTTCGCCGCTTATATCCCTAAAAAGAAGAATGTTATGTATTTGATAAGTTTGTGGCAAAAGTTGAATGAGCCATTGAAACAGTATATAGACCATTTTCGAAGTGCAACACGAGAAGTGAAAGACCTCCCAGTTAGCTTGGTGGCATCCACATTGCTGCATGGTACCACATTCTCCTTGCTCAGGAAGTCCTTGGCATTTGCCCAACCAACCTCCATGACAGAAATGTTTGCCAGGGCAGATTAGTTCGTGCCTCAAAGGGAAATTTTGGAATCATATGAAGCTAAGAATAGAGCAAGACAAAATGAGGTGGGGCTTAGCAAAGCGGACAAGATGCCTAGAAGAGAATATCCCTTGAAAATGCAATTTCATAATTTCACCACCCTCAACGAGCCAAAGGCTGCCATACTTTCATCCATAGCACACACATGACTAATTAGCTTCCTTCCGCGCTCAACCCAACCTTTAGGGAAGAATGTTGATGTTTTCTATAAGTTCCACGAATGCTCGAGGCATACTACAAAGTAGTGTCGAGAGTTGGGTAACCAAATTAAAGAACTGATTAAACAAGGAAAGTTGGACAAATTTGTGCTCGATAAATCCAAGCCACAATTGGACAGGAGGCAAGAGCTGAGATAGGAAAATTTGAGATGACCTCCTCGTCCTAGGTAGGACAATCAAAGGATGAGAGATAACTCGCAACCCAGGCGGAGAGGGGAAGAAAGAAACTGTAGGGAGAATGAAGCAGCTCCAGTCCCTAAAGGGAATGATAATGAGCCAACTATGGAAAGAATTCATGTGATATCATGGGGAAAAGCTTTGGCAAGAGATTCGTCTACGGCCCGAAAGGCCTATGCCTACGAAGCCCTATATGTGGATTCGGTGGCCCAGATAAATGAAGATGAAGACCTCATTATTTTTATCCTGGAAGATCAGGGAGATGTAATGTAGCCACACGATGACCCACTAGTAATCTCTGTAGTAATTGTTAAGCACCTGATCGAGTGAATTTTGGTAGACAATGGGAGTTCCATCAACCTCTTATATTGGAATTGTTTTGAGAAGATGTGCATTGCCCATGATTAGCTGAGAATTGTGTCATCCCCTTTGTATAGCTTCACTGTAGAAGTAGTTCCGATGGTGGGGTCAATACAATTGCCTATCATGTTGGGACCTCACCCCCAAATTGTCACTAGGCAAGTCAACTTCATGATGGTTCGAACGCATTCATCAATCTATAACGTGATCTTGGGATCTCCCTTATTAACAATACGAGGGCAACCATTTCACTAGGGTACCTATTGATGAAATTCCCCATGCCTGAAGGAGTGGGATAAGTGAGGGGAGATAAAAAAAAAATCCAGAGTTTGCTATGTAAGCTCCACCAAAAACACAAAGGGGAAAGAGAAGGCGACGTTAGATGAGACTCTCATGATCAACGTCCATACACTTAATGCAATCAAGGCTCAACTGGTAGAAACCCTCGAGGTGGTCCTCTTGGGGAATAATGACAAGAAACAACTAGTGTACATTGGAAGTCAGTTTGTTGGTTAAGAGAAGGAAAAATTATTGAATGTTTGAGATCCCATGCAGATATATTTTCCTGTTCACCTGTTGATATGCCCAGAATTGACCTCGAGATCTCCCATCACCTGGACATTCATACAAGAGCGTGTCCAATGAGGCAAAAGAAGAGACACATTGTAATATCCCAAATTTTTTAAAGGACCCAAGTGTAATTTAACTTGGGTTGTAAGTGAAATTTTTAGATAAATTGGGGTTATAATATAATTTCTCATAGTTATGAGATATCGAATCAACTGCAGGAAGTGCCCTGGAGCTTAGATATCTAAGGAAAAGGATATGGTATTGACGAGCATTTCGAGATGCAATTTATGAAACTGAAAGTGGTCAGATCAGAGACAGTTTTTGGTACAACTGTATTTTAGGTAGGAAAATCGAATTGTCGTAGGAGACTTCTAGGAAGTCAGTGGAATGCTGAGGGGGCTTCAATTTTACGTAAGAATCAACCCTGAAGTGGTTTTGGGATGAAACAAGAGTCTCGTGAGGGCGCAAAGATGAAATCATCGTTATCGAGTAAAACTTGGGTTATTAATTGTGGATTTTTAGTATCGTAATACAAATTAATTTGATGTTTGAGGATGTAATTGCAATTAGGGAATTTTCCAAATGATATAAGGATGAAATTTGGATTTAAATGTATAATTTATCTATTATTATGGTGTAATATATAGTTATATATATATGTATGTGAATGTGTGTGGTGTGAGGCCATGCCTTTGCAACTTAATAGTCATGCCCTACAATTTCATGGCTGCAAGTGAAGTATTTTACACGAAA
Organism: Diospyros lotus; assembly: GCF_014633365.1. Lineage (NCBI taxonomy): Eukaryota > Viridiplantae > Streptophyta > Magnoliopsida > Ericales > Ebenaceae > Diospyros > Diospyros lotus. The sequence continues at coordinate 15,228,527 of NC_068344.1, forward strand.
AAAGGGATGGGAAGACAGGCTTGAGGTGGTGGAGATGGCTATAAATGGGGAGAAGTTGAAAACAAATGGGGAAGAAGAGATGGAGAATGAAGCGGCTGGGTGCGGCCATGGCAGCAGCTGGTTGGTGTGATGGGCGACTATTCGTAGAGGCATGGGCTGCAATGGAGGTGGCCGGCAATAGTCAGCAGTGACGGAGATGGCCGGAGGCAGCGGCTATCTCAGCACGCAGCGTCCGCGATAGGCGGAGCAGGCACTATAGCAGTCGCGAAGATGGCCGCATAGGAGTAAGTAGTGGCTGGTGAGGGTGGCAGCAAGGCTAACAGTGCGGCGGTGCGACGGTTGCCCATGGTAGTCGTGTGCAGGAAGTAGGGGAAGGAGAAGAAGAAGAAGAATAAGAAGAAAGAAAGAAAATAAAATAAAAGAAAGGAGGAAAAGTGAAGAAAAATAGGGAAAAATAGGGGAAAGGTCTCTGAAAAATCCCAAAAAATTTTAGGAATTAATTTGGGGCTAGAGGAGCATGTCGAAACTAAGAAATTATTCAAGCATGCATTTTGAGGTCAGAACACGCATACCGAGGAAGATTAGGAGGCCAAGTTAAGGTAAGTGGGTTTTTTCTAAAATTATTTTTATGAATTGTGAGAAAATGTCTGAAAAATTATTTAGTGAGGAATTATTTAGTTAGAAAAATGTTTGAGGAAAATAGGAAAAAATAAAGGAAAATTAGAAAAAATAGAATATTGATATTCTTGAATAAATATGATGGTCATGGTACGTTGAGGTTCCGAATTGAGTACATTAGAAGCCTGACACGAGAATCAAGATATTATGAGATACGTATGAGGTAAGTGGTCCTACCAAAATAAATCCAGTTTCATGCAAACGTTATTGATATCATGTTGTCATGTCTTTGTATGTTATGTATCACATAGAGTGCATTTATATTTTCTGATAATGAAATACGCATATGGGCACGATGAGATTTTTGGTCATATGTCGCATGGGTTTGGAATTAAGGACTGGCACCGTTGCTCTACCAAGGGTGTACCCATACACCTCGGCTTGGCAGGGAGGCTGTAAAAATGGTGGGTAGTAGTTGGGTACGGTTGACCCAAACATAGAGTAATGATGAGATATTGCATTACATACATGCATGATTTTTAAATGATGTACCCTTAGATGATTCAACATCAAACGTGGGCTATGCTCCTGGAATATTCAAAAGTTTTAGATGGAGATTGTAGTAGAAACGAAGATGAAAGAAGCATGAAATGACACTTAGCAAAGTGCATGATGTAATGGTTATACGTTTATGTTGCCTATATATTTAAAGTTCTACTACTTTGAATTCTGAACGTTTTGAAGAGTGACGATGTATATACCTTATTATCGGTTAATGTTAAAGTTAAGGTTCGATTCTAGCTTCCGCATTTGATTTTTATGTTGATTCTCATTCGAGATAGATGAAAATTTTGGGATGAATATGAGGAATGATATGGTTTAACCATACTTTTGAATAGAAAAAATTTATTATCCCAGAATTGTCTTAAGTTATAACACTCCTAGAAAATGGGGCGTTACACACATTTCCCTGGAGCATCTTAAATGCCTGGAAGAAAAAATAGACAAGCTCCTAGAGGTAGGTTTTATCTTGGAAGTACAATACCCTAACTAGTTGGCGAATGTTGTGATGGTCAAGAAGGCCAACGAAAAATGGAGGGTGTGCATCGATTTCACAAATCTTAACAAGGCGTTCCCTAAGGACTCCTTCCCTTTTCCCCGATTAGACTGCTTGGTTGATGAAACATTGGGATATGCCATGCTGAGTTTTCTTGACTCCTTATCTAGGTACCACCAGATCAGTATGTACCCTTATGACATTGAGAAAACAACTTTCATAATGGAGAAGAGGACTTATTGTTACAAGGTAAGGCCATTTGGGCTAAAAAATGCCGGTGTCATGCATCAGCGCATGGTGAACAAAGTGTTCAAAGATCTGCTAGGGGATGTAATGGAAGCCTATGTAGATGACATGATCGTCAAAAGAAAGCAAGGGGAGCCTCACGTCGAGAAGTTGACAAAAGTCTTTGCAATTTTTTAAGAAAATAAATGCCCCTGAACCCAACAAATGTGCATTTGGAGTAAAGTCGGGAAAGTTCCTGGGTACATGATTACTCATCGGGGGATAAAGGCCAACCTAGAAAAGTTCTAGGCAGTGATGGATATGCAGTCTCCCTCGTTAGTAAAGGAGGTTCAATGATTGACAGGGCACCTAGCCGCCTTGGGAGTTTCCAAATCAGCAAAATGAAGCCTTTGTTCTTCAGAGCATTAAAAGGGGGGGGGGGGGAAATTTCCAATGGACAGAGGAATGAGAGAAAGCATTCCAAGATTTGAAAACCTACTTAAAAGAGATATCTTTGTTGACTCGACCAGAAATGGGAGAACCTTTGTATCTGTACTTGGGTGTCAGCCACTACGTAGTCAGCGTATTTCTAATTAAGCGAGAGGAACAATTTGTTCAGCTGATTTATTATGTGAGCAAAGTACTTCAGGGCGCTGAATCACGCTACCCGTATGCCGAGAAGGTAGCCTTAACATTAGTGACAGCAACAAGGGAATTGATGCTATACTTCCAAGCTCGTACGATAACTATTCTCATAGATTAGCCCTCATAGATAACTATTCTCATGACTCATTAAGGAGTTATTCAAATTCACAAGAAGTCATTCTATTAGTTTCTTATTATTATTATAATGATCGAATGAAACTAGATAGAAGTCCATATGATGTATACTGTGGCTAATCTATAAAGGTGTGAGATGATGCATCACAGTTTCTAGACATCATTAAATGTCCTGAGTCATAGCAATGTCAAGAATGGACATTGACAATTGTGGTAAGACTTGTATGTGCTATGTTTTTTCCATGTGATAGCAATGGGGTTCTCACACCCATAGGCATGGGGATGCCTAGACAAGTACATAGGTGACCAATGTTGGAGAGCATGTTACTGGACATGACTCACTATGAGAATCCATTTTGGTTATATGTTGATGCAATTCTCATACGAGATGGATGTAACTAATCATTGGACTTGAGGTTTTCACGATTATCTCATAAGAAGACCGGTATGCTTTGACATTGTTTCGATGGGCCTAGACAAAGGCTGCACGTGGGTGATCGTTGGATATATCATGAGGCTTATGGAGATGGGTGCATAACCAAGATGAGACTCGTCTATCCCTTGATAGATGATGTTGTATTTAAGGTGCCTTCAGTGGATATTCACTTTAAATTTATGGTCGTGGTGAGAGAGATCAATAAGGAGTTATTGATTCACTTTCTATTGAGTGAGAATATCCGGAGGATCGAAAAAACTCATGTGATCGTAATCAATCAACACATTGCTAGACTTGAGATCACGTAAAATACATTGACGAGATGATCGAATTACACGGTAACCATGCTTGTGAAATGTTGTTTACAGATTATGAATCCTTTTGAATAATTGGGTAGGCATGACGCCTTGCTAGAGGCCAACCTTGTCTTATGTGTTCATACCAACACATTGCCAACATATTCAGAAGCCAAATGAGTCATACACAAAAGGTACTGTCCTTGGCTTAAACAATGAGAGCGAACGTATGGTTAAGTGGGACACTTCGGCAAGAAGTTATGCTGTCGTAAGTTCTCACGGAAAAAGAACAAATAGACATAATGACGTAGATATAACGAGGGGTCGTCATAAAGGAAAGAGTTTCCTAAAATGATAATTGATTAAATTAGAAAGGAGTTTCTAATTTAATAATTTGGGCTTAAATTAATACTTTAGCTAAATAAAGTATTTGGGCTAAATTAGATTTGGGCCAAATATTTTATTTAAATTTATAATTAGATTTGAACTATTTAATTAAACTTCTAGTTGGACTAGAATAAATCCATTTAATTAAGTTCCTAGTTGAACTAGGATAAATAGGTTGGCCTAATCCATTAGGGTTTGAGAAACCCTAAGAGGCTTCTCTATAAATATCCCTTTAAGATTTACCCAAACTAAGCTTTTATTTTATGATTTTTAAGAGTTGGAAAATCATTTTTTTTTTGTCCATACACAAGCCGTAAAAAAGAAGGAGATAACACTCTCATTCTGCTCTCCTCGCCAACAGACACGTGTCGCGTATCACGAGTTAGAGGTCGGACGCTTGGACGACTCGAATCCGCAAATGACTTGAAAATCTTAAGTTTAGATTTATTTTATTATGTATGTGATTGTTTGATTTCGACGTTGATCCAATTGTTGGGATCAAGATAAGGTTCAAAATTTTTGAACTACGCTGCTTGCCCTATAACGATCTTGCTAAACTTTCAAATGCTTCACGGACTACTCTCGAACCAACTCTCACGAACCCTTCACGAGTTACTCCCGAACTACCATCCACGATCAAACATTGGCTCCTTTAGATTTGCAACTTGGCTGACCAAGCCACCCCTCCAACCACAAGGGGACCAAGTTTGTCCACTCGTGGACAGCTACTAGAACCATTCATTAGACCTTAGTGCTAGCTAGTCTCAAGCAAAGGTGATGCATAACTCTTGTTCGGTTCTTAACAAAGACGGTAACCATCTCATGGTCGTGGGATCAAATGGAAGAAGAAGATGGAAGTAAGAGAGGAAGAAAGTGGTTGGAGCAAGGAGGAAGAAGAAGAAAAAGATAACAAGTAAGAGAAGCTGAGAGGGCTTGCTACTTCTCATCCAAGTGGTCGAAAAACCCACTACATTGGTGCCTTTTCTCCTTCCTCCTCCTCTTCTACAAATTCGCTCCATCTCTTTTTTCATTAATGCATCCGAGGATGTAATAAATGAAGGCAATAAAGAAATAATTTCTTTGTCATCGAAAACGATAGAAGAATGGCATGAGGGAGAAATCGTGCCCAAAGAAATGGTCGGTCATTCTAATAACTGGTCAACAGTTTCATCAAACGTGTCTCAAACCAGTCTATTGATTGGAATAAACTATTGATTGTTTTTGTTCTTCTATCCAAAGTTTGAGCAACGGTCGACCATTCAAGGTAACTAGTTAACCATTTCAATATGGTCAATAGTTCCAATAGGATGACTGATTGTTTTCTTCTCTTTTCATAACTTTCAACTACTTGCATCAAGGTTCGCTACTAACTCTTAATAGCCCTTCCATTAACTATTAATGGAACTAGACTTCTTATTAACTCTTAACGACATGCTCATTAACTCTTAATAATTTCCATTAACTCTTAATGGTCTCCCTACTGTTAACTCTTAACATTCTTTTGATCCCTTTGTTAACTCCTTAACAAAATCCATCATCATTAACTCCTTAATGATGATTAAGAACACATTGATAACTATGCATCACTAATCCAATGTTATGCCCACCATTGGGTGTGACCTTCTAGGTTCACCATTGAGTAGCAATTAGGGGACCTCAAACTCTTTAATGTCAATGAAATAATTTGACCTGCTATAAGAATATCTCCATCTCCTCAAAGAACCCCGAAAGGTCTTGAGTGACAACTAGTATTATATTAAGACGATCCTATTCGCAATGAAATCGATACCTCAAATGAACATCGAAAACTCCTTTCCAATCGTGATTGCCTTAACCAAGGATTCTTACAATCATTAGACAATTGAGATCCCATAGGATGTTCACCTTGTTAGTGTATGCCCTATAGCTTAAGTGTGAAGTTGTATTTGATACACTAAGATATGATATTGTTAGTGACTTACAACTTAAGCGTTAAGTTATACATGATACATTAATGTTAGATATATTATGAGTAATAGATCTTTTTGTTTCATGTTCATGATATTTAATTGGTACATCTTTGTCTTTTATATTTAATTATATTGGATGCCGAAAGACAAAGTCCCTAGGTATACTTCGTGTAGAAAAGAATTAAAGTGTGATTTTAATTGTAAGGGTCTTTGATACACATAAGAGTATATCTTAAAACGTCCTTAGTCAAAAGTGTCATTGAGATGGGACATCAATGACACAAAGAGATCGATGTGTACTATGTCGTCACCTTAGGAAGGTGGCAATTGATCATACAGACTATGGGCATTGGATGCCTAAGCTAGTACATAGGTGTTTGTTGGAGAACAAGTTCATTGGACAGTGACCCGACCAAAGATAATTCCTTATGGATCTTGCAAGTGTCCAAAGAAACCTCTAGTGTCGGTTGTGTAAATGATCTTTCTGACGGATTTCATGTATGGTGGTGCGGGTAAAAAAATAAAATTTTTACATGCATCAGATACACACAACGGAAGTTACATACAGACCATACGCGACCATGAATACAATAAATGCATACATGAAGTTTGATGTCAGGTTGGGGTACAAAAACCGTTTCTGTATTGAGACCGATTCACCGATGGTCCTAGGCTATCCACACCTAGCTTGTTGTCTGGTGCCATTTCGATTACCTCTTCCTGTGCTAGACCAGAGGTTCTCTCTATCACTAACACTCGTGTCTCAATTTTTCTGCTTGACTATCACGCACAAAAAATTAATCAAAAGCAGAAATAGAAGAAGACAGAAGCTGAAGCAGTGAGAAAAATAGAGGAAGCAAGTAGTTAGAATGCCTCTGTAATTCTCGTTCTTCCCGTCCAAAACTTTGCCTTATCACCCCCACCACCCTCCTAATTTTGTGCCACGTGTAATGCACTCAAAGTTGGTTGAGGTGGTGAGGCCGTAGACTTTCGATTTAGGGGAGTTGATTATAGCTTTTGGGGAGTCGACTCCTAAGTGAACTATAGCTTCAGAAGAGTTGACTCCCAGTTTCAGGGAGTCAACTCTCGCAACAGTTAACAGCCTGAACAAAATAGTTGAATCTGCGATGTACCAACTCATTAACAATTAACAAACCATCGTCATTAACACTTAATAACACCTCAAAAGCCATCATTAACTATTAATTATGTCTGAGACACATCGGGTGCACGATATCGATATCGAAAGGAACACTATATGGTGTGTGACTTTCTAGGTCCACTGTCTGCTAGCAATTAGATAGTACTAAAACTCATTTCAACACCGACTAACACCTTGACCCATCACCAGAATCTCTCCATATCCCAATGATAAGAATAATGCCTAATAACATGTAACACCCCACCTTTCCCGGGCGTGTTATAACTTAGAATTTCGAGAATATATATATATATATATATGTTTTCCACAAACACGTAACATAAATCATTCCCTGACAATCCCATTTTACCTCCTCAACATATCAAACTTAGAATCAAGAAGCTAAGACAAGTAACATCATCAATTCATCATAAATTTGAAAGCTAGATTGAATCCTCAAATGGTACATAACCAAAATCACTTTATTCATAACATGAAAATCATACCATCGTTTAACATGATATCATCAAAGTAATATACATCATAATAAAACAGATATGCTACAAATAACGTACAAATCGTCGTCACTCCTCGGTAATTTCTTTCCCTTTGGCACCACTGCTTTCATCTGGAATGTTTGAATATTCCAGGGACAAAGTCTAAATAAGATACTGAATCATCTAAGTGAGACTTCAAAACAATTTCATGAATGTATGCAAGACATGAAACAAAACTGACATATTCTTGACATGCCCCAGCCCAAGAGAATCCCACACAACACTTAACCCTAATTGGAGAAAATGCAATCTCTCTAAAGGCAATACAACCACATCGACACATTGGCACAACACAGTCCTAGCTTAAGAGGGCAACATAAACGCCTTTCCATGACACAATGGAAAACCATCGTTACTAGTTCTGACACGGAATGATCAACATTAATTCAGGACCTTGAAATCACCCTACAATCATGTTAAGGATTACGCTTCCACCCAAAAGTGTATCAGATCATGTCAACACAAACTCTAGCCACAAGATGATCAACACTATTCCTGGGAATACACGTCCACCTCGGAACAATGCTATCGCTCAAAGGAAACCTGGGGTGGTGTCCACTCTTAGCCTCGCCACTTAAGCCGATCCGAGGTGGTGTCCACTCACAGCCTCACCACTTGTTGACCGCCAAGGTGGTGTCTACTCTTAACCGCCGTCACAAGTGGGCATTAATCCTTGGCATGCTTCCCTAGTGCTATCACTCAAGTGCCACGTCATAAAAACATCCCACAGGAACAACACAAAAACATGCCAATGCCACATACTATGAATCAGTGCATCATATAAAACAACATTTCATGTACATAATTTATCACACAAAATTCAATGTACATGCATAAACATTTTTGGGACAAACCTCCCACATGAAACCAATCATCACAAGTTAAAATCATTAACATGCAACAAAACCCTTTGTATGTAATTAAATCAAGTTTAGGTAGAATCAAAATCAAGTATTTAGGGTAGAACCACTTACAATAAACCAAGTTTTTAAGTAAGAACACTCATCTTGAACGTGCTCAGAATGCCTCGATTCTGGTGCCAAGCCTCAAACAGTCGTACTTCTACTCAACCTCGAGTCTCAACGATCCCTAGACATCATATTCATTTAAAGGAACATGAAAATCTATTTTTCTCAATTTCTTCATAATTTTCACCTATTTTCTTCATAGTTTTCCCTCAAAAATTCCAAAATAAATACATTCTCAAGTATTTTCTCAAATTTTTCTCCACCAAAATTCATAAAATAATTTTAGGAAAATATTAAAAAAAATTCCAAACATACCCTAAACGTCACGCACTAGGCGAGTGCATTGCGCGTGGGTTCCACATGTGCACTGGACACGCTATTTCTTCTCAAGAGAACCCTTTGTCACCGACGACCTACAACCTCTTCCAATGACTAATTTCTCTCCACCACCTTGAACACTCTTCAACATGGTCTCGATGGCACACTCATTTGCTCGAAACACCAACTGGAGATGCCTCAAAATGCCAAATTTTAGTCCGACTCTGGTGAGTTTTGTTACTTTCTGACCACCCTCAAAACCTACTCAAAATACCATGAAAACCCACCAAAATTATCAGAATTGCTCATTGTTACCTCGAGAATAAAAGCCCTTTATCCAAACCCTTTGATTCCTCAAAAACTTGAGAAATTTTGATGCTTAAACTTGAAAACCCTTGGCTTTCTTTTATAGGCGAAAACCGACTACCTTTTAGCCAATCACTGGCCAAGGCTTGGCCTCTAAGCTTTTCTAGGCCATAGGGGACCTCGCCCAAGCCAACCTTGGCCGTGCCATCATCGAAAATCAGCTCCACGTGTGGTAGCAATGCAGTGGTTGACCATTTGTAGTGTTCACACTATAACTTTGTTTTATTGCACTTTTACCCTTCTAAAACTTCTAATTACATTTTATTCCTTTCCCTGAAGCCCCTGATTCTCCCAACAATTCCATTATGACCCTAAAGTTCTAAACTTCTCATTTCACCCCCGAAAAATTAGAAATAACATCATTTTGACCTTCCTCTGGCAAAATTAAAAAATTACACTTAGGCCCTAATGAATGATTTGACCATAAATCCTTTCGTTTTATCCCAAAACCAGTTCAGGATTATTCTACTTATAAAATCAAAATCTTCTCAGGGTTCCATTGACTTCTCAAAAGTCTTTTATGACGATTCAGTTTTTCAACCTAAATCATAGTTGTACCAAAAATTATTTCTGATATGATTTCTTTCGATGTCAGAAATCTTGTCTCGAAATGCTCACTACTTCCATATCAGTTTCCTTGGATATCTAGGCTCCCGGGCATTCCTTACCGCTGATTCGATCACTCAAAATTATACCGATAATTACCTTATAGACCTAATCTTCTAAAGATTTCACTTATGGCCCAAGATAAATTATACTTAAAATCTTACAAAATTCTGGGGTGTTACACAACAGTTTAGGACAGTATAGGTGATCGTGAAGTCTCACTTCAAGTGAACCTATTACAGTTGATGATTACTGTGTGCTATAATCCTTCCACCACCTAACGTCCTGATTGAGTGAGAGCTATGGAGTGATAAACTCACAAACTCAATAACTATGTGTCTCACATCATCAGTGTAACAAGATGATACCCTATGAAACACTTTTCCTAATAATCAATCTAGCTTAACCAGGGACTATCTTGTCACACTAACAGTAAATCACATAGGACATTTACCCATTAATGACGACGAGGGTAACGGATCCTCTCCTTGAGCACTTGCCTCCATGCACCAACAATGTAACAAGATGACACCCTAAGAAACACCTTTCCTGCTAATCAATCTAACTTAGCCAGGGACTATCTTGTCACACTAACAATAGATCACATCGGACATTAACCCTATCAATGACGATGAGGGTAACAGATCCTCTCCTTAAGCACTTGCCTCCATTCACCAACAATACAGAACCACATAGATGGACTTCTCCACTTCGCAATTGGATAGTTTGATGTATTAGCAAATCCCCGACACCAATATATAAAGATAATTGTGTTAGTTCAGTCTAAGGATCACCTATACTATCGTAACTTGAGGGCATGACCATTATCCACTATGTCATGTGGTCAGTTATTGGCTTCACATTCAGTGCATTGTTCTCTAACAACCTTCCACAGGTTTACTAGCGACATTCGGATGTTATATGGTATGTGGCACACCACCCTCCTATCAGTATCTCATTTTGAATGAGGTAGTAACCCATGTGTTAGTCCATACTTGACTATTCAAAGTCCTCATTCGAAGAATCTAAGGACTAGGAATCGTTTAAGATGTCTTGTTACCAGAGAATCCTATCACACAATGTCAACATCTTGAGAATAAGATTCTCAAATAGGAGATCTAAGGACTCGTTCATATAGCAAACTGGAGAGTTTATGAATGATGACAAACTTGCCTTTTATTAATATATATAAAGATACAATAATGTATTAATTACAAGCTCACTAGACGTCATCCAAATCTAGCACTAGGGTGCATAACACTAACACCTTCGACTTGAGGTCACTACTATGTCTTGCATGTGGATTTGTATGCTTTGTCAATGTTAAGGAAGCATCTCAATAAGAGGTGTGAGTACGACAATGATTAGGTATACCATGAAACATGTGAAGATTGTGTGTGAGCTAAGATAGGATTCATTAATCCCTAATTTGGGGAGATATGTCTTATGGGCCATTTGGGAAAATATAGTTTGTAAGTCTATGGCCATAGCAGGATAGTGATCCTATGGAAGCTATACTTTTTGGGAACCAAAAAGACATTATAATTGATCATTGAATGGGGATTGACACACAATCCATGTCCCCACTTGATTGAGACAATTTAAATTGAATAATGCTAAGTGTCATGACTGATGACAATCATGATGCTTAGCTGGAAGCACAGGTGTGCTGCCAGTTAGGCGTCATGATTGTCATCAGTAATGGTGTGCTGCCAATTAGGCGTCATGATTATCATCAGTCATGCCGCCTAGCATTACTCCTTTAAATTGATAAAGGAATTGAATTGCATGAGAAGACCATCACTAAAAGACAGTGATGATGAATTGATCCTTCTACTAAATGGTGGCCATGATGGGTTTCTAGCCTTCGTTCATAATCTATGGTTTTATTAAAAGGGCGTGCTAACACTTAGCAGTATAAGAAAGAACGAAAATCAATTTTTAAAACTTTTTCAAAAATCAGAATAAACGTAGTAGAATTGGATCAGTTCTTGCTAGACACGGATAAATACAACTATATGCATAAAATAACAAAAATTAAATAGAATGAAAGCGATAAGAGTTACCTCTTTTGGTGATGTTATTGCTAGTTAGGCCTCCTGCCGAACTCTTCGACTATCCTTTGAGCTCTCATGAAATTTTCGTGTGCTACTCCTAATTTGCCACTCGTAGTACTTTAAATCTACAACTTGGTTGACTAGGCCACCCCCACAAGCGTAGGGGACCAAGTCGGTCCATGCCTAAGCAGCCACAGGAACTTTTCGCTCAACCCTTGTGCTAGTTGAGCTTGTACGAAGGAGACGCAAGGCTAGGCTTGGGTTCTCAACCTAGATGGTGACTATCTCATGGCCATGGGATCAAAGAGAAAGAAGGAAAGGATATAAGAGAAGACCAAAAGAACATGAACGAGCCAAGAAGAAGAAGAAGAACTAAACAAGAAGCTAGAGCCAAGGAAGGCCTCTCGCATAGTGATTAGTGATTAATTTTGTAAAAAATTTGTTATAATTTCACCCTTATTTTGATCTTAAAATGGTTTAAATTGATACTATTATGTATTTTGTGATTGCGTGCAGGTTTAAAAATATTAATATAAAAATATATATAAAATATTTAAAATAAAAAAATAAATATAATATATGGATTGTAAGTCCAAAACAAGGAAGGCCCAATTCCAAAAACAAGAAAAGCCCAAGTCCAACAAGTTACTTACATCATCGCTTACATCATGGGTTGGAATGATGTCATTGCTTACATCAAGTCACGAAGTTCCAGGAACTACACTTTGGCTTGAACTTTTTGAGTAATTAGATATTTTATTTATCTTTGTATTTTTAAATTAGGTATTTTGTTTTTCTTTCTATTATTAAATTAGATATTTTGTATTATTAAATTATATATTTAGTGTGGTCTCCATTGCACCTCGTGGGCTATAAACAGCTCACTTGGTTGCATTTGTAACCATCTAATTTTTCATATAATGAAAGCATAGTTGTGTTTTTAGAATTTTTCTCTCAAATTTTTAACTTTAATTTTTGTATAGTTTTGTTCCTAGAATTTCTTTATCAAATCTTCAAACTTTAGTTTCCATATAGTTGTGTTATGTTATTCTTATTGTCTTTTAGTTATACACCGCCTATATGGTCGGTTAAATGTTATCTTTCAATTATTGTCTCTTAATTATACACCGCCTATATGGTCGGTTAAATATTGTGTTTTAAGTACTATCTTTTAATTCCCATCATTTAAATTCCTGCCAATTTATTTTCAAATGAAGATGCGTAGCTAAATCCAATCTTAGGTTAAGGTAATGACAGTGTCCAACGCCAATGATTCCCAAAGAAAGTTGCGCTTCAAATGTGTAATATTAATCTAATTTAATTTGAGCAGTATGCGTGTAGTGTATCTTTGAGTTTAGATTGGAGCATAAGCCTAACTTAGAATTTTCATGCCACGTATGGAGATTGCTAGAGCTGAAAATGTTTTCATACCCAAGCCTAAATGATTAATTTGTATCTATAAATTCTGTCTGTGGAATATAATTGAATTTATGCTAATTGCTTAACTTAAAATTTTCATGCCATGTATGGAAATTGCTTAAACAAGAATTATCATTCTCTTGAACTAAAATTACTGACAGATCTACAAAACTTAATTCAGATAAATATTACTGATCTTTTCTATTAAATCAGGAATTAATTGGTTTTGACATTGAAATTGTCTTGACCCAAGCTTCTTAAATTCAGTGTTAGTTTAGTTTTAATTATTGCCTTTAGATCATCTTAATCACCTCCTAAAATCAAATATTCTTTGATTTTTATTTTCATTCATAAATAATCTCCCTGTGAACTAACTTGGACTCACCAAAATATAAATTTAAAATTGTACTACACGCACACTCGCACACTGACGAGTATAATCTTACACTTACTTTAATAAGAGAATTGACGTTTGATGAATTTGGTTGTAGTTTTGATGAATAAATGTGCAAGGTAGCATAGTAGTCGGTTTTTGGCGCCGTTGCTGGGGAAATTAAATTTTATTGAATACTGTTTTAAAAAAATTAAAAAATAATAATTAAGAAAATTATTTTCAAAAATATATATATAAAATATATTTGAAATAAATAAAAAAAATTAAATTAAAAAAATAAAAAATATTTAGATAACTTTTAGTTACTAAACAGTGCAAGAGACTACGGTCAGGTATGATTATTGAAACATTAATTGATTCATTAGCATCATTATCTACTGTTGAATTGTCATTTCCATATGCTCTATGTCACAGTATTTTAGCATGTATGTGACTTCTAATGTATTTGGCCATCCTGATCTTAGTGATGGGAGGTTATCTTTTAACTAGAGTTAGAGGGAGAATTCTTATCTGTCGGGCTACGACCCAGATCTTTACATTGATTATCCCAGTTCCTATGACCAATGGAATTATCCTTGGAGCGATGACTCTGTGTTTCAATCTCATGAACCTTTTCCTCCACCACCTCACCAATTTGAGTTAGAACAAGGGTTAGATTTGATGCTTATCAACCTCAGGATGAAAAATTTTTAGAGGACACCCTTCAGGAGTTTATGCAAGGTCAAACGAGTTTTAATGCACAAGTGGTCGAACTTCAAGAACAAACCACTAGGGTAATAGGTGACATTTTAGAACAATTGACCGAGTTTACACAGACCTTGAGCATAAGTGAACCTGGTGAGTTTCCCAACCAACCCAATCAAAATTTCGTAGGACAATGTCTTAGGGAGGAATCGTCATTCAATGCACCCATAGGTTAAGAGTCTGTCCAATTTACACCCATCCCTAGGAATGATAAACCAATTGAAAGACTTGATGACCCTGGGATGGTACGAGAAATCATAGAAGAAAAATTGGACCAAAATGATGTGAGAAAAGAAGAAGCCTGGGAGGAAGAAAAGAATAAAATTCGAGAGTCGAAATGTGAAGATGTCATAGGTCTATCCACATTTGAGCTTAAATTTCGATCTTTTAGGCTAGTCTATATTATTGGGGATCAAATTAAACTAAACATGTGTGAGGTGTTTGTGCGAATTGATGTGCCGTACTCTAATATACTAAAACCAACACCTCTGGATAACATATTTTCAAAATATGTAGTGCATTCATGAGAAAAATTAATTTACATAATTTTGAAAATAACTTTAAAAGAGGTGTAATGAAAGAGATTTATTATACGATTAGGTGGGAAACTACTCATTTGATCCTTAATTGGAAGAAAAGAAAAAAAAAATTAAAAAAATATAATAAAATAAATAATTTTTTAAATAAATATATATATATATATATAAAAAAAATAGATAGAGAAAAAAGGGAGACAGACTTAATGCTGATGACAACCACTTTTCTAAGGCAATGCAATCACACTGCCCTATAAAGAAAAAGAAACGTCAAGTGTTGAAAAAGAAATGCTGAACATTGAAAAAGGAGACGCCAGACGTGACCCTGCATTTGTGGCACTCCTTGAGCCAAGTGTGGTTGTTGGAATAGTGACTTCCACTGCCCTATAAGAGACCCTGTATCTGCATGAGATAAGCCACACTTCTTTGAGTTCAGTCTTCTCTCCTTTGTGTTGTTCTCCGATCTAGTACTCTCGTCCATTTTGTAAGATTCATAGTTTTGTTTTACTTTCCTCTTACTATAGTTATGTTTTTTTTTTTTTTTAAAAAAAAAATGGATCTTCAGCTCTCGAAAATTCGCAAGTACTATCCATCTCTCCCGCAAAATGATTTGAAAAAAAATTATGCTGTTAGGTGTGAGAGACTTAGGCTATTGATGTGTAAAAACATCCCTGCAAATATTCATTGGTTGATTGAAGCTAAAGTTCAATTTCTTGGCGAATTTTCATCTAGTTTTAAGCACTTTTCAAGATTGAGAAAAAGTAGTTTTTCAAAAAAATGAAGAGCGAAAAGATTAAATGGTTGCCACAAATGTGCTCGATGGACTTGTAACACACGATGCAAATGTGTGGGGTTTACTTCCATAAATCAAGAAGATAAAATTAGTTTCATAAAGGATGGACTGAGTAAGGAGTCATTGGATGATATCCGATTGACTCTTGAGACGCATCCGTGTGGAATAGTGCAACGAGAACTTCTTGCTTTATGGACCTAGTTTAGAAGTGACCACCAACGGTATAGTCTTGGGAATCTGACTATAATTGACCCTGTTTGCCAATATCTAAGAAAATTGGATAGGAAGCCTATCCTTGCTTCATAGAAGGTGTTTAAGCTGTTTCTGGACGTAAAATCAGAGGAAGATGTGAGCCACAATCACAACTACTTGTATATACACATGATTTTTGTTTATGTTTATTTATTGTTGAATTTCTATGTAGCTACTTTTGATCGCCAAACCTTTTTAACTAGTTCTACTTTCAGGGCATACATAAAGAACTAACATAAATGGAAGGCCAGCTAGTTCATCGAATCAATACCATATGTGTATGATGTGGCTTTCAACTTGGGAGCGATATTTGTTACACACTTGCAGCAAGAGAACTTGGCTTAAAATTGAGAGAGAAAAAAATTAATTTGGTATATGGAGGAGGAAGTCGTGGATTGAATGGATGTGTTTCACAAGTTGCACATCTTGGAAAATCTTATGTGGTAGGTGTAATGCCAATCCCTTTGGTTGATCCACAGATTTTTGGGTTTACACGCGGTCAACTTATAAGAATGACTTCTATGTCTGAGCGCATGGCTTGTAAGATTTATTAGTTAGACGCCTTCATTGCTTTACCAGGAGATTTTGGTACACTTGAAGAAATCTTTTGTATAATCTCTTGGGCCAAGAGAAATCTCCATACCAAATCCATTGGACTTTTAAATAGTAACCATTTTTTCGATGAGTTGCTCTCTTTTCTTGATCAGGCTATAGAACAAAAGTTCATTTCTCTTTCAGCAAGAAAGATTCTCATTTCCGGATCCACCATTTGAGGAGCTGCTAGAGAAATTACACGCTTATGTTCCACAACACGATCCTTACGAGCCTCAGATAGACTGGTCTAAGGCAATTGGAAGCAAGCATCAAAGGGGTTTGATTAATTTAGATTTATCCTTGTAAAGCAAGTCTATGATAAGATGGCTGAGTAAGGAGTACTTTTTGTACTCTTGAGACGCATCTCTTTATTATATGACTTCTATGAATTTTTCTTATTTCGCTATGGAAAGAAATATATATATATAGGGTATTCTCACTAGTTGTTGAAGTTTTAGCAGTTCACAGTAAACTTACGGACTTATGGAGTTACATGTATTCCTAACAACCCTATTTTATTACTGTAATTCAAGTTGGGGGGAAGTAAGATATATTTATGAATTATCTGGTCCATGTTTAACTGCGAATTTGCAATTGCATGCTTATAGTTTTGTGTGAATTGTTTATTTTTATCTCTTTCTATTAAAAATTAAAAAACAAATATGTGTGCTTTAAATAATGCTATCCCTAAAGCTTTGGAGTTATACACTGATAGCCAGTTAAGTTTGTAATACGAAATTTGAATGCATTGATTTCTTATTTGAAAACGTAAATGTATGGCATTAGAATAGGTGATTTGCATGCATCGGGTGTTCAATAATTAGAAATTGGTTTATTGGTCATAAAGTCAAAGGTAATGGTAATTAGCTGATTAGCGCACTGCATGATCCCTCAATAAAAGTGGAGACTATTACCCGAGTGAGTACTTGAGTGGCTGCACTCCTCACCCTACAATTTAAATAGCCTTAATCAGTTTGGATGTTCAGTGTTGAAATGGTGAGGAGGTTTAAACTCACCAGTGTGTGAGTGTAGTTGTAGCACAAATATAAATTTCGGACAAGTCCGGGTCGATTCACTGGGAGGTTTATTTAACAAAAGAATTGTTCATTCGGGTCGATTTATCCAAAGAGAGCTAAGTTTTCTTGATTGTGAAAAGGTTTTTTTTTTTGAAATATTAAAAAGGTCTTGGGTTGAGGCGAGTTCAGAACCAATGCCTAATAAATGTCTTATAGCAATTTAAACAGCAACATTAATCTGAAATAAACAGAGGATCGTTTGGTAGTTATAATTTAAGATACAAATGATTCTCAGCTAAGCAACCCTCACACATGATATGAGGGTTCTAGGTTAAGATGTCACTGTAAATTGTATTATACTACAGACTATGATTTGATCGTCTGAGCTTGGGTATATCTCATCTCCAATTCTAGCAACTCTCATACATGGCATGAGAGTTCTAAGTTAGGATGATGACCCAATCCAAACTCAAAACCATTTACACACTCAACTCGAGTTTAACTTAGATAAATCTTGCATTCATCGAGGTTTGGCTTATCTTGAGATTCAAGAACATTGGACACTGTCCTCGCCTTAACCCAAGATTAGATTTAGCTACTCATTTCCATTTAAAAGTTAATTAACAAGAATTTAAATGGCGTAATTTAAATAACAAAATTTAAATGACAAGAATTAAAATAACATAAATTAACCGGCCATTTAGGCTGTGGATAATTAAAAGACAGGAATTAAAATTGCAGAAATTAACCAGCCATTTAGGCAGTGGATAATAAAGTAACAATAAATGAGATAAGAATTTAAAAGAAGAAAGAAAGGAAGTAAGAGAAAACAAGAGAGAGAATAAGAGCAATTTTCTAAGAGAAACTCTAAGAACAAAACTAAACTTTGATTCAAGTAATAACCACCCCTCACAAATGCACCAAAGTGAGCTATTTATAGCTCACAAGATGCAATACAAGCCACACAATTATTCAACAAAACATTCACCTAACTAGTGAAAGAAAATTAGGTAAAAGACAAAAATTACAAAGGACTTTGTGCGGTGGACTTCTCTAAGAATACAAAAGACTTTAGGTGGTGGACTTCTCATAAGAATACAAAAGATTTTAGGTGATAAATCAATTATAAAAATTCAAAACAAAGAAAAGTCTTCTACAAATTGGGCTTTGTTGGGCCTTTGATTGGTCTTAGGCCTTTCTTATGTTGGATTCTATTTGATAGTTGGGCCAAGTGCACTTGAAACATCCTCTAGACACCATAGTTGGCCCCTTGAATTTGAGCAACAATAATGGGTAATCCAATGTCTTCGATTATGCCCCTAATTAATTGTAGAAGTCAACTTCCTTCCTTCATCCTGAAATAATATGTAATACGAATAATTATTTATTTTAAGCATAATCATAAAGTCAAAATGGGGATATAATTCATTAAGATTTAGGAAATATTAACCCCTCATCATCGAGCCTAATAATCTTTAATTCTGAGTGAAATAACACTTACTCTAAATGTGCTTTATTGTTGATCTCATCTTTTCAATAGTTTCAAAACATCAATTTGCTTTGAATATCTAGTATGATAGCGGATGAATTTGGCTGGTTTCAAACTCTGAATTAGTTGACTAAGTAACATCATTTTATAGAAGCATGATAGGGGGATCAATTTCTTTCAATTTGGGCCTATTAACTTTTTTCTTTCTTTACATTAACCTCCTTGGCTAGCCCATTTGAGTTGTTCTTAGCACAATTTCTTTTCTTACCCTCATCTAAATTGTAATCACACGAAGTTTGTCCAAACTTGGTGTGTTTTTAGGAATCAGTCTATCTTGGTCTTTTCATATAAAAAAAAAGAAAAAAAGAGAAGTTCTTTAAGCTATTCAGTACAAGTGTTTCAAAATAAATGTTGAAGAAAACAATATGTCCAGTTTGATATTAATGTAAAAAAAGAATCCTGACACACCCTTTGCACACTTTACCCTTTTCTTTGACAACCCGTGTTAACCTCATAGCCCCATTACAACCCGGTCTAGTCCCTCTTGATGCTGTATATCATGTGATCTCAGGATTTGAGTTCGGAGTAGGGAATCTGTTTAAATTCAGAAATTACTTATCTATGTTATTATTCCAGTCATGAAGCTATGTTAGTTTCCCCGTTTTTTTATGAAAATACATTCTTTGTATTTGGGATGGCACTGAGTTTGAACTTGTTTTGCATTTACTCTTATAACGGTGCATCCCCTTATGTGTACACCAGAGGAATCATTTTTTTTTTTATTGGAGGGAAAATCCATAGTAAGGTTTGAAGTCGAAACTTCGATGGAGAAGGTAGAATGATGGTCATCCTAATTGTCGTTCCTAAGATTGTATAACCTATGACCGAAATTTGATTTAGAATATTCGATTGTATGTCAGATAACTTGTTATGTTCTATGCATTTTGGTTTTGAATTTGAAATTTTTATATTCATGCGATTATTGTGAATCAATACTGGTTAGTGTAAAGTCTAATTACTATGGGACTAGCAATGTTTAAGTTGGGGGGTGTGATTAGTGATCAATTTTGTAAAAATTTTGTTATAATTTCACCCTTATTTTGATCTTAAAATGGTTTAAATTGAATATTATTATACATTTTGTGATTACGTGCAGGTTTGAAAATATTAATATAAAAAAATATATAAAATAAAAAATAAATATAAAATATATAATATATGGATTGTAAGCCCAAAACAAAAATGGCCCAAGTCCCACAAGTTGCTTACATCATCGCTTACATTATGGGTTGGAATGATATCATCGCTTACATCAAGTCACGAAGTTCCAAGAACTACACTTTGGCCTGAACTTTTTGAGTAATTAGATATTTTATTTATCTTTATATTTTTAAATTAGGTATTTTGTTTTTCTTTTTATTATTAAATTAGATACTTTATATTATTAAATTATATATTTTGTGTGGTCTCCATTGCACCTTGTGGGTTATAAATAGCTCATTTGGTTGCATTTGTAACCATTCAATTTTTCATATAATGAAAGCATAGTTGTGTTCTTAGAATTTTTCTCTCAAATTTTCAACTATAGTTTTTGTATAGTTGTGTTTTTAGAATTTCTCTTTCAAATTTTCAAACTTTAATTTCCATATAGTTGTGTTATGTTATTCTTATTATCTTTAAATTATACACCGCCTATATGGTCGGTTAAATATTGTCTTTCAATTATTGTCTCTTAATTATACATCGCTTATATGGTCGATTAAATATTATTTTTTAAATACTGTCTTTTAATTCCCGTCATTTAAATTCTTGCCAATTTATTTTCAAATGAAGATGAGTAGCTAAATCCAATCTTGAGTTAAGGCAAGGACAATGTCCAACGCCAATGATTCAAAAAGAGAGTTGCGCTTCAAATGTGTAATATTAATCTGATTTAATTTGAGTAGTGTGTGTGTGTAGTGTATCTTTGAGTTTAGATTAGAGCATAAGTCTAATTTAGAATTTTCATGCCACGTATGAAGATTGCTAGACCTGGAAATATTTTCATACCCAAGTCTAAATGATTAATCTGTATCTATAAATTCTGTCTGTGGATTATAATTCAATTTATGATAATTGCTTAACTTAGAATTTTCATGCCATGTATGGAGAATTCTTAAACAAGAATTATCATTATCTTGAACTAAAATTACTGATAGATCTGCAAAACTTAATTCAGATAAATATTACTGATCTTTTCTATTAAATCGAGAATTAATTGATTTTGACATTGAAATTGTCTTGACCCAAGCTGCTTAAATTCAATGTTAGTTTAGTTTTAATTATTGCATTTAGATCATTTTAATCACCTCCTAAAATCAAATATTCTGTGATTTTTATTTTTATCCATAAATAATCTGCTTGTGAACCGACTCGGACTCACCGAAATATAATTTAAAATTGTACTTCATGCACACTTGCACACTGACAAGTATAATTGCCCTACACTTGCTTTAATAAAAGGATTGACGTTTGATGAATTTGGTTATAGTTTTGATGAATAAATGTGCAGGGTAGTGTAGTAGTCACATAGCTGGTGCTGACGACCATCTCATGGCTAAGACTCGCTGGAGGGAGAACCCTTCTCCTTTTCTTTTTTTCCTCTTGATTTTTTCTTCTTACCTATCTGGGTCTCTCTCTCTCTCTCTTTCTCTAAAGAAGACACGATATAGCATTTCTTTCTCTATCATTGAAAACAACAAAAGATTGACACATTGGCAAAAGATTGCTAAGAGAAATCTGTTTCAGTAAACTGTTAATCGATCTAGATATTTTTCAAAAAATTGGTTGACAGTTTTAAGCAAATTGCTGACCGTTTCCCTTATTTGAGAAACAACTTTCAACAAATTACATCAAAGCCCACTATTAACTTTTAATAGGCTTTCCATTAACTCTTAATGGAACCAAACCTCTTGTTAACTGTTAATGGCATGCTCATTAACTCTTAATGATATCCATTAACTCTTGGCCTCCCATTGTTAACTCTTAATAGTTGATTGATCCCGTTGTTAACTCTTAACAATATTCATAATCATTAACTCTTAATGATGATTGAGAACGCATGCAACCATGTATCACTAATCCAATGTTATGTCTAGCATGCGTGTGACCTTCTAGGTTCACCACTGATAGCAATCTAGAGGCATCAAACTCTTTGACCTACTATGAGGATCTCTCCATCTCATCAAGGCATCTCGAAAGGTCCTGAGTGACAACTAGTACTATGTCAAGATAATCCTATCAATAATGAAGTCATACTTCAAATGAACCTATTTGGGCTTTCGATTACTGTGTCCTATAATCCTTCCACTGACTAACATCCCAATTGAGTGAGAGCCATGGTTGATTAAACTCACAAGACTTGATAACTATGCAAGATCTAATTTGGGGTGATCGAGATGACGTATTGGAACTCCTTCCGACATCACAAACTCTTTTTGATTGTACATGCCTTAGCCAATGAATTGTGTAATCACCAACAAACTGAGATCACATAGGATATTCACCCTCATGCTGGAGGTCAATGGATCCCATCAGTGAGCATCTGCCTTTATAAACTATTAGTGATATACCCTAATGCTAGATTTAGATGATATCTAGCATATGTAATTAAACACATTTGATGTATCTTTGTATATTATACTAATAAAAGATAAGTTTACAATCATTCATTAAACTCTCCAATTTGCTATATGAATGAGTCTCTGGATTTTTTATTTGAGAGTCTTATTCTTAAGATGTTAAGATTATGTGACGATAGTATCTGGTAATTGGATTTCTTTAATGTTCCTAGTCATTAGATTAATCAGATGGGGACTCTGATTAGTCAATTATGGACTAACACAATGTTTATTACCTTGATTAGTATGAGATACTAATGGTTTAGGGTGGTGAGTCAAATACCATATGACATAGGCATGTCTTTGGTAAACTCGTGGATGGTTGTTGGAGAACAATGCACTGAATGTGATATCGATGACTAATCACGCGGCGTTATGGGTAATGATCTTGTCATCAAGTTGTGATTATGTAATTAATCCTTAGACTTGAATTAACATGGTTGTCTTGTGTATTAGTGCACAGGATTTGCTAATGTGCCAAACCATCCAATTATGAGGTGGGAATGTTCATCCATGTGGTTTCGTATTATTGGTGCATGAAGGCAGGTGCTTAAGGATAGGATATGTCATTGTCATCGTCATTGGTGAGGTAAACGTTCTATGTGGTTATTTTTACTGTGATGGGAAAGTCCTTGGCTAAGGTAATATAATTAATTAAGAAAGTGTTTCCTGATATGTCATCTAGTCACACTGATAATATCTGACACATAATTACTGAGTTTATCGTACCATGACTTTCGCTCGATTGGAACGTTGAGTGACAGAAGGATTGTGTTACATAATAATCATCAACTGTAATAGGCTCACTTGAAGATTGACTTCAGAGCCTACTATATTGTTCTGAACCACTGTTAGGTGCTTTCCAAAACCTTTCAGAACATTACTAGAATATGGAGAGTTTCCCGTGATAGGTTGAGGTGTTTTAGCTGGTGTAAAAAAGGTTTTGGCGTTATCTAATTGCTAGTAGGTAGTGAACCTAGAAAGTCACACACCATATAATATAGCATATGGTATCGACACTGTGCATCTGTTGTGTCTTGGACATCATTAATAGTTAATGATGGACTTTAGATATGTCATTAAGTGTTAATGACTTTGTTCGTTAAAAGTTAGCAAATTGGATAGCATTTCATCATAAACAATAAGGGATGTTTACTGCTTTAGCACAGTTGATCAACTGCCTTTAGGTGGTCGACAAGTCAGGGGAGCCGATTGACCATTTTTCAAAATTACTACATTTGATTATTTATATGAACTCCCAAATGTTATCACATAAGAAGCACAGAGGAAGCACATACATTAAATAATATGCATTGCAAAGATTTGACTATAATCCCATGATATAGTGGTTTGCACAATTTGTTTGTTCTAATTGTTTCTTTTGTTTGAATTGCATGCATGCCTTAACAAAGAGAGCTGGACAATCGATGCCTTTGAGTGGACTTTTTAGTTTAGTGGTTGCAAGACTCTCTTTAAGAGATTTGTTATCGAGTTCATTTGTTAATTAAAACAATTTTCTTTCATTTTAAATTTTGTTTTAATTCATTTAGTTTATGTGAGTTTTAGCTTATGAAAGGAGAAACAACATATTTGTTTTTGTTTAGATTGTTCAATATCATTATCTTGTTCAATATGTTATGTTGTTCCTATTTGAGTTGTCATTTTCTCTTTACTTGCTTGGATTGCTTTGTTGCTAATTATTATTAGTGCACAATTCTTAAAAATATCAGGCAATATTAGATTATTAAAAAATATTTTAATTTTGACCAAAAATATTTTTGTCACTTTTTATGATTTTGTAAAAAAATGATTTCATTTAATATTTTCTTACTGAAAAAATTTGTCACTTGTATAAATTATTAATGCAAATATTTTTGTCACTATTGGGATATTGACAAAAATATTTTATCACTATTGAATAATTTTGAAAAATTTGTTTTGTTACTATTTTTATATTATCAAAAAAATATTTATCACAAAATTAAATGATTGACAAAATTATTTATCATTACAAAATGTGTAACAAAAATTTATTCTCAAATTAGCTAATAAGTGACAAAATTTATTTTGTCACATTAAAAATTATGCTAAATAAGTTGTCACTATTTATATTATGACAAAATATTTTTTCTCACAAGATATATTTTGTCACGATGAAACATATGATCAGTTTTATTGTGACAAAGAATATTTTGTCATTTAAATTAGTTTGTTATGACAAATTATTTTGTTATAATAAATTTTGTCATAATATACTTATTAAGACAAGCTTGTTGTGACTAATGTGTGACAAACTAATTTCGTCCCAATAAGAATGTTGTGACAATTTTCATAGTTATTGAGAGAAATTAATTTATCACAAAAATTCTTGTAGTGAATCGGGTAGCTTGGTGATAGATTCGAAGGTCTAATTTGAGGTAAAGACGGGAGAAATTGGAGAGATGCTTGCTTGTGCTTGGCTTCTACTTCTTTGTATTCTTCTGTTTCTACTATTAAGAAAAATTATAGAGCATAACAATTATGTGTTGGAAAATCCCAAAAGATCTGGGGAGATACATAAGTGTTGATGAATCAAAGTCCTTAGGTTAGCATGGGACGAGGACAACGATGTGGTATCGATTTGTTCACTAGGTGTAGACAGACTAGGCCCTCCATGCAATGAGGAGGAATCGATCTTAGTGTAGAAACAATTTCTACACCTACTTGACATCGGGCTCCAAGTATGTGATTTATTGTATTTCATTGGATGAAATATCATGTTGCTTAAATACCCATTCTCTGTATGATGTGTGTATTTTTGACTTTCGTTGTGCATGTTTTATGTGCAAAAATTTTAAATTTACCTACATCGATAAACGTCAATTCCATCATTGGTATCAAAACCTTATCTTGGTATTTAATGCATATAAGATGGTTGTATGTGTCAAGTTTTATGGAATTTAGGTGTTCGGTTATTGAGGTGGTGAAATTAATTGACTATGATAACATGTAAGCACCCCCGCCCGGATATCCCAACCACCCGGTCTATCCGAACGAGTGCGCTCACAGAAGGGAAGAGGAATAGACAAAAGACAGAAATGCCCTGGCATGCATAAATAAGAAATTTAACAGCGGAAGCAAAACGGTAAACATGCATGCCCACAAGCACCCCGCTGATACAGCGGTCATGAAGTATATAAAAATACATACAGACCCTGTGCCAACAATAGGAGGTACAAATGACAACCTGGCACAGTCAAAAATAAAAGACAGCGACTCTAGCAAAGCATCAGAGATGACGGGGGCAGCTAACTGTACACCTTACCAACGCGGCCGGCTGCTAAATGGAACGATCCTCGCCCTCGGCCTTTGCTTTACCCTTACCTGGAATGATGGAAAGCAAGGTGAGTCGCAAGACTCAGCAAGTTTATAAGAAATGAAAGGCTATAAATAAAAGAAGAGACCATCCCAAACACAGCCCCACAAGTACACACAAGTCATGAGACGCTACAACACAACAGTGCAGTATAGTGAAAGCACATACCGGTCCTTGGGGCCCACACAAGACACCTGGCACCCAAGTCCCATACCAACCTGCCGCTGCCCTGGAAGGCAACAATATCCTCAACAAACCTGTGCGCACTGTCCCGGGGCGGTACTCCCGTCACCCGTATCCACGTCGGTACTCCCGACAACCGAGCCATAGGCTCCCTCGGAACGGTACTCCCGTCCGAGAACTAAATACTATCAGTAGCCATGCAATGCACATAAAATGCAATGGCGTAGTGAGCATCAACGTGATACCAGGCGCCCATACATCCAGGCATCAGGCCATGCTCCGCCCATATAGTAAGCCACACGCAATGCATATGCCCGTGCTGGATGCATCATAATCAAGCTAAAATGCCCGTGACCAAGCATAACCAAATCATGTTAATCCCAACATGCAGCCCGTACCCATGTGCACATCAAGCCATGCAATGAGAATAAAATATAAGCAGGCATGCTATAATCACATAACGGCTAAGCTAGTCAGCAGTGCCTGGCACCGGTCAACGGATAGTGGGTAGGAGAGACTCGCCGGCGGCCTAAGGTAGACCGTACGACAGTCACTCCGTCACCGAACCGTCGATCCCAGCCCCCACTGCACAACCGCTCCAGCTAGAAAATGACCAAAAATCCAATTAATACCCGAACCGCTAAGAACCTAGCCCCGGGTGAGTACGACATCATTCCCAACAGGCAGGGGGTGGCACAAACCCCCGTAGGCAACCAACGAATAAAACCCACGAGATCCATTTAATAAATTAAATCTTAAACTAATCGTTTAAAAACTTCATAATTAATTAATAGCCAAAACAAATGAAGAGAGGCCCAATAAATCGCCAACGAAAGAAACGACGAGATAGGTAAGAAGAACTTGCCTTATCAGAGATATCCTTAGGCTCGTTGGGTCCAAAAGCAGTAAAAATTATACAAACTGCAATATCCCAATTATTTGTCAAAATTAACAAAATTGGACGCAAAACGAAATTCTGACCGTACAGAATATTAATTACTAGCTGCTCTACATACCTGGATAATTAAATCAGGGATTAAACAGAGTTTAATCCAATTTTTGAAGCCCCAAAATCTCAAATTCTCTCGCGCACGCTGCTGTTCTTTTCTGCAATTTCCTTACTATTCGCATGCAAAAAGAACGCCCGAAATCGGGCTTAAATCGGCCAAAAACGAACGGCTGAGGCGCGGCCACGTGGCAGCGCGCGGGCCAGCCACTGGGAGCCACCGCCATTGACGAAACGACGTCGTTTCGACGTCTAGAGGCTGAATTAAATCAGCCAAAAATCCCTCCCTCTCGCGCGCCTGCCCGCGGATTCAAAGCTGCGTCCACCGCCTGGCCGCCTCGCACATGACCGCTCGCGCTCGCATGCATCTTCAACCTATATATGCATTATGTTATATTTGAAGAGACTTTTTGGCCTTCCGCAATTCACGCCAGCACCTCTAACTTTCCATTAAATACACAAACACTCATTTAATTAATTACAGAAATGCCCGAAACTTCTAAAAATCCCACAACTTGATTTATTTTAATTTTTCTCTAATTCCAGAAATTCCTAACACAAATTAATTAATTATTTTAATTTCTTATTTCCTTAAAATCACATAAGTAAATTTTATTAAATCACAACAAATTATTTTAATATTTCCTTTAAATTATATTATCACACTACATCAATAATTAATTTAATTCTTAATTATGGGTCACTACATAACATGTTGTTGGTTGTTTTAATTGTTGAAACCCCACAAAATTGGTCGATAGGTTCTATAGCTGGTCGACCATGTATGTGTGTTTTTAGGCAAATCGATCGATAGTTTCATGTAGCATAGAATCGATTGATCGAATGCTTGTCCCGGTCAATCATTTTTGTAAAATATGCTGTGAAAATATGCTTTTACATGTTGAATGCTATTGGTTCTGTGACAACAACTTGAGCATGTTACGCGTGTAGTCTTGAATTCTTGAATGTTAATTCTTGACATATGTAAGGATGTTTTGGAAAAATTATTTTGCAGAAGCAAAATGTTTGTATGAATGTTTAGGATGAACATGGGCTTGGATGTGAATGAATGAATGTTACAGGAGTTTTGTGTTAATTTGATTAATATGAAGTAATTTTTCATTCGATTATGTAATGAGACATAAGTCTCAAGTAATTTATTTTAGTCTTTATTTTACAAATATTGTAAATGAAGATGGCATCAAGGAGTTGATAGGGGAAGACATCAACTTCTGATGGATTCTCGACACAAGAAGCAACAAAGCCAAGAAGATGTTGCATCTTGTGTGATATAATTGAGGCATGGCTTAAACCTTTGAGGCTCGGGTTTAACCTATGCACAAGCCCATGATCATTTTGTTTGTTTATTATATTTATGCATGTTTATTCATTCTGTCTTACATGTAATGTTTGATGAAATGAATGGTTATGTTGATGAGACTGTATTAATGTTAGAAGCTCTAGAAACCTTCCCATGTGCAAAAAAATATTAGATTTAAGCGGTAAATCCGATTTATTGCGACTCTCCACTATCATAAGGTTTCATCAATCTGATTGGGTGTGTCCAATAACTAAAATGTGAGGGATGCATTTCTTGAAAGATTGTTTGATTCTCTTATTTTAACCACATGATGGGACGGTGTTCAACGGTTCTCACCTAACCAAAAACTAAAATGTGAGGGAGGGTGATGTTCAAACCATTGTACTTAGCCAAGACAGTGGGTGAGATCTAATTAGTCCATTAGAACGAAAACTAAAATGTGAGATTTATGGTGAGTTAGAAGCCAAAGATCGAGCTCTTCATGTAATGTGGTGGCAAGTGTTGCCTACTCAATTATGTGAGTACTTCAAAAACAAAAATGTGCGGGGTATTCATAGGGAAGAGCATTCGATCACTCGCTATTGGATTCTTCAGAAAAAAGGATCACATTTTCTGCTTGAGAAGTGCAAGATTAAAAAAATTTAGTGAGAGTACCCATTTAGTTTAAAATCCTTAATTATATACTAATATATCTATTTATTTTTTACATATAAAATTGCAGGCAACATAAATCCATTAACTCATATATTGGATACAAATAGGTTTATTGGACCTAATTTTTCGAGTGATTGGCCTCTTTCATTTCCATAATATATGATTACGTTTTTTATATGCATATGGCTTCTATCACTGTGTCTTATAAGAAAGAATCCGTTTTCGCTGCTTATTTATTTGGCTTTTAAAAAAGTTTTAAAATAAATGATTTTGTATTCTTGCATCTACCAATAAGAGTTAGCATGTGCAATCGTCGTTGCCTTTCACGTGAATCACAAACAGTGATAAAGTTGCACGCCATTGCCAACATTTAATATTGTGATAGCTCGAAGCAGGGTGCTTTCGACTTTAGGGATTATGGAAGATTCTATAAGGGGCTAACCTTGACCTCAGCAAGTAAGAGGCCAACCTCGTCCATGACAACTTCAAAGTAACCTCGGCCTGAATAGCTTTAAAGTCACCTTGGCCTGGACAAGTAAAAGGAAAACCTTGGCCTCGGCAACTTCGAGGTCATCTCGACCTTGATAAGTAAGAGGCCAACCTCGACCTCGTCAAGTAAGAGGTCAGCCTCGACCTACTTCACTTCCAAATCACTCTAGCTTTTGGTACTTTGAAGTTACCTTGACTACGATAGTTTGATAGTCGAACTATGTGTTCCAACACCTAAAACCAAAGTCCTACTTCCTTACTTTGACCATGTCAAACCAAGAAAGTGGGGGACTCTGATAATTCTGCAATGTCAATATCCAAGTTGGCCTCGCGTAACCCAACCTACAAGAAGGGCCTTGGACTAGTTCAACATCTAGGCCTTTCCTGTCTTGATGGCCTACCTTATCCAAGATGGTAATACCTAGAATTGAACCCAAAAACCTTAGTTGTTTGTCCTAATCCCGAAAACCTCGGGATGGCCTTCATAATCCTAAATTATAGGAGGATGGCTTCAAAAGAAAACCTTAATCCTTCTAATTGGACTAGGATAACGAATCCTAGACACCCTTGAGCAAGGAGACTTGATCCTAAGCTAAGGGTCATCAGACTGCAACTATAAACAGAAGTTTACCTCTATGTGATAAATATTCAATTCTCTTTTCTTTTCTTTTTTTTTAGTGGTTGCTTTCAGGCCTCGTCGTGTCTCTCTTCAATCCCCGTTTGACTTACCTATCGGAATAGCTTTTCTAATAAGAGCCAAGGCAGTCCGACCATCTTCTTTCTTTTAAATTATCGATCTCGTGGTAGTTTGTTCATGGTTTGAATGATACGATACGTTCATTTTCCACTAAATATATGAGTGGTTATTTTGCTGCATCATCAGGAATATTCTGAGAAAAAAATTGTCCCAGATCCGAAGGATAAGAGAATGAAATTACTTATTTTTCTCGTGCTTTCCCTTAAAGGTTCAATTTGATTATGTGATACAACAAGAATAAATATAGAAAAAAAAAAAAAAACAAGATGGAAAAGTAGGCTACCCTTCATAAAGGATAAAAGTTAGATATATATATATATATATATATAGGGGTAGGGGTCGTGTTCCCATGTGGGTTAAGAAATTAATTTCAAGCTGAATCCATTGTTAATTAATGCAATTGGTGTGAAATATCTTTATTTATTTAAGTATAACTTGTTTTATTAGAGAAGGAATATGCCTGATTAGGATAATTTTTTCAGGGTTTGTTTAATTAATTACAATTTCGTTTCTAACTTTTTATTTTTATTTATTTGTAAAATTTTAAAAATAAAAACAAAATACTAAAAATAAAATTACGGTCAGACTAACTAGATATATATATATATATATATATGTGGCTGTAAACTTGCTGCTGAATCTGTTGTTACTTAATAAATGAGAAGCAAATTATAATATAGAAGTTTAATTGGTTCTAGTTGAGATCTTTGTTGGTGCAGTGGCAAGGGAGTTGTCTCCACTACTTTCTATAATTTCTCAATACCTACATTTGGTTTAGAAGTGGTTTATATGTATGATTATTATTTTTTATTTATTTTCTGATAAGTTACAAAACTATAATCTTAAAATAAATTTTGATAATTTATTTATCAAAATTTGTAAGTTTGTCACAATTATAGAATGTCATTAAAACCGTGTACCACATGGACAGTGACGTGGTTTCTTCCTCATTTTTTATTTTTTTTTCTTTGGTTCTGTTTGTTTGTTTTTTTTTTTTTTGTTTTAAATCAGAATTAGTTACAAAAATGACATAATATTAAAAGTCATGGTCATTGTATAGGTCACTTTTTTTTTTCTATTTATAATAATATTTTTTTTATTATTTAATTATAACAATTAAATTTATTTATTTTGGAACACAACTTAGGTAGAGTCCAGATCAAAAGCTCAAGATCAAGGGCACCACAAGAGGATTGACAAGTATTGGACTCAATCTAGGAGAGTTAGGATGCAGAGAGTCTTCAGATGACTTTTGAGAGTCTTCAGGGATCTTGCTCCCTGAAGAGTCTTTGGATGGCTGGTCTTTCGCAAGGTCTGAAGGGTGGCACCGGAAGGGTTTGCAGCACAAAAACAGTAGAAAGCACATGAGAATCTTCCCTACACAGGCTTTTCGAGGTCTAAATTAGATAATAATGTTACGAAGTAGAAGTATGAACATATGTATACATGTATGTATCTGATGGGAGTCTCTTGATGGATTATCTCCTAAAGGATTCTATGTGGTTCAGGGTCTAAGTCTTCGGGTCTAAGTTTGTGTGTGTGAGAGAGAGTCCCAGAAGGTCTCAAAATATCCATTTTTGTCATGAAATATGCGAGTATTTATAGACATTTAGTGGTGGGGTCCACGTAACACGTGGCATGCTAACGTGAGTCTCTCGATTCTTCAAAAAAATGCATCGGATAAGACCAGAGAGTTTGGAGGTATCTTCGGGGTCAAAATCCCCCGATGAATATCCTCCAGATGGGTTTGAAAACTCTTAGGAGTCATCAGATGGCTTGGGCCCAAGAGACTCTAAACAAGTTTTGAGCCTTGGGGATACTAAGGGCTGGGCTGTCCCGGAGACTCTCTGGAGGCTCCAAGTGTAATACCCAAGAAATTGGGATTATTGGAGAATAATCGTTTTATTAGAAAAATAAAATTTAGGGAATATTGGTATCTAAATAGCCCGAAAATTTGACCGAATCGATTGTAGGAAGTGTCTTGGAGCTGAGATATCAAAGAAAAATGATATGGTATTGACAAACACTTCGAGAAATGATTTTTAGCATAAAGAGAAATCGAATCAGGAACGAATTTTGATACAGCTAAAATGCAGCTGTCATTTAGGTTGCAAAACTGAAATGTTATAGGCGACTTCCGGGAAGTCAACGAATGCTTGAGGGAGCCTCAGTTTTTCATAAGGAAGAACCATTCAACGGCTTCAGGAAGAAACGAATGGATTTGTGGCCAAAACGAGGATTCGGGCTTAAGTATAATTTTTTAAAGTTGCTCGGGGGGTCAAAATGACATTTTTTTGAAAGTTTCAAGGGAGAAATGAAAGGCTAAAGACTTGAGGGACTTATAGGCAATTATTAAAAGTTGAGGGGCTTGGTGAAAGAGGGCCAAAATGAGAAAACCGAAATCAGTGGGGCAAAAGTGCAAAAACTCAAAAATGACAGCAACGAGAAATCGACCAGCATCTTGCCTGTCGGCCACGACCGATTTTGGCCATAGGGTTGCATGAGGGATGGTCGGGGGAGGCTTTTTGATAAAGGAATGGGCCGATAACGGCCATTTGGTTTGCTAGAAAAGCAATAAAACCGATCGAAAGTTCGATCGGATTGTTGAGTGCTTGCAAATCGCTTTTTGTGGTCGAGTAAGGCTTGTTCCAAGGCCATCTGAGGAAGGTAGATGCTCTAAGGGCCTTGGGTTGGCCGAGCAAGGCGATTTGGACGCTCAATTTAGCCTATAAATAGGCATTCATGGTGGCCAAAAATGGGAGAAGTTGGAGCTCCAAATCGGGGCCAATTTTGAACAAATTGAGGGTCGAAATTAAGGGGATTTTTTTGCCCATAGCTTGAAGAAAAAATTTGGAGATTTTAAGGAGTTTTCATGATAGTTTGAGGGGGTATTCGAAGTTGCTGGAGATGGGTAGCGGAAGCTTCGGCCGAGGCTTTAAGCCTCCGGTTGAAGGCTTTCTGGCCATCCTTTGGAGCATCCAGGAATGCCATGTTGATTGACTGGAAGAGGAGAACCAGATGGTGGAGTCGAAAAAATTTCCCGGTGTGCCGTCGCTGAAGAAGAAGGCCGGCTCATGGCCTTCATGCGTAGAGCCACGCGCCAGCACGTGGAAGTGCGTGCATGCCTAGAAAAATGTGAAAAAAAATGTTAGAAAATCGAGCAAAATGTGTTATCGAGATTTGTGCAAAAAGATTTGGATTTGGCCTTCCCGATGTCTTGATTTTTGCACTGACCAGCCTCGTTTTGTGTGAAAATGCAGTATTTGGGTAAGTCTAGTAATTTTCTCTTGAAGTTCTTAGTATATTATGAATTGTTGTGGAGAAATTTTTGAGAAATAAGTTAAGCAGGTATTTATTTGGAATTTTGGAGAGGAAAATGGGAGAAAAATGGAGAAATGTGAGGAAATTAAGGAAAAATTAGATTTTGATGATTATATGTTGATTAGGGTGCCTTGTGGATTAAAGTGATGTGATTCATGCAAATTTTGAGTTTGGCATGAAAATCAAGGTCGGGTATGCAAACTGAGGGGGTGCGTATTTTTCGAGGTATCCTAAATTTTGGCAAAGGTGAGTGGTTTTATCCCAAGTACTTATATTTATGATATGATTGCTTATATATGCATGATATTTATGAATGCTATGATCATTTTGTCACATTGCATAGAAGGTCGTGATGTTGCATGGCACGATATTATTGGCATATTGATATTTGTGCATAGGAGTGAGATGTAGCCCCAAAAGTATAGTCGTAATTCCCCAAGGACAATTGATGGAATAACGTTAGGATTATCTTGCCGGAGGTGTCAAGATTCTGCGTAGGATTCCGTGCAGGGCTTGTGGGGTAGGAAAGTTACACTAGGGCAAATGGTTATTCATGTTATTGCATCATGCACCCATATATATATTTTTGGACCTTCATTAGAAGATTCATCTTCTAATTGGGTTATGCCCTGGAACATTCAAACGTTCTAGTTAGGATTTGCAACTATGGCAAGGGGATGATTGATGACGTAGTCGATGGGTTTGGCGAGTTGTTCAGGTATATGCTCCTTCGTGAGGATTCAGGACATGTTCTTAGAATATTGTACTTTATTGATGATCATGTGTAATCGTTACGGTTTGATATATTTTTTAGGCATCATTAGTTTGTATCTGAGGTGCTCAGTCGTTATCTCTTGATGATAAGTCTCCATGTATTTAAGTATTTAATGATACGATGGTATAGATTCTTATGATACGATTAAGTGAATTTAGATATGTACCATATCAGGTTTCGATTTTAAGCTTCTGCATTTATGATGATTACCTGTCTTAGCTTATTGATTCTTGTTTAGTATGTTGGAAAGGTAGAACGGGATTGTTGGGAAATGATTTATATTAAAAAAAAATATTCTCAAAATTCTTAAGTTATTTAACGCTCGGAAAAGCAGGGTGTTACGCCAGGTGACCCTTGTCTTAAAAGACTTTTCGGGGTCATCTAGGTCTTCAACTTATTTGGAATATTTCTATGGTTTTTGAGATTTTTGGCTTTGGCTTTCCTAGGGTAGCCTACAACAATGGCTCCCCACTCTTTCCTTTGACTACAAGGCAAAGGGAAAAGTAAAACGTGGGTGCTCGATACCCGAAAGTTGGGATGCGAGTTGACCTGAATTGATGCCAGATCGACTCATCAAAGGGAAAGTCTCCGGATGACTTTTGTGACACTTAGGCTTCTGAAGGCTTGGGCGATAAATAAATGGTGGTCCCCCATAGGCCACACTTCCATCTTTCTTCCCAAAGAGCTTGAGTCATCCGAAGCTCTCGAAGAGTTTTTCGACCCTTCTGAAGACTTTGCAAACCTTCTGACTTCTCTGAAGACTCTAAGTCTCTAGAAGACTTTGCTCCCGAGACTTTTTTCTTCTCTAAAACTTACACTTTTGAGGTAAACCCCATAGTTCCTTCTCAACCATCTTCCAAGCCTCAAGTGAGCATATCGGGCCTTGCTGAGGTTGTTAGACCGAGAGGTGCTATGGCACACACTAAGAGGGGGGTGAATTGGCTATTTTAAAAACTTGATAGAAAATCTTGAAATCTTTTTCAAAACAAATAAGAATATATTGAAATATTGATAGAAACTTGAAAGCCTTTTGATGGAAATGCTAGCAATGATAAACAAACTAAATAACACAAGCACAAGAGAACAACACAAATGATTTCTAGTGGTTCGGCTCAACCCAAACCTAATCCACTACCTTAGCTCTTTACTAAAGATTTTTCAAACCATCCACTAAAACCCCCTACTTAAACCAAGTAGTTCCTCTAGTCCAAGACTAGGAATTACAACCTCCCTCTCAAATGGGCCCTCTAGCTACACAAGATAGGAAATATAAGAAATATAGAATATGAGAGAATCTAAGAGATGAATCTCTTAGTTACAATGTCTCTAAAAAATGATACAAGGGTTAAATGAATGTATACAGATTAAGATCACAGCCTTGAAGAGAGAAAATAAAAGCACAGTGAATGTAAATAGAAACGAGTATAAAATGTAAGCTCAATTAAATTCGTTCCCGTCTATTAGCCTTCTCTTGATCTCCTTGATATGTATATATAAGCATCCCAAGAGTCTTACCCAAAACTAGCTGTTGGAGATTGAAAAACTATTTGTTACAAGCTTCTAAGAAACAAATAGTTGACCGACAAAATAGGTTAGTCGATTATATTTTCAAATAAAACAAGCCATAGTCGACAAACAAGGAAGTGTAGTCGACTATTGTCTAACAAAATCTATTGATAGTCGACCATCACATTCACATAGTCGAAAGATACAAAAAAATGAAGAAAATTTTGAATATCATATGTATACATAGTCGACAGAATAAATAGCATAGTCGACTATCCTTACACAATAGTTGACAGAATGAAATATAGTCGACAGAAGCCACACATAGTCGACGGATCATTCAAGCATAGTCGACTATCCTAGGGCATAATCGACAGCACAGAACCACATAGTCGACTATCCATTATGAAAAATTGAAAACTCAATTGATAACATATAGAAGCACACTTGATTGATACAAAACATCACAACATATTTACATTTCTTTAGTAAATGTCCTCATTTTGTTTAATTTATATTTTACCTTCCATTTACTTTAATACATAAATGTAAATAAGAAAGTACCCCCCATTTGGATTCAATAAAAATATCTAAAAAATCAAAATCCATAAGAATAAGAAAGTAGAATTTGGATTTTAGTAGAAACTTAGGATTTTGCGATTTTACCACCTCCAAGATATACACTTTCTATTTCTTGAAAAATTCATTAAAAATCATTTCATCACTGATGAATGTTAGCTATTGAACTACCGGGAGTTAGTTTTCTAAAAAGAAAACATTTTCATATATGTCTCCTTATAAGGTGCTAACCTTTCAGACTTAGAAAAATATGACCTTGAAATCTCGATACTTGAAATTCATTTGGTTTTCATTCTCACAAAGTAATACTTGATATTGAAATTGATTTATGTTGAAAACTTGAAACCCACAATCTTGATTCATGACTTAGGGATTAAATAAAATATTATTTTTCATCATCAAAACTAAGTATACAAAAGTAAAACAACAGAGGTTGCCATATCTCCTAGGCTCCAGCACTCAGTGTTAAGGGGTGAGATTGTAGACAACATCGTGTAGGCTTTTTGCATCCCGCAATTATGGAGGCCGAGAAGTCATCTCACGCGATAAAATATATGGCTACAGTTGGAAGAGGCTACATAGCAATCCATTGCACCCTTTTGGGATGCAATTTTTGGAGGAGGAGATATTGGTGCAGGCCTAGTTACATCCGAATTGTGAATAATAAGGTTAAGTTATTCAGGGGCGGGCCATAAAAAGTGGATGGTTTTGAGACTAGGTGGCTGGTGGTTTAGTTGCCCATGGTTGGAAGTTATTGTGATTTTTGTGCACAAATGAAATAATGGAGGCAGTGCATAAGTGGTCGGATGTGAAGTTGCTAGTGCAGGAGCACCAGGAAAAGGTTAATAAACTGGCCCAAGGGGGTCCAGTGTCCTTATCCGACTTAATCATCGATGAACGCTTGATAGTGGTGGGATGGATGGTTGCTGAAGAGGACGATGTCGCTAATTTCTCAGGATTAACTAAGTCTAGGAAGGTTGCTTCCTCGTTATCCCCTTCGTTAAAGAATGGTGGAGAAGAGGACGATAGAGAGGTAGATGTTGTGTGAGACAAGGATGCGGTAAGAGAGGAGTAGGAAGAAAGGTGCAAAAGAGAGACTGACCCTAAGGGTTCTCACCCTACCTTTTTTCTTTTTTCTTGCTTCTTTATTTTTTCTTTTTTTCTTTGGAGATATACTAATGGCTTGCTATATTTTGATCTATAGAGATGTAACGATTTCAAAAGTTGGTGTTGGCCAAAATGGTCGAGTCCTTACAATGGATGGAGGAGGCTCGAGAGAAGCAACAACCACAAATTGTCCACGCTCTTGATTCCGAGGGGGCCGAGGAAAGAGAGATTCCCTTGGTGAGGAGAAACAAAAGAGCTAGGGTAAAGGAAGAGGGCACGAGGAAGGTTGGAGCGACTGCAGAGCCTTTGCTTGATGATTTCTTCAATGTACTCTCGATAATCTTTCACCATTGTTGCCATTTTCGTAGGCCTCTGATAGGTATTTTGAGGAAAAAGATCTACCAGAGCCATCATCTCCACTGAGCCTAGGGATGCGGGCCATCATAGAGGTTTCTAGGGCAAAGGAAGAAGAGGAAGTAGAGGCTAAGGCACAACGGGAGCAGGCTTGGCTGGAAAGATATCACAACCAACATAAGGCTATGTGCAACTTACCAGTCCCTCAACTAACAAAGCGACCGCCCCGCCGAGTGACGGATTACATGTATGGTGGTGCGGGTAAAAATAAATTTTTTACATACATAAGATATATAAAGTGAAAGTTATAAACACACACCACATATAATTTGGACATTTAAGCAATATGCTATTTCATCACATGAAATATGATAAATAGATACCTGAAGTCCAATGTTAGGTTGGAGTATAGAAATTGTTTTTGTACTGAGACTAATCCACCTCACGTTGTGGTGGTCCTAGGTTATCCACACCTAGAGTACTTTCCGGTACCATTTTGGCCACCTCTTCTTGTGCTAGACTAAGGATCTCGTATCATGATCACCCATGTCTCAATTCCACGTGTGATAATCACACTCAATCAATTACCGAGACAACAACAAAAATTGACAAAGGAAGCAGAAAGAGCAGAACAAAGACAAGTTGTAAAAACTCTATTTCTTTCACCCAACCACCTCTACTAGCAACCGCAATTTTATGCATCGTGGAACACACCAACTTTGGCTGAGACAGCATCGAAAGTTGACTCTCACCCATTGGCTGGTTAACTGCTAAGGTAGTTGACTTCCAGACTTGTTGCAGTCGACTCTTGGTGCTCCAACAAGCTAACATTTGACCTGCCACGTCATTAACGCTTAGTAACATAACTGAGACATATCGGGTGATTAGTGTCGATACCAGACCTAATACTATATGGTGTGTGACTTTCTAGGTCCACTATCTGCTAGCAATCAGATAATTCTAAAACCCATTTTGGTACTGGCCAACACCTTGACCCATCATAGGAATCTCGGTGATGATCCGAGAGTTCCTGGATAGCGCCTAGCAATGGTCCATGACAATATAGGTGACAATGAAGTCTCACTTTATAACAACCCACCCTCCCAAGGCATGTCACTATTTTAGGATTTTTGGATATATTTTTTTTCTCGTAACACCATTTCTAAATCCCCAAAATACCATATGCCATAAAAATCTAAAATCCCTTAATACCTACTTAGCATTCCAAATATTAAGCTAAGTAAGGTAAATTAAATACTTTCGGAAGCAGATTCGTAACTTGATGGGATATTATAATCACAAATGAATTCAAACAGTGCAATATTATTCCCAACAACCATAAATTGCAATAACCGGCAAAGAAATCAACATAAAGAATTGTAACATGCCACCTATTATCAAGATTCTCACAACTTTTTCTAGCATGGGTGTAGGACTATTACATGACTACTAGTGCAATCACATCTTAACAATCTCTTTTCCTTTTCCACTGCTCATTCTATCTAGAACGTTTGAATATTTCAGGGACAAAGTCTAGGTTAGAAGATGAATCTCCTAAGTGAGGGCTTTAAAAATAAATTTTCATGAATGTATGATCCATGGACATGAAACAACTGACACCCTAGAGTAGTTTCCGCTAGCATTCTAGCCTTGACATAGAATACCCTCAACAGTCATCTCGGCAAAACACACACAGCACGGTATACTTCTATGGTTATTCCAGCAAAACTCTCTTGGGAAAATGTAGGTCTCGCTACTGGGGTAGTATCCCATCCCACTATGTTTAACATGGATGATACAATTATCGATATGCCAATAATTTCCTGCCCAATGCAATATCACAATTACCGAGTTAACATAACATGAACAATGAGTGTATGGCAAAATGCACATAGATCACATAGATTTTGGCGAATTCCTGATGAAAATCATGCTCAATTTAGGCAAGTTATCTCATGTATATTTTTCAGAATAACCATTCACCTTGTTCTAGCTGTTTAAGCTTCCTTGAAATTTGCACCCTGCCTCCAGACTCGTGCCCTGATATTTTTTCCAACCAATTTTTAGTGAAAATTAATAAAATTTAATTTCCTAATTTTTTTAAAAAATTCATAATTTCCCCCTATTTCCCCCCATTTTTCTCTATTTTTCTTTTTTTTCCCCCTTACCTCACGCACTTGCATGCATCTGCACCAAAGTGCCTCACACGTGTTCCCACACTAGTTCTCCGATCATCTTCTCCGGTTGCCTTCTTGCCGTCGACCATTGATTTCACTTCGATTCTTTGGTTTTTCTTCTTCTCTCGTACTCTATTTTTCCTTTCCAAACACAATAGGATCACTTGTGGCTCAAAAATCTGGGCAAAATACCCTCGATTTGGCTAATTTCCTCTCATTTATGACGATGCCCGATTTTTTGGCGAAGCTTCGAAACCACTTCAAACCAACACCAAAATCTCTCAAACTCTCCAGAAATTCTCTCCCTCACTTGGAGAACAAAATCCCTTTATTTCTTTCCTCCAATTTTTCTTTGAATGCTCGAATTTCTTGGTTAAAAATTGGTGAAAACTCTCGGCTATAACCCACCTATTTATAGCCATTTTCGACTGATTTTCTGGAAAATTCGATCGCTTCCTTGCGCCGATTATCTTCCCCCAGGCCTAGCTATTAGGAACTACTTACCGTGTAAGCTTCGATTTCGATCCATAGAGACGTAAGCAAGATCTCCTCCAAGTAAGTCCACACGATCGATCCTTCCATAAATGCCTTGGTCGTGCTAGCAACCCCAGACGCTTTTTGAGAGAATCCGAATTTTTTACATTTTTTTTTAGCTTCTTAAGATGCATATATATAATCATGCCAAAGAAAAACCCAAACACTTGAGGCCCGACCCTTAATCACATTGGGCCAGCTCTCTCCTTAATTTTAATTGTGGAATGGGCTCGATCTAAGTGTGTGACCCCTTAGGTCCACCATTAGACTAGATGTACCAATTCTATTTGGGCTATTTCAAGGCCCAACACATTGGTTTAATTAAACTCTTTAATTAAACTCATCTTATGGGCTTATTAATTAAACTCTTTAATTAATAACTTTAAAATTAATCAAATTAATTCTAATACCCTATATATCATGGTTAACGTCTAGCAATATACCATAAATACCTAGCCAATGATGAAAAACACAGACCTTTTCAATTGTAATTACCATGTAGTAAAATCCTTTCATCGATTTATGTCCTGATTGAATTTAAGGTATGATTTTATAACGAAACCCTAATCATTCAATAACTATGTATCCATTCTAGATTTATGACTTGATAGGTGAAATCAAAACACCTTTTGATTTCTACCTCACCCTGGCCAAAGATTTCCTCAGTCATGGAATCATCGGAATACATAGGACATCCTCTCATCTTGACGATGAGTGATGAATCCTATTTCGACATTCACAAGCCTTCACATGTAACAACGCCACGCCCAATGACAGTTTGTTAACGACTCCATTAGAATCCAAAAAGCACCAAGGCATAACCAATCAAATATAAGGCTTCCATGATGTCTCAAGTCTAAGGATCAATCTGCACAATTACAACACAGGAATTTCAATTCGACATAAAACAATAACCATTAGGAATTCTCTAGCGGGTCAGTTTAATGTACTTATGCTTATAATAAGCACCCACATATATGCACTGGTGTCCTCACACCAATGTTTATAAAATGAGACATTCTCCTGATTGAGCATGCATCATATGTGCTAGTCTATCCGAGTTATTAGTGTCCATTCTTAATAACTCTATGACTAGGAACATTTAAGATCAAGGGTTATAAGGAATATGTTTCATGATCGTCATCTTTATGCACGACCATATTCGATGAGCTTATTTGATCTATGGACTTTGTCAAGTACGGATTGCAAATAAAAAATGATGACAACCATTAATGACAAATAAAATATAATGCCTTGCAATAACAATTGATTGAAGATAAAGAATCCCAATGTAAAGTATGATCAATTACATAAATATAGAATTGGCTTGATGGGCATAACTCTAACACTAGCCCTCTCCCCAGATGTCAAATTGACGTCTGTTGCCGGTGGGCATAGTGCAGTTGTCGACTGTTTTGTAGTGTTCACACTGCTATTTGCATTTTATCCCCTTAACTCTTGCCCTCTTTTACTTTGGCCCCTTGCCCCCAAGTTCTTAGGTTTCAAAAATTATACTTTAGCCCCATAACTTTGAAAACTTACACTTGAGTACACAAAAATTTTCAGGTATTACACACTTCAAGTGAATCTATTATAGTTGACGGTTACCGTGTGCTATAATTCTTTCATCTCTTGGTTTATTTTTGAGTTGTTGCAAAATAAACAAGACGTGCACACACACACGCACATAAATGTAATACGCACACGCTACCACTACCATATTCCTTTATACAAATATGTTTTCTTTCCCAAGTTTGGTACGTGCCCCTACATTCACGGTTTACAATGGGTTAGTTTTTAGTTAGTGTTGTCTTCACTCAAGCATTTTTGTTTGCATTGTGGACTTGTTGGTTCCCATGTTAATCGAACATCAGAGATTCTTATAACATAGTGTAGATTGTCTCGAACTTTTTGAGAATAGTGCTTGGTAAGCAATCAACATAATGCCTTGACAGCTCACACAGCTTTTTGCCTATGAAGCATTTATGGCAAAGGTTATGAGAAAATCTCACTGTAGTTGATTGTGTTGTCTCAGTAGCATAAGGCTTGTGGGGACTATAATAGTCGTTAAACATCTTCCTGCAAAGGGGCAGATGCAGAGATTAATAATCGTAGTGGTTGCAAAAATATATTGGCTGCAAAAGGTGCTAATAATAATCTCCTCTTGTCAACCCTTCATGCAGTTCCATTAGCACTTCCACTCTTCCTCACCATCTCCTGGAAAACAAGTAGGCACCCTTTTGGTTTCTAAGAAGGTTAGGTAGGCGAGAAACGTTCTTGTGAAACTGACAGACTCAAGCAACCCAAGAAAGATGTTGCTCTACTTTTGAATGACTTTAGGGTAACGCTTTTCCTTAGGGAGCGACATGGCTAGGGAAAATGACCTTTATCAAATACAAGTTCGGGTAGTGGTTGTTGCCTGAACATGGACCTCAAAGAACATAATGTGATGTACATTCTCTCATCCTTCCCATTTTTCTCGATTGGTTCTCGGTTGACTAATTTGAAGAACACTCATGAAGCGAGATGGAAAGGTATGCTTTTCCACCAAGGGGCATAATAGTGGGGGAAAAGCCTTGGAAGGCTCATAATAGTAGGAGAAAAACTTCATGAAAGCTTCTCAGTGCCTCCCTAGAGAATTTGGAGCGTGATTCAATGGGAGGCGTTGTAAGCTTGCGTAGGAGCACTACAAAGGGCTCCCAAACTAAAATAACATCCTTATGCAAGTGGACCTTATGGCTTTTGATAGGGAAGATGACCTTTTGCACATTTCCCACAAAACGACGTCAAATTGTTGTTACTTGACAATAATAATTAAATTTATTTTTCTTAGAAAACAACTCAGGCAGAGTCTGAGAGTAAATCTTAAGGTCTGGGGCACCACATGAGGGTTGACAAGTGTTAGCTCGATCTGTTGTTTGGGAGAGTTAGGATGTAGGGAGTTTCCGAATGACTTCTGAGAGTTTGTAGGGGCCTTACACCCCGAAGAGTTTTCAGATGGCTAGTCTTCCACAGG
Organism: Diospyros lotus; assembly: GCF_014633365.1. Lineage (NCBI taxonomy): Eukaryota > Viridiplantae > Streptophyta > Magnoliopsida > Ericales > Ebenaceae > Diospyros > Diospyros lotus. The sequence goes on from NC_068344.1 coordinate 15,272,318, forward strand.
GTCTTCGGAAGGGTGGCACCGGAAAGGTCTGTGGCAAAGAAACAATTAGAAGGCACACGAGGATCTTCCCCATGCAGGCCTTTCGATGCCTAAGTTAGACAATGATGTCATAAAGTAGAAGTATGAACATATGTATGTGTGTATGTTTCATGTATCTGATGGGAATCTCCCGATAGGTTGTGTCCCGAAGGATTCTATGTGGTTTAGGGTTTAAGTCTTTGAGTCCTGAGTCATTGTGTGAGAGAAAGAGTCCCAAAAGGCCCCAAAAGATCCCTTTGGGCAAGTATTTATAGACATTTGGTGGTGGAGTCCACGTGACATGTGGCATGCTAATGTGAGTATCCCGACTCTTTGGGCAAAATGCATCGGATGAGGCCAGAGGACTTTGAGGTATCTTCGGTGTCAAAGTCTCTTGATGAGTATCTTTCGAATGAGTCCGAAGACTCTTTGGAGTCATCAGATGACTTAGGTTTGGGAGACTTTAAATGAGTTTTAGGTATTGGGGATACTAAGGGCTAGGCTGTCCTGGAGACTCTTCGAAGGTTCTGTGATACTCTTGTCTTAGAAGACTCTTCCAGGTCATCTAGGTCTTCAGCCTATTTGAAATATTTCTATAAATTTTAAAATTTTCAACTTTAATTTTCCAACGGCATCCCATAATTGTAACCAACTTAATGGTAAATAGAAAAAGTTCATTCTTAAAACAAATCTAAAAGGATACAATGTCCAATCATATTTTAATTCCTTTCAAGAAAATGACCTGGTAGCATAGTTTGAACCACTAATTGTACCTTCTTAAAATATTCTTCTTTACACTTTTTTTTTTCATCAGTGAGCGAAATTATTTTCATAAGAAATTAAATTTTGAAGATTAAAAAAAACAAAAATCATCCTAATTAACGGTTAAATGACAACATAAAAGATGCTAAAAAAAAGTGTCCAAGAAAATGGCTCAGACTTGTGAATTACATACTGTAGATAGATTGTGATTGTAATCATATATATATATATAACCGACAGTAATGATGGTGCAGGAGGAACTGAATCAAGTAGTGTTGGGAGAATGAATGATGGGTTTTGTAGACAACAATAATAACAATAATAATAATAATAATAATAATAATAATAATGATGGAGAGTGGAGATGCCATGTCGGGAGAAATTCCTTTTGAGAGATGCATGGCGTTTGGTTTCTTTGTCTCTAATCAAACCCGCCTTTGAAATATAACCCACTTTGCTCTGCTGCTTTCCTCTCTCTCTCTCTCTCTCTCTCTCTCTCTCTCTCTGTAATTGATAATTGACTGGCTTGTTTTAATTAATGCTTAATTCATTCCGTCCTTTAATCAATCAATTAATTAATAATAATACTACTACTGCTGCTGCTGCCGCCGCAGCACTTTTAGACTTTTCTTCTTCAGTGCCCCCCCACTGATTCATCATTAATTCCTACTAATCCACCAGTTGATTTAAGTTATGCTTTCATCATAGATCTTTCAATTAATGAACTCTCTTTTTATGTAGACCTTTTGACAAAAAGATCCATTCAGGCTACTGCCGCAAACACTTTGCGTTACTTCTCCTTTTCAGTTTGGAAATTAACTCTTGTTCCTGGGTTGCAAAAAGGGCGACAAATTTACCTCATTTGGTGCGTGTGCATGAGAGAACGAGAGAGAGAGAGAGAGAGAGAGAGAGAGAGAGGGGTTTCAACACTAATTAATTTGAGGTTGATTATTATATATTGTGTTTTTACTTTCAACCCATTCCTTCTAATATCATTTAGGGGTTCTGTTTAATTTGTATATTAATTTATTATTGTTGTTGTGGCAGTGGTGGCTACTGATCCAAACAATTCCCGATTTATGGCCAATGCGTTCTTCACATTACCACAAGATAATCAGTTAATTAGGTGATGGATTAGGAGCTTAAAGTTTGATATGCCATGCTACAAAAAAAGGAAAAATAAAAAATTAATAATAAACGAGTGGACCTAGATCAATTAGGCCGGTTTAGAAAGGCACAAGACAGCCACAAGGGCACACGATATGCAAAGACGGCCATGGGAGGCACCCCCACGGTTGTGAGGAGGCCCCGCGGCCCATGAGATTGTGGAAGACCCCCACGAGTAAGCCCGCATTGCTAAGCGATTGTGGGAGACTCCCGCAACCCCAATTGGCCACGCAGTGCGCCGACTAGGGCCATGATCACTGCGAGTTGGTCATGGCCTTGAAGGTGGCTTCATCGCCCAGGTATTTTCAAAGATTATGTGAAAAGAATAGACAATTATTCATAAAAAATTTTAATTCTAAAAGAATTACGAAATATAGAGATAAACATCATCTATAAAAATTTGAATACTAACAAGATTCCAAAAAGTCAAGATATACATTATTTATAATAATCTTAATTTTAGACTACTTCAAATTACTCTATACTCCTCTATAAATAGGAAGACACTCATTCCAAAAAGAGGTACATCTTTGATACTAATTGAAATTCTACTTTATAGATTTCATCTTCTTCATTGTTTGACTTAAGTATTAGAGTGTTTGTGCGGTGATCTCCCTGCGCTTTTTGATTATTTATTTCCTGTAGACTCAGGCTGCTAAATGAAGATGTTCCTAATTAAATAAATTTATTGTTGTATTTTGATAACAACAATTGACGTCGTTTGTTGAAAACATACGAGAAGCCAAAGAACGAGTCTACAATGGCTCAAACAAGGAGTACCACCAATCAAAAGCATCAAGATGGAGTAGAGTCTCAACCTCGAGGGCCTTTGGGGGCTCATTCTGTAACAACCCGCTTCCACTTACAGGCGCCACTAGTAAATAATCGACCGGATTACTCACCCAACGAACCATAACTGAAGGGTTAGACTATGTTTCAATAGGAAACACCCTAGGGCCTCCAGCACGCTTCTCAAGCCCTAAAATAATTTCCATAATTTTCTCCATTTTTTTGGGATTTTCTAGCTATTTTTCCCTTATTTTTCTCATTTTCTTTTTTCTTTTCTTTTCTTATCCTTTTTCTTATATTTTTGTTTTTTTCTTTTTTTTCCACTATTCTTCTTCCTCCCCCGTTCTCCCGCACGCACACTGCCTTCTTCTTTTTCTTCACCGCGATGACGTATGGCGCGCACCAGCCCTTCCGTATGCTCCGCTGCGCGCCACAGCTGGTTCGCCACTGCTTTAGGCCATGGCCGTTGTTGCCATTGGTCGCGGCTTCTTCAGTGGCGCCAACCATGGCTGCCCTCAATCGGCCATCTTCCAGCCGCCGGCCATCACCGCATCTCTCTCTCCCGATCACTCTCTTCCTCGCTCGACAATGCTCTCTCTCCCTCTCGGCCACCACCTCTCGCTCTCCTCTGCTCTCTCTCTGATTTTGAAATATCAAAGGCAATATTTAGGAAGCTTTAAGGAAGCTTCCTCTCTCGCGCACACATGAATATACATATATATAATACATAAATTACATATAAACGCTCCAAAAATCTCATAATTCCACTTAAGCAATTAATAATTGCACTTGAGAATTTTTATAATAGCACTCGGGCCCTCTCAAGGTTCTAATTAATTGCTCTTAAGCCACTAAGGTTCTCAATTTTCTCAAAATTAATTACCGGTATTTACTCGGAAATATTGGTTTCGTCCCTGCGCTTGCATGAGACCTTTATTTCACTCGAAAACACTTCAGGGTTGCCTTATTAGAAAAACTGGACCACCCCTAGGATTTCCTTAGCTTCCCAAAAGTCCCCTGCAACCATTCGGGACTGGCACCCATTCGGGCTTATACTGAAATTATTCTAAAAATTATTCCCGACCGGACTGCTTCCAGCGTCATTATCCTCATCTCGAGACACTCACCTATCTCTTGCCCTCTTCACTAGACATCCAAGTCCCGAGGCACTCCCTGCTGCCAATTTGGCAATTTCATTAATTAATTTCCTTGAAACTGACTCTTGGGCTTCCCAGACCACCCGAGATCCTTTCAAAATAATCAAAATTTATTTATTTCAATACCATGTAATATTGGGTATTACACGTTCCCAGGGCCACCTAGAGGTACCTTCTCAAGACTCACCGGGGGCTCCTCCCCAAGGCCATGTGGGGGCACCTCCAGACCAACTAGGGGCTCTTTCTCAAAGTCGTCTGGGAGCTCCTTCTCAAGACTAGTTGGGGGCTCATGCCTAGGGCCACCTGGGGGTACCTTTTCATGTCCAACTAGGAGTTCACCCCCAAGGCCACATGGGGACACATTGTCAAGACCATACAAGGGTTCACTCTTAGGCTCGATTAAGGGCATATTCTTAGGACTTGCCAGGAACACAAACCCAAGGCCAATTGGGATTCCACTCCTAGGGCCAATCGAGATTTCATTCCTAAGGCCAATTGAAAGTCCACCTCTAGAACCAATGGGATGCTCTTCCTATAGAATTCGTAAACCAATCTAGGAAGACATTTTCCATGGTTCCACAGACGGAGTATGAAGCCTAGTAGTGCCAACATAAGGAAAGGATGTGGATACTGCAAGAACATTGTTGTAAAAAAAATCTCGATTCAACGTGTTTGATTTTTTTCATCGGAGACCTCCTGATCCGAGTCAAGTTTCTAAAGCCTCACAAGACCTGTTAAGCATCCATGAACCAAGAAAATGAAGGAAACATTAAAAAGGGCTAATTGAGCACATTTCAAATTCAGGCTTTGTTTAAGATTCTAATATGCCCGAATTAAATATTTAAGATGGTCAATCCTTTATCAATGTTATCCAAGTTTCTTAATGTAATTTGGAACGATCTTATAAAGAAAAACAAACAAGGCATTATCAACTTTGACAATTCTGGAAGCTAGTTGAAAGAAAGGGTTGATTGTTTGACAAATTTTAGAGCCTAGTGGAAAGAAATGGTTGTGATGTGAACGGTAAAGATGCAAAGGTAAGGGTTGTCCAAGAGCATGTAATTTCCAAGTCATGGACCAATTACTTGTTCAAGGGCTAAACAATTCCAAAAGGAACTTGAGTTATTTATTGGAAAGACTCTAGTCCATTTGGAGGAGTTAGAATTCAAAGTGAAGGAGTTAAAGCTCAAATTATTCACATTGCTCGTTTGCTTGGAAGCCCAGGACCAGAATACAACATAGGCACTCCATGATCAAGCCCAAGCAGTCAACCCATATGCTAGGTTCAAGTCTTTCCAACAAGCCCAAGTCTCCTAACTGATGTCATGCATGATGTCACCCTTCATTTGTCCTTTATGTTTGGGGGTGTTTTGTCTTTTATGTATCATTGTGTTTTATTATCATGATTTCCTTTGTCAAAAGTGGCATGCTGATATTTTTCTATTTTATGCTTTTGGTGTGTTTTTTTATCATCATTAGACCTCTTATGTCAAAAGAGGCAATGGTGTTGTCTATTTTTAATTATTATGTTTGTCTTTAATCATTGTAATTTGTCAACAAGAATAGTATTTATATGTGTGATATTATAATGTTTTGACATGAACATTTTTATGAAGAATGTGCAGAGAGCATTTTTACCCTAATTCTTATCTAACCAATTCATTTGTTTAGTGGAGAATTTACTCGATTCTTATCACTTTTCATTCTTTTACTTTAGAGTGTGGTGAATCAAAACTAATATTTTCTTGTTTGTGGAAATTTTTCTTATCAAGGGGTCTAGTATTTCTTTTATATTTTGGGCGCATCATATTGGTATCAGAGCATAGGTTCTGAACATGGATGGAGAAGACACACCAAGAGGGCTTTCATTGGAACAAACTCAAATCATGGGCCTCTGATGAAGGCAAAAAGAGATGATGGAGAACTTACTTGTTTAACTCAAGCGGTTAAGAGGATGTGAGTTCAACAACCACCACAACAATAATGCATTCCTCAAGCTCCAAGAAAGGCTATCCATGAAGATAAGGGCGAAGGAGATGAAACCAAAGATGAAGCTAGCGTGGTTGAACAACCATGGTAGAGGAGGCAACAAAGAGATTCGGGAAACAACATCAAGATGAAGATTCCACCATTTAAGGGAACTAGCTCACCAGAAGAGTACTTAAAGTGGGTGCAATGAGTGGAGAAAATATTTGAATATCAAGAGTATTCTGAGGTAAGAAAATGTAAACTTGCAGCTCTTGAATTTATAGATTATGCTAATCTATGGTGGGAGAACTTAAAAGAACAACGCAGGAGAGATGGAGAAGATGATATTAGGAGTTGGAGGGTTATGAAACGTCTAATGAATTTTTTTTTTGTTCTTAAATACTATCGACAAGAATTGTATATTAGATTGTAAAGTCTTAGGCAAGGTGGCATGTGTGTTGAGGATTATGTTGAAGAATTTGAGGTGTTAATGATGAGATGTGAGTTACAAGATGTAATACCCATTATTTAGTATCAAGTGTATTTTCAAAAATTACAGGGTTAAAATGGAATTTAGAAAAGTTTTGGGCCTACGTGTAATATTCAAAACATGAACGAAATGCAAGAGTCCATGTTAAGGAAAGACAATGAAGGAAAATTTCCTAAATAAGTGATATTTGACAAAACCAAGAGATTTGCGAAGGTTTGAGGTAAAAAACATGCGATTAGGGGCATCCGAGTAAAAGTACAGATTTTGTAAACTGCCTGAGGGAGGTTGAATCGATGATTTTTTCAAAAAATCTTGAGGTAAATGAATAACTTGGAACTTGAGGGCAGTAGAGGAATGAATGAAAGGTCTAGGGGTATCATGGAAAGGGATAAATGAGGTTTGAAAATAATCAAGGGGCTAAAGTGCAAAATTTGAAAAATGGTGGTGTGAAATCGACCATGGCACATGGTTGTCGGTAGCCACCTTCGGAGACATCGGGAAGCTCGCCTAGAGGCTCGGGAATAGCCTCCAAGTGATGATGAAGCAATTAGGGCTTGCTATTAGCCGAAAGAAGCTGCGAAGTGACCGATTTTAATAACAGATGGGATCGTTGTTTTGATCGAATTTTTTGAGGGATTTTGTGCATGATTTAGGGCTATTTGATTGGATTAAAGGCTAGATTTGGGGATAAGATCAATCAAGATTTGGTGGGTTTTGGCGTCAAAATCTGGTATAAATAGCTCAACCGAGGCCGAATGGGTTGAATCGAGCAAAGAGGTTAGAGGGCTTTTATTCCTTGTGTTGTGGGGATCATTTCTAGAGAGTTTCGAGGGGTTTCGTGTGCATTTGATAGAGTTTCAATGCCTTGGTCGGAAAGTCGGGCCTCGCCGGACTGAGACTTGCAACTACCTTTTAAGGTATTTTTCGATGACCGTTGTCAACGTTCGAGGGTGCCATCGAGGTTGCCTCTTCAATCTCTTCAAGCCTCTTCAATCAAATCGGGCATTGGAGACCATCGCCGGCTACCATCATGGGAGAAGACGACTGGAGACGACCAGCTGCGCGTGTGCATGCGCAGACACCACTCTCTTCCATGCGCCAGCGCGTGAAGGCACGTGAAGCCCAGGTTTTCCCTGAAATTAGTTTTATAATTTTTGTAAAATTATTTTAGAAGGGTTTATGCAAAAATATTTGGAAAAATTGGGTGTTTGGTATTTATTATGAATTTTCAAGGGGAAAAAATGTTTGGAAAAAATAGGGAAAATAGAAAAAATTGTGGGAAAAATAGAAATATTGACTTCTATATTCATAATCGTAAATAAGAGACAATTTGACAGTTAAAGAAAAGGTTGCACATTTTTCGAGGCACAACACGCTTTTCGAGGCAAAAATTAGTCCTTTCTAAATTAAGGTGAGTGGTTTGATTTTAGTCTTATCCTTGCTTGGAAGTGTGTTGGTGTGTGTGTAGTGGGTTCAGGTGAGCGGTTTTACCCTCTCGAGCTTAGGTTGCGTGTGATTGAACCTGTTTTAAGTGAGCGGTTATACCCTCTAGAACTCGGGATGTTATGCATAGGTGTTTTACTTATATACTCGTGGCATCATATGCATATTGAACATGTGGTATATTGCATCAACTGTTTTTACTTGTAAATGAGTCGGTGCATAGTGTGTGATTTTTCATATCATCGGGATATTGATTTTTGTGTCATTGTTATGTCCATGGGGGACGGGATGGGGTCTTCTTGAGAATGAGGTAAGGTTAATCCCAATGATCGGGTGACACAGTCTGGCACTCAGGAATTAAGTATGTCGTGGTAAGGTCAACCCCGAAGGTGTGTGGAATGGATTTTCCATGGGAGGTTGAGTATGCTAGGAAGCTTTCTCAAGTTAGACGTGTTGCATGTTGTCATTGTTTGTATATGCCATGCTTGTATGTCTTTCATGCATTCAGTAAACTGTTTCATGCCTTCACTTAGATGTTTTATCATCTAGCTTGGGTTATGCTCCTGGAACATTCAACGTTCCAGCCAAGGACCTCTGTGAGGGCGAGGACATGTCCAGTTTGATATTTTAATCTTGGTAATAAAATAGTTTTGATAATGACTATATGAAAATCAATCTCTACTATATGGATTATATGTATGAGAAAATCAATCTTTAAATCTCTTTAAAGCAAAGTTATGAAATTTATACAGGAGAAATGTTGAAGTGTGGTTGAGTGTGTTTAGATTCAAAATAAATATATTTTTGATAATCTCAACTTACTTTCAAAAGAATCAAAATGAGGAGTTGTTAAGTTTTAAATGTTTTCAAATGGATAGTCGACTATGTGGTTTAATGCTATTGACTATGCCTGAAAATAGTCGACTATGTTGTTAAGGATAGTCGACTATGCATAAGGATAGTTGACTATGCTGGTTTGATCTGTTGACTATTTAAGGCTTCTATCGACTATTTTTACATCTGTCGACTATCATGTAAGGATAGTCGACTATGGCTTTTCATCTGTCGACTATTTTTGTTCATAAAATTAAAAATCCTCTTCATATTTTTACATCTGTCGACTATGTCTTTGTATCTGTCGACTATGGGAAATTTGTGTTATAAGATAGTCGACTATGTGTTTTTGTCTGTCGACTATGTCTTGTTTTACTTGTAAAAATAGTCACCTATGCATTTTCTTCTCTCGACTATATCTTTTGCAAAATGCTTTCAACGGCTAGTTTTTCAAACTCCAACGGTCACAAACGATAAGTTTCCTCTTCAATCTTTATGGAATCCTATATATACAACTCAACCAAGATCAAGAGATGGTTAATGGACGGGAATGAAAAGATTTGAGCTTACTGTTATTCTCATTTGTATTTAAATCGTCTGTGCTTTATTTTTCTCTCTTCAAGGCTTTGATCTAAATCTGTATACATTCATTTAAGCCTTGTTTAATTTCGGGAGATATTGTAACTAAGAGATTTATCTCTTAGATTCTCTCATATTCTATATTTCTTATACTTCCTAGCTTGTGTAGCTAGAGGGCCCATTTGTGTGGGAGGTTTTGTAATTTTTCTAGTCGTGGACTAGAGGACCTACTTGGTTTAAAGTAGGGGGTTTTAGTGGATGGTTTGAAAAATCCTTAGTGAGGAGCTAAGGTAGTGGATTAGACTTGGGTTAAGTTGAATCACTATAAATCTTTGTGTTCTCTCTTACTTTTGTTACTTGGTTATGTTTATCTCCAATTCAGTTCTATTGAAAAGATTTGGTTTAAGGGGGTGTCTCTTTTTTTTATGCTCTCAGTGTATTCCAAAAAGGGGGAGTAGTTAATCTTTTTGATTTTGACAAAAAAAGGGAGATAAAGTGATGAATTCATTTATTTTCATTTTTGTTTTGTCATCATCAAAAAGGGGAAGATTGATATTTTACTCTTGGTAATAAAATAGTTTTTGATAGAATTGAACTGATATGACACACACCAAGAGGGGGGGTGAATTGGTATAATTAAAAAAAAATTCTTTTGAGAAGTAAAAATATTTTGGTTAAAGAAAAATTTATCAATGAATAAGCTAAGTCAAAAGAGCAAGGATGCAAACATAAAACAGAAAAGATGAATAGCAGTGAAGACATAGATTTATAGTGGTTCAGCCTTCTAAGCTTAGTCCACTACCTTAGCTATCCATTAAGGATTTTAAAAACAATTTCACTATCAAACCCCCTATTCAATATAAGCAGGTCCTCTAGTCCTTGACTAGGCAGAGTTACAACCTCCCAATTTAATGGGCCCTCTAGCTACTGCTAGGAAAAATACAGAAGATGAAGTAGAGATTCTAAGAGTACAACTCTTAGTTACAAGCTCTCTCTTTAAATGAATGATTGAGGCTTAAAAGAATAGAACAATAAGATATCAAAGCCTCTTAAATGGAAATACAGAGAGAAAAAAGTAAATGCTCGATGTAACAGTGAAGGCACGGTCGTTTAAGATATTCAATGTGATTCAGCAACGTTCAATGCGTCTTCAACCACCTATTTATAGTTGATGGTGGGCATGTTCAAAATTTGGACCGTTGTGGGTGGTTGGGCGAGCATTTAATGCGCCAAAAACTAGCCGTTATAAGTTTCAGTGAAACACATAGTCGACAGAGAAAATAGGTTAGTCGATTATTTTATCAAATAAAGCTAAGCATAGTCGACAGACAGAAAGTGATAGTCGACTATTTTTTAACACAAAAATCCCATAGTCGACAGATACAAATGTATAGTCGACAGATATGAAAATGTGAAGAGAATTTTGAATTTATAGAACAAAAATAGTCGACAGATGAAAAGCCATAGTCGACTATCCTTACTTGATAGTCGACAGATTAAAAAATAGTCGACAGATGCCTCACATAGTCGATAGATCAAACCAGCATAGTCGACTATCCTGATACATAGTCGACTATCCTTAACAGCATAGTCGCCTATTCTAAGGCATAGTCAATAGAATGAAACACATAGTCGACTATCCTTTTGAAAAAGAAGAAAACTTTAACAAATCCTCATTTTGATCTTTTTGAAAGCAAGTTGAGATTATCAAAAGTATATTTTGAAATAAACATCACTCAACCAAACTCAATATTTCTTCTATAGGTTTTCATATCTTGCTTCAAAATTCATGTATTTAAAAAGTTATTTTCTCATTTATATAATCCATATTATAGAGATTGATTTTCATATAGTCATTATCAAAACCATTTTATTACTAAGAGTAAAATATCAGTTTTGATAATGACTATATGAAAATCAATCTCTACTATATGGATTATATGTATGAGAAAATCAATCTTTAAATCTCCTTAAAGCAAAGTTATGAAAATTTATATAGGAGAAATGTTGAAGTGTGGTTGAGTGTGTTTAGATTCAAAATAAATATATTTTTGATAATCTCAACTTACTTTCAAAAGAATCAAAATGAGGAGTTGTTAAGTTTTAAATCTTTTCAAATGGATAGTCGACTATGTGGTTTAATGCTATTGACTATGCCTGAAAATAGTCGACTATGTTGTTAAGGATAGTCGACTATGCATAAGGATAGTCGACTATGCTGGTTTGATCTGTCGACTATTTAAGGCTTCTGTCGACTATTTTTACATTTGTCGACTATCATGTAAGGATAGTCGACTATGGATTTTCATATGTCGACTATTTTTGTTTATAAAATTCAAAATCCTCTTCATATTTTTACATCTGTCGACTATGTCTTTGTGTCTATTGACTATGGAAAATTTGTGTTATAAGATAGTCGACTATGCGTTTTTGTCTGTCGACTATGTCTTGTTTTACTTGTAAAAATAGTCAACTATGCATTTTCTTCTGTCGACTATATCTTTTGCAGAAAACTTTCAACGGCTAGTTTTTCAAACTCCAACGGTCACAAACGGCTAGTTTCCTCTTCAATCTTTATGGAAGCCTATATATACAACTCAACCAAGATCAAGAGATGGTTAATGGACGGGAATGAAAAGATTTGAGCTAACTGTTATTCTCATTTGTATTTAAATCGTCTGTGCTTTATTTTTCTCTCTTTAAGGCTTTGATCTAAATCTGTATACATTCATTTAAGCCTTGTTTAATCTCGGGAGACATTGTAACTAAGAAATTTATCTCTTAGATTCTCTCATATTCTATATTTCTTATACTTCCTATCTTGTGTAGCTAGAGGGCGCATTTGTGTGGGAGGTTTTGTAATTTTCCTAGTCGTGGACTAGAGGACCTACTTGGTTTAAAGTAAGGGGTTTTAGTGGATGGTTTGAAAAATCCTTAGTAAGGAGCTAAGGTAGTGGATTAGGCTTGGGTTAAGTCGAACCACTATAAATCTTTGTGTTCTCTCTTACTTATGTTATTTGATTTGTTTATCATTGTTAACATTTCATTATCCTCACTTGCATTGAATTTTTATTTACAATCATATAAGAGGCATAAATATTAAATGATCAATATAGGAGTGAAATAAATCATTTCAAGCAAATAGAAAGGCTCTATTTGAAAAAGACTCCCCCTTAAACTTATACGGGAGGTTTTAAGATATAGAGACATTTTTCATATAAAAATGGAATAGCAATTTGTCTCAATTCAAATGATTTTCGCAAGAGTAAAATATGATGATGATCATAAATTTGATGAATGACCACATGCACTCATATATATATGTTCAAAGAATAAGTGGTCATCCAAAAACATAAATCTAAACAAGTTATGGCAGATTTAATGAAAGACATATTAAGGATAGGCTTTAAGAACATACATTTGTCTTTTGATAATCTTAGCCATACTTGTAATCACATAGGATCATTACATATAGATAACTTCAAGAAGTAAGATGATCCTTTAGCAAATAAAGCATGATTTCATACTCAAGTATTCATTTGTCACACAAAGATAATCAAGTTATTTCATACAAGAAAAATAGCATTGTAAATGATTCAAGACATGAATACTATATGCCATCAAGAATATATCATTCATCAATTTTTTGAGATCTAAGAAATTGACGGCGAAGACCTTTGATTTTACCAATGATAGATTTGAGAGACATGAAGGATCTAAACTTCTTTGAATCAAAGGTTTCAAAACTTAGAACAATGTGTTTCGAAATGGAGCTCTTTGAAAAACATGTTTCGAAATAGAATGTTATGATGTTTTGAAACTTCTTCAAATAAAATCACTTGAACTCAAGAATTGATAGGGATTTATCTAGAGTTTGATTTCCAGTAGACTTGGACATGATACTAATTGATGTTTTCTTTTTGAGCAAGATTCCCTGAATTTTTGCTAGGACTAAAGCATTTGTATTAGCACATTTGATTTGGAACATTGTGGGGATTTATGCCATAGTCTTTTGTTTCATCCATAGGATTCAAGCAACTATATAATCACTTTTAGTGAAAGAGAATGGAATGGAAATTCACTTCCTTCTAAACAAAGACACTAGCAAATTTCTTATAACTTGTCATGGATCACTAGTGATTCAAGGCATAATCATTAAAGTACCCAAAAACATGACATTCAATCATATATTTAATGCCTTTATAAGAGATCAAGCCATAGGTACCATATCCTAAACTTAGGATTATAACATAGGATCATTTTATATAGAGATCTACAATAAGCAAGATGATCCTTTAATTTTTAAAGACAAAGCATGTATTAGAATAATTTCTTACTCAAGCAATACACGAGAGTAAATACTAATTACTCCAATAAGCATACATGCATGTCATATTATAGCCAAAATGCAAAAACAAGCTTGGCTTTTGACAATTTAGATCACAAGATTTTTGTATATTTTCACGAGATATAAGATTTTGCATATCACACACAATTTAAAGATGAATCATTAAGAAATTTGGAAGGATGGATTGAAACTCTACGAACATTTCCTAGTTAATCTACTTTGGAACCAATGATTGAGATAAGAAACATACCATATGGAAGACATCTTTTGTTTGAAGTGAATGCTCTAATCATTTAAAAAAAATGGAATTGTAAGCAATATCTCCTTTTATAGATAGAAAACAATTAAAGGTGTTAAGGGCATTTCAATATAAAGATCTAATGGCATCTTCATAAATGATTCTATGGAGTGTAAGAAAGTATTTCCAAACAATATTTTCTAGATTAATTGTATATGGAAAATCTATAGAGTCTAAGAAAATCATATGTAAGAACTCTTCCTAATAAATGTTTTAATCACACGGTATATCAAGATGCAATCATCCCTAGTTCACTTATCTTAGGATTGGATTGTAATCTAGCATATAAGTATACACTAAACATGATATTCATCCTACTAGCTATCAAATATAGTAATGGTCCAATCATATTTCTATATAGCTTATTTTCCACCATTTGGCATATCCCATATTTGTTTAGGCTTGATGTACTATTCTTTTGAGATGCAACTTTTCAAAAATATTAAATTTCTTAAGAATATGTAATTTTTTACTTAGACATAAGGATCCCTTCATCTTCTTGATACTATACTTATCTCAAGTTCCCTTTGCATTAGATTGGCAACTTTGATTCCATAGGGATTTATTTGAGGATTTGAAAAAAAAATGTTATCTACATAGATTATTTGTAGATTCATAAAATGTCCTTGCCATGAGGTTTAGAGTAATGTTATATCTATTTAACCTCTTTTAGATTCTTCCTCTAGAATAAACTTGTTAGGACTTTCATGTCATGACTTAGGGGCTTGTTTTCAACAATATAGTGCCTTGGAGAGTTTGAGCACATAATTCTCATATTGAGGATTCTTAAGATTGGGAGTTTGTTCCGCATACACTTCCTCATTTATAACCACTTAAAGACACTCTTGACATTCTCTTGATGAGCTTAAAGGATTTGTGGCATGCTAATGCCAACAACATTCTTATGGTTTCTAGACTTGCTACGGGAGCCTAGGTTTCATCATGATCTTTTCCTTTTTCTTGACTATACCCTTAAGCTACTAATCTAGCTCTATTCTAATCTTGTTTATAAGCACCCTTTTGGTTACTATGGTTGGGTGATCCTTAGGTTTTGGAACCAATTGCATACACCACTTCTTTCAAATTTATTTAGCCTTTCTTGCATAGCTATAAACCAATTTTCATCCATTAGAGCTTCCTTAATATTTTTGGGTTCCATTTGAGAAAGGACAAGCTACATATTTTCTCTCTTGAAAATGATGATTTTCTCTTTTAACGAGCTACATTTTCTTCATAATATCATTTGATAAATTTGATTCTTTTGATCTAATGAGAAAATTTCAAATCTTTATCCTAATTCTTTATCACCACCTTCCTTGGGTTTCGGAACTTCAACCCTCACATAATTAACTATAACTAGAATAGATTATTCTACTGTTAGAGTTCTATTATTAAATACTTTATATGCTTTACTTTGAGTAGAATATCTTAAGAAAATTATTTCATCACTCTAAACATTAAATCTTTCCTAAAGAGTTTTTACCACTGTTAAGGATAAGACATGTACTATAAAAAACATGAAAATATGGAATATTTGGTTTATAACTCATAGAGGTTTTCTTTAAGGCACACCTCCCAATCCAACACAGTTGAGGGTCAATGATTCTTAGTTTGTTAGTTGTTGTATCATTTTGGAGGTGTTAGTATTTATTTTGGTATATGTATGAACAGTTGTATGATGGTGTTGTTTTCATTTGGTAGTCTTGTAATACGTATTTCGGTGTGAATACACCTTGTATGAAACTCGTGGTAGGCCACGGTATTTTGATGTTAATGTATCCACTGCGTCGTACTATATCTCATTTAGTTTTAAGATTATTGATCTTGTTAGTTAAATGGGCAAGACTAGGGTTCTAGGGATCTTATCTGCATGTGACGATTGTTCTTGAAATCGCCGTGGATGCCGGCCATTGTATGTGTCGGGCATGTTTTTTTGTATGTGAAGATTGTTCTTGATACACCGCGCGTGATGGACTTGAAAAAAAAAAAAAGATTCCCAAAAATTTCCTTATAGTGATGCGCCCGTGTAAGGTGGGGTGTTACACAAGAACCTCAAGAGCAGACCATTGCTAGGTTCTTAGGGGGGATTAAATAGAAAATTACCAACACGGTAGAGTTACAACCTTTTGCGTTCTTGGGGAATATAAATAAACTTGCCATTGAGGTGGAGAGATATCTGAGATGCAATCCAACTAAGAAATGGGTGTCTCAACAAGTTGGTAATAAAATAATCAACTCATCATTTACACCACCAGGAGTGGTTTAAAATTAGAGAGTAAAACGAGTGGAAAGAGGGGACTCTAGCAAACAACCAACAAGTATGAGTAAAGAAAAAGAGAAAGTGGGTGATCCTAATCCTCCAAAGAGGAGCTGAGACATCAAGTGTTTTGTAACACCCGGTGTTACCGGTGTTAGAGGATAAGAAAGGAAGTGTGAAATTTCCAAAAATACCTTGAGAAGGTGATGGATCCTTGAGAATGAGGGTGCCCTATGAGAGGGGTATTTTGATAGTTTGGATAGTGAAGTCCAATAAAGGGTATTTTGGTAAATTGAAAATAATTGGAGTTAGGTGTGTAAGTGAATTAAATCCCAATTTTATATTTATGTGGAGATATATGGGACTAATAATTCACAAAGGGTATTTTGATAATTTTAGAGTAAATTCCATGAGGGAATTTTTATTATTTAAGAGGGAAATTAATTAAAGTGTGTTAATATATTAGAAGTAATTAATTATCCCTAAAATGGTGAATTAATGTGGAGATGTCACATGGATGGATGAGATGAGAACTTGGGAGCCAAGGTTGGTGTCTTGGAGTGACACATGACTTAGTGTGGTCCAAGTTAAAAGAAAGACTTAATTAAATGCAAAAGAAATTATATTAGTCTTTCAAGCATTTAATGTTGAGCATGATTATGGTGAATTAAATAAATTCAAATGAAATGAGAAATTAGTCACCCATAAATGCTTTGGAAAATATGAGATTTATTTAAATACATAAGAAGGATTTATGTCTCTCATAGTGATGTGTTAAAAATAGTCAAAATAAAGAAATTTTTTGGGCATTTTTGGAGATAAATGTCGAAATTTTGAAAAAATAGAATTTTTGAGTTTTCCTCAAAATATTTGAGAAATCAACGGGTTAATTGAAATTGTGAATTTTATGGAGCTTGGTGAAATTCTTGGATGGAAGAAGAATTAAATATAAATATGAGAATGGCGATTAGGCATCATATGGAGATTTCTTTTTAGCCAAGTCCGGTGTGGTTAAACCGAATTCTGCTAGTGAATCCTGGGATTGAAGGAAGGGAAGGACGAGCCTAGTTCTCACTTAGGGCGTTTTGTCTTGAAACATGGTCTACCCTTTACCAAAGGTTGGGCAGGTGGATAATTTGGGTAATTGTTCATGAGTGGCACCCGTAAGTGGGAACGGGGCGTCACATGTTTTAAATGCCTTGTCCATGGACATATTGCTTTCGAATGTCGAAATAAAAGAGTGATAGTTCTTCGGGGATCATAAAGGGAGGTAGAGAGTGAAGATGAGGCAACAATGGAGGAAAAAGATTAATGTGTGGATGAAGATAGTTTACATGCTGATGAGGGGGAATTGCTTGTGATTCGATGCTCCTTGAACTTACAAGCAAAGATAGATGATGAGCAATGTGAGAACATCTTCCATACCAAGTGTACGATTAATGGAAATGTGTGTGGAGTGATTATAGATGGAGGGAGTTGCACAATGTTGCTTCCACTACTTTGGTAGAAAAATTGAATTTGAAAACAACAAAAGATCCCCACCCACACAAGCTGCAATGGTTGACTAATAATAGAGGAGTAAGGGTTACAAGACAAGTTGTGGTGTTGTTTTCAATTGGGAAAACATACAAAGATGAGTTCTTATGTGATGTGATTTCAATGAATGCGAGTCACTTGCTTTTGGGAAGACTGTGGCAGTATGATAGGAGGATTGTGCATGATGGGTTCAAAAACACATATTCTTTTGAGTGAAAATTGCAAAAACTAACCACCCCTGAAATACAAAATTCGTTTTTAACCACTTTCCTGAAAAAAAATATTTTTAACCACTCAAACAAACTAATTGCATGGTTTACCCACTTTACCAGATTTGACCATCATTTTATTTAAAAATTTAAAAAGAAAATAAGAATAATTAAATACCAAAATATCCTCACACACTTTAAACCCGACCGTGCAAATACCAAAATACCCTCACCCACATTCAACCCCACAAACCATGCACACCTACTCCCCAAAACTCGATAGCAACTAAACTTGGTAGCACTTGTCTCTTACTACCGCCGCCATTACTGCCGTTGTTACCTCCATTGTGTGTCATTGACATCGAACTTGATGTCGATTTTTTGCAAGTGTATGGATCGTACAAATAATAAAGTAGTGAGTAGAATATAGTTTCCACGAGGATCAGGTGATAATTACCAAAATTATATTAACTCAAATGTTATTTAAACAATTGATTATTGGGAATTAATTTAAGAAAACAAAATAATGACACAGAAAGTAAATATGGAGAGTTTCAAGATTTAGAGAGCACTAGGGTATTTCGATTTCACCTAATTAATTCAATTTAATTTAAATGATTGATAATCCAAATTTAATTATTCATGCAATGATAAGTAACCGCACAAGTCAAATTTTTACTTCTGTTTCAATTTTATTCTTGTGGTGTTTATTATCTAGATCAAGTTATAGATTTTTCCTTCTAGTCTAAATCTATATCAACATATTAATCAAATATTGACCAAGTATTTGATAGCATTAAGCATAATAATTAACACTTGCATGAATAAAGAAAATCAATACATAAAAATCAAATTATTATAATTAGACTACATCAAAACACTCTAGTTATAGAGTTTAGTTCATATTACAAATGATAGAACCCATAACAAAACAAATGAACATAAATATAGAATTTAAAGGAAATGGAAGAAGAGAATAAAACTCTTTTGATGTGTAGGATTTCCTTCTCCAAATATGTTGTCACAAATTCTTGAAGAAATCTTCCACCAAAAATACTCCAATTCTTCAATCTTTCAAGTTCTCTCACCTCCAACTCTCTGATTTTCCAGCCTTCCTTCTCTATTTATACTCATCAATTTCTTTTTTTCCTTAATTTTCTCCTTAAAACATGGGATACCCTACCTCTATAATTTCCTCCTCCATGTTTTCCTTGTTAGAGTTATGCCCCACAAGCCAATTATATTTACATGTAATTGATCATACTTTACATTTTGATTCTTTATCTTCAATTAATTGTTATTGCAAGGCATTATGTTTTTATTTGTCATTGATGATTGTCATCATTATTTATTGTAATCCATACTTGACAAAGTTCATAGATCAAATAGGCTCATGGAATATGATCATGCATAGAGATGACGATCATGAAACATATTCCTTTCAAGCCTTGATCTTAAATGTTCCTAGTCATAGAGTTATTAGGATTGTACACTAATAACTCGGATAGACTAGCACATATGATACATGCTCAATTAGGAGAATGTCTCATTTCATGAACATTGGTGTGAGGACACTAGTGCATATATGTGGGTTCTTATTATAAGAATAAGTACATTGAACTGACCTGCTACAGAATTCCTAATGGTTATTATTTAATGTCGAATTGGAATTCCTGTGTTGCAATAGTGCAGATTGATCCTTAGACTTGAGACATCATGGTAGTCTTATATTTGACTGGTTATGCTTTGGTTCTTTTTGGATTCTAATGGAGTCATTGACAAATTATCACTGGGCGTAACCTTATCACATATGAAGGCTTATGAATGTCGAAATAGGATTCATCACTTATCGATAAGATGAGAAGATGTCCTATGTATTCCGATGATTTCATGACTGAGGAAATCCTTGGCCAAGGTGAGGTGGAAATCAAAAGGTGTTTTGATTTCACCTATCAAGTCATAAATCTGGAATGGATACATAGTTATTGAATCATTAGGGTTTCGTCATAAAATCATATCCTAAATTCAATCGGGACATTGATTGATGAAAGGATTTTACTGCATGGTAATTGCAATTGAAAAGGTCCATGTTTTTTCATCGTTGGCTAGGTATTCATGGCATGTTGCTAGACGTTAACCATGATATGTAGGGTTTTAGAATTAATGTGATTAATTCTAAAACTGTTAATTAAAGAGTTTAATTAAGAAGCCCATAAGTTTAATTAAAGAGTTTAATTAATCTAATAAGTTGGGCCTTAATATAGCCTAATAGAATTGACCCTACATCTAGCCCAATGGTGGACCTAAGGGGTCACACACTTAGGTCGAGCCCGTTCCACAATTTAAAAGAGAGATTTGGCCTAATGTGATTAAGGGCTGAGCCTAAATTGTTTAGGGGTTTTCCAAGGCACGATTAGGGTTTTTAAACTCTATAAATATACCGCTTAAGAAGTTGGAAAAAATTGGAAGAAATTCGGATCTCTCAAGAGGCGCCTAGGGTTGCTAGCACTATGCGAGGCATTCGTGGAAAGGGTCGATCATGTGGACCGACTTGGAGGAGTTTGCGTTTGCGACTCTACGGATCATAACCGGGCAGAATCGAAGCTTCACGGTCGCTGGTTTCCTAACATTCATTTCCATGTTTTCCTCTCCATGTTTCATGCCACCCATGTCCACTGAAAAGTTTAGGTCCTATATTCAATACAAAATAATCTCTCAAAATATCAATAATTACAATTTAGGAATTTTTGTAAGATATGGGCTTAATTTGATTAGACTTTTGGGCTAGCCTTCTTAGGTCTAATTGGGCCTAATTATTCATGAAATGGGCAGCCCAAATAGCCCTTAAAAGATCTCTTAATCCATCTACAAGTCAGCCCAATTTGGAGAAAATGGAATGAAAAATTCGTAGGTAATGCTGAATTTTTGGTAGTTTTGACCTTTTGTCACTCCAACAGCCATAACTTTCTATAGAAAAATTGGATTTGCGCACCGTTTGAAGTGTAAAAAAGTAGACACATAGAGCTCTCACATATATTTTTTTTTCCAGAATTTTTTGACTTTCCAATTCGTACAACTTTTATTTTTAATCAGATCGTTGAGTAGCGAAAATTCATAACTTTTGCTCTTCTTTCTCACTTTTCCTTCAAATCTTGTCAACATGATAAATTACCTAAAATTAATATAGAAAACATATATAAGCATAAGAATTAAGCATAAAATCAAGTAAGAATGGTATAGAAAATATTAGCACATCAGAACTCATCATCGCTGAATGAGGTTAGATTTTGTTGTAGAATTGTGATGAAACCTGGTGGGTTTAAAAAATGACTTTGTCACCGATCATTGGACTTTGTCAGGGAGGAAGCCTTTGTCGTTAATTGTTGGGCTTCGTCCCCAATAAAGCCTGATTATTAGGCCTGATTAGGGGTTAATTTTTTTTCTAAATTTTAATGAATTATATCCCTATTTTTGTTTTATATTGATGCTTAAATTGAATAATTATACACATTACATAGTATTTTTAGGATGATACGAGGAAATTAACATTTATAATTAATTTGGGGCGTAATTGAAGAAGTTTAAAGATCCAATTATTAAATGTTTCTTAGTTGCATGCAATTGTGTGAAGCCCAAATTGAGGCAGCCCATGGAAGAATTAAATTGGATTTAAAGCCCATCTCACGGAAGGATAGCAGGTGCACAAATGCTTCTTAAACATGCGGTCCCTTCATTGTAATTAAATCTCCATACATGGCATGGGGACTCTATGTTAGGCTTATGTTTTAATCCAAACCAAAGATACACTATACGTACATTTCTCAAATGAAATAAGATTGCTATTACTCAAATTGAAGTTTGGCTATCTTGGGATTCAGTGGCTTTGAACACTGTCCTTACCTTGCCCAAGTTACAATTAGCCACACATCTTTAACATATTAATAGAATAACAAGGAGAATTGAGTATAAAATGTAAATGCAGAAAATAGAAATTAAACACTGATCATAAATTAAATCAATATAGAGTAATGAAAAACCAGACACTGTAATTGAGAACGCACAATTTTAATTGTAGTTAAAACTTGTAACGATCGGGGTCCTCATAGCAATGTATCGTTCGGTTCAGGTCGCAACCAATCCCCGATTTTATCGCTCTAGGATTTAATCCCAAAACGAGCATCACTATGTAGAACACCCTTCGCACTTATATGCCCAGTTTCCCCCATTTGCATGGCCGATGTGGGATTCGCTGTAACCACTTTCTTGGGCGTGTTATAACTTGGGAATCTTGGGACTAAATTTTTTATTTTCAACTCAACGAAATATAACTCCCCAAGTTTCCACCTACCTAACTAGAATAAACAAACATTATACATCAAATAAAATAGTCTAGGCATTCATCAGTAGTGAAAGCAAAGATTGAACCTAACATCTCAACATTGATCATAACTTAGTTCTTACATCATGGACTTTCAAAACGTTTAGAGTTTCAAGTAGCAGAAATTTAAATACATCACTTTCATAATCAAAATACATTATGCACTCGATAAGTGCCATCACATGCCTCATCCGCATCTGCTTCTAGTACATCTTTATCTAGAACGTTTGAATATTCCAGGGGCATAACCCGAGTTAGATGATGAATCATCTAAGTGAGGGTACAAAACATATTTTTGCGCATGGATGCAATTATGCAACATGTCATTATTCCCTTTCTAGTTTGAGTCAATCGCACCCAACTGTTACTCCCCATTTTCACAGCCTTCTTACTAGGCCGAGGTGTATGGGTGCACCCTTGGTAAAGCAACGCTGTCAGTCCATAATCCCAAACCCTGATGCAATGCATGATCAACAATATCATCGTGCATGTATGCACATTTCATCATAACATGTAAATGCAATCTACATGATGAATAGCATATCAAGGTATGTTAACATGATAAAATTATTTACATAAAATCAGGTTTAGAGTGGGACCACTCACAATAAACCAAGTCTAAGATTTCACATTAAACCAAGTTTTTAAGTCAGAACTCTCACCTTCAGACAAAAATTCAATTTTTGTCAAAATATGTGTTTCACCTCGATTTGTGTGTCAAGCCTCGAAACTCGCGCCAACACTCAGTCTCAGGCCCTAAGGCATCCTAAACACCATATTCAATCAATAAATACCATCACCAAATTTTCTCATATTTTGTTCACATTTTTCTTTAATTTCTCCCTATTTTCCTCACTAATATTCTAAAATAAATATCTACATCCAATTTTTCCAAAATATTTTTGCATAAAAATTCCTAAAATATTTTTCAAGAAATTCAAAAAAAAAAAAAAAACAATAAAAAAACCTGCTGGCACGAGCTCTCACGCGCCTAGCTTGTGAACTGCGTGTGAAGGCCATGCTTCGGCCTTCTACTCAAGCGATGACACATCGACGATGTGGGATTTTTCTTTTGGGCTATTCTCCTCCTTCAGTTGATCACAATGGTGCGATTGGATGCTTGAAAGGATGCTCGAAAAGGCTTCAACCGGAGCTTCAAACTCTCGGTTAGCTCGCCCGCCTCATTTTCTGGCAACTGCTCAAAACCCCTCTAAACGCACACAAAAACCCTCCAATTTTTTCGAAATTGATCCTACCCCAGACGTGAGTGAAAGCCCTTTATCACTTACTTTGAATTCGGCCCCTAACACGCTCGATTTTGAGCTTCAACTAGCAAAACAACCCTCGACTTCTTCTCCTATTTATAACTGAAATTTCACCTCAAAACGTCCATGGATGTTGAACCAAGGCCTTAAACCTTTCAACCAATCCTTGGGCGACCCAAAAGCACCGACAACTGCCCTCAAAAGCCCATTTACAAGGCATTGCAAATCTTGCCATGCCTTGATGGAATTTTTGAAATTTCGGCCACTTGCGTGCTCATTATCAGACGAGGCTTGGTCCTTGAGCTTGCCCGACCAGCTTCCTTGGAATCAATGCAGTCGAAGGCGTCGAACGGTGGTCGGATAGAGCTATTGTCGGCAATGGAAACTTTTTCTTTTGTATATTGCACTTTTGCCACCTCCAATTTTGACTCTTTCACTTTGGTCCTTCTCACAAAGCCCCTAAGCTTTCCATCATTTCCAATGAGACCCCCAAGATCTTGGATCAACATTCACACCCTGAAGATTCAGAAATAACAACATTTTATCCTCCGTCAGTCAAATTCGGGAATTTGATCTTAGGCTCGACTGAATTATTTTATTGAAAATCTTTTCGTTTCCACCCGAAAGTACTGAAGGGTTGCTCTAATTGGTAAATCGAGGTTTTCTATGGGTTTCGTCATCTTTTCGAAAACCCCTATCTGAAGATTTGATTTTATCAGTCTGAACTGAAGTTGTACTGAAAACTATCTCTGATTCGATTTCTTTCAGTTCTAAAAAACATATCTCGAATGGTTTAATGATGATGTGATCTTATTTTTGATCGTTCGAGTTTTGAGATACTCCCTTCGATTGACTTGGCTAAATAACCTTAAAAATCTACTTTATAAGACCTTGTATTTGACCATTCTAATTGCACGAATTATGAAACATTTTCTACATTATTTATTCCAAAAATGGGGTTTTACATTCGCCTAAGGTTTCTACACACCCCCCCTTAGGGACTTAGAGTCCTTGTTAAGGTTTGCCCTACCACCGCACTTAGAGGCTCGGGGGTCGGCTCTAATACCATTTTGTAATAGCCGGGGTCCACATAGCAACATATTATCCGGTTCAGGTCGCAACCAATAGCCGATTTTATCGCTCTGGGATTTAATCCCAAAATGCCTATGTAGAACACCCTCCGCACTTGTATGCCCCCCCCCCCTTTGCATGGCTGATGTGGGATTCACCTAAGGTGCCTACACGAATGTAGCACCCCAAGTTTAAAAGTCCTAAACCTAGATGTGTTAACGTTCACTTCACTTTAAATGTGAAAGTAAAATAAATTCGTTTTTAGCTTATCTCTTTTTTCCCCCCCTATATTTACCATACATATATATATATATATTTATTACATTTTTTTTTATAAAATTCTATAAAAGTTTCAGCAGAGTCTCCCCTATAAATTAGACTTAGCCAACTTGTAGAGGGACACCGCATCCACAACAATAGAAATATTAACCAAGTAAGTAAATAACTTAGTCCAAATGGAAGATTTGAGTCCAACTAAACCAGAACTATCTTATTCGAAATTTCAAAATTAAACAATTAAAGAAATGGGTAAATAAATGAATAACGAACAAGACAAGTCAAAAACTAAAACCCTATGCCATGGGTTACTGGGTGAGACTGTCTCCAAGCGATCTCCTCAATTCATCTAGCTCTCATCACCTAAAACGTGGGGAAAATAAAGGGGTGAGGTAAAGCTCAGCATGTAAACTCCATGCACATGATGCATGCTTATGACATGCAAAGTTTGAATAAATTTCAAAAAAATGTATCCCCATTTAATTTAACTTCTCAAAACATTTGATTACTATCGTGAGCTCACATGGTGTGTTATCTAGCCAATCAGAATGTAGTGGGAAATTCTTATTTGGAATCAGGTTCATTCCACCGATAGTACCGCAAAGCGGTTAAAAATTTCTTTTCACTTTCAACTTTCACATTCACATTTCTTCATAGGTCGGGTGCGTCGGTCCCCCTTGCCCTTTTCCCATTCACATTATTCATGGCATAGACATTCACCCATTTCCTTTAAAACTTGAGTTACATATCTTTGAAAGAAAATTTGCACCTTTACACATCTTTCATTTGAAAAACATTTAACCTTCTCTAATCAATCCCTATGCATGCTCATTGATGCAATGACATGATATATATATATATGCTTAATCATTTTCATTGTATGTAAGGAAATAACACAAAGTAACGAGAAGATTTGACATTAAATATCTGCAAGCCAACCACAAAGCATAATGTTTCCACATTAATCGTTCAACATGGGGTAAAAATTAGAGAGAGTCTACTTACCTGAAGTCTTTAAAGTTCACTTCTTGGATTTGCAAGTGGAGGAGTCTTAGTTGCCCACGACGTCAATGTGCCAAAAAAATCTTAATTCATTATTTCATTTAAAAAATTTCAATAATCCTTACCTTCTAAACATGACTCCAATTCACTACTATATTTTTTTAAGTTAATTTATTATAATGCTACATGTATAAATAGCATTACATGCAAAAATATAAAGAAAACATTTACAATAGGGACCTATTAGTGAAACACTACCCATTTACGAATTCAAACTGTCAGCCCTTACGAAGGCAAGCATAAATTGAAATTCTTAGCACAAATCACGTGAATCCAATTTGGGGGCTAAATAAATCATAGAGCTACATTCTCAATTAAATTCACATCAAGATTCAGATTACAAGACCCTCAAAATATTTTCCAAATCCATAAATAGATTTTTTTTTCTCTGGAAGCATGCAGTAAAATATTTCAAAAATCATTTTAAAATAGGAAATGATGTTGTAAAATTATAAAATTTACACAAGATGTCGTAAACTATTATAAGTTTATTATATTTAACAATGAGCTCATTACAGAAACATTTGGGGTTCCAAAACATTTTTCTATCCTCCAAAACAATGTTTTTGTATAAATCTGCCCATGTATATGAAAAATGTCATAAAAACTTCTACGAGCCTCTGAATGATGTCATTCCAACTCTAGATGATAGACAACTAATAGTGGGTCATTTTCCAATTTGAATCTCCCCAAAATTTAATATATACAATATTTAATGAATTTTTAAAGTAGGAGCAGGAAAGCTGTCGAATCTGGATAGCATTGTTATTCCATTAAATCTATCAAAATTGCATGCCTATAATACCCAATTGATATAAAATTGAACTAGTCATATGTATTATGTCACATCTATGTATATATATTGCATGTAAAATACACATCTTATTAAAGGTTGTTTTGGAGAAAATTAAATAAAAGAAAAGTTACCTTCTCCTCCTTCTCCTTCTTCTTAGGGAAAGGTGATGTGTTTGTTGAGAGAAGAGAGAAGTGAGATGAGCGAGGGAAAGAGAGAGAGGCGTGAGGTTTGGGAGGGGAAAAGGTGTATTAGCTAGGGTTTCTCTTTTTATTATTAGGTTTTGAGTTGGGTGGGTTTATTTGGGCTTTTGGGGTTTTTTTTTCTTTTTTCTTTTTTTTTCTCACTTATTGGGCCAAGAATGAGTCTCTCATAAATTAAACCCAGCATTAAATTAATTTGTGTTCTAGATCCTATTAAGTGCTACTAAAAATTTGAAACCTAAATAAATGTATTTAGCCACTTGAACTGAGTTTGATAAAAAAATAATACACTTGGAAATTTTTAAATCAATAATAACACATTGAACTGCATAATAACAAATTATGATTTTTTTTCTTAATTGGCACATTGAGCATGACGACATCCATTTCCTTCCACTGCATAACAAGGCTCAATAATTGACTGTAATAATTATAATTTAATCATTCATTATGGCATAAGCAATAAAATTATGCAAAATTTATAAATGCATGTAAAATGACACTCGGTGTTACAAAACCAATACAGTAACTAAAATAGTAAAGAAATTACCATGGATTATAAACACAAACTCTATTCAACGAAGCAATGAGAACGAAGATACAACGAGAACAATGGAAGAGTGTATTGTAAACATTACTCCTAAGCTATTGGGAATAAAATAAGAACAAAATGAAAAGCATCAAATGAAGAACAAGAGACGAACATAATGTAAGAATGTAAGAACAAAGCAAAATAAACCTAAGAGGGAATGAGATATAGAAAAGGAAATTTTCTTCTTCCCTAGTCCCCACACCCAAGGTCATAGACGATGATAAATATATATAGGGTCTTCTTTTGCAAATGGTCATCATCGGAGAAAGAATTACATTGCATGTCATTGCGTTCTTTTGTGTAAGAATCTCTAAAATGGTCTTGAGATATCCAGATGTGTGCTTGATATTCAGATGTGTCGCGCGAGTCTTGTTTCTGATATCCGAATGCATCATGTGGTATCCAGATGGCTTGGGTGAATCCTTGTGTTTTGTATCCGAATGCTATAGTGATGCATTCGGATATGCTGGGCTTGGATATCTGAATGGTCTGCTTCATATCTGAATGGCTTGGTGATCATTCGAATGTGTGCTTGGACATCCGAATGGTTTGCTTCATATCCAAATGTGATTCTTTTGAGTGCCATACATCCGAATGTAGACTTGCAATCTGAGTATCCCTACAAGACATAGATTTTTGATAATTTTAGAGCATTGAATTAGTAAGAAGATGATAGAATTTAACATTTTTGGCCTCCAATCATTAGGCCAAGATGAGCGTGCACAGGTAGATGATTTCTTGTGGACTATGGCCAAAGACACTCATTTGAGGTGTTCCCTTAGAGGACATACGTCTATAGTAAGAGTTAATATTACATCTGGTTGGCCACGAGTGACAAGAAGATGACTGGTGCAGTTGGGAAGAAAGTCAACATTTATAGTTTTGTGTAGGCATTTCAGGTACAATCAATAATATATCTCTTTGTATTGTATTACATTACATTATTGTATATGATTTGTTTATACTAACTAAACGTTTTTTGTTTTTGTTTTATTTTTTATTACAATTTTTTTTCTTTATAGTGGTGGTTGATTAAAGCATTCCCATGGGTTCAAAACAAATGAGCCGTCAGACTATCCGACCAAGTCATTCTTAGGTGTAGAAAATGGCTATCCAAAAAAAGGCCACAAATAAAAAATTACTACGACTGCCTTACGAATGATGTAAGTGTGCAACCTAACCTAAATTTTATTTATTTATTTTATATAATATCTATTTAGATAATACAATTTTGTAGGTACAAGGATTGAGTCCGATGCTCGAGCCCATCGATGCTGAGTGGGAAACGAATTTTTAGAGGTCCTTTAACCCTCAGCACTCAGTTGGAGTTGACGTCTACAAATTTGGGAGTGGAGGGAGTGACGAGGAGGAAAAGAATGGTGGGGATGAGGAGGAGGCATGTAGGATACATGGAGATGAGAAGGGAGGGCAGGAGGATGAGAAAGAGGCTGTACATAAAGAGGCGAGGTCAAAAGTTAGGCAGGAGGGAGGACTCCTTAACAGTTCGCACCACAGACAGTATGAGATTAGGGGTATGATTATTATTATGATAATAGTTTTAATTTTTATTTTTTATAATTATTTTTATTTTTTATTTTTTTTGTTTGCCTTTTGTAGATCACCGAGATGTTGACTCTAACGCTTGAGACATTACAGAAGATGGACGGGGAAATAGGTCAGATGAGGACACATTTTGACTGGAAAATGGGTTAAATGAGGGCACAATTGTTGCGACTAGAGAAGGGGCTAGCAACACTAGAAAGGGGTAGACAACAATGTGTACTCATCTACGCGTCTTGCATATTGACGAGTCCCTTAATTGCAGCGATGATGGCGATGAGAAACACCGGGGTGGTGATTAGATAGATCTTACATCTGGAGTAAGTTCTAAATTTACTTTTATACGTTTTACATACTATTCTAAAATACTATTTTGTAATAATTAGTGTCACACCCTGCTTTCCTAGGCGTGTTATAATTTAGGACAATTATTGGATAATAATTTTTTTTTTTCAAAACTAGTGCCAAACCATATCATTCCTCATATCCATCCCAAAATTTCCATTCATTTATCTCAAATAAGAATCATCACAAACATCAAATACAAAAGCTAAGAATCGGACCTTAAAAATAACATTGAACCATAATAGTATTACATGGTCATTTCTCAAACATAAATCGTAATACATAACATTCTTTTATTTTAGAAGATTGATCATCAGTGAAACATAAGTTTCTCAACATGATTAGAACATATTTGAATCTTCATGAAGAAACAAAATACAGAAATAACTTGCCAAAACTTCATCGGACATGACTTCTCGTGTCGTTACATCTCATCCGCTTTGCTGCAAACCCCATCTAGAACGTTTGAATGTTCCAGGAGCATAGCCCAAGTCAGATGTTGAATCATCTAAGTGAGGTTTTATTTAATAAAATTTCATGTGTGATATGTAGAATGCAAATGCATCATTATTTCCTTTCCTTTCATGTTATTTATCATTTTGTGACCCTACTTGCAAGGGCGGGATGTGCTTAGAACATCCGTGATAGATTAGCGATTTCATCATTCCACATGCGATGCGTGCCAAGAAATATTAAGAATGTACATATGCATCACAACATATCATATGAATGCATTTCTATATGTATGAGGCATCATAACACATGACAATATGACAAATAAAGCATTTGCGTATTATTTTGGAAAATAACCCTTACATAAAGTCATTCCAAGTTAGGGAAACCGCTCACCTTAGATAACTTCAAGACACCTTAAAATTCTTGTTTAACCTCGAAATATGTGCTACGTTCTATTAATCATACCATTTAATGCTTCGACATTCCCTGGCCATCAAATTCATTCAAGAAATTTAATATTCTATTGTTCTTAATTTTTCTCTATTTTCTTCCTATTTTCCTTAATAATACCAGAGCCATTAATTTATTCGACAAATATTTGGCTCATTTCCACATTACCAAATATAATGAAAATAATTGAAGATAATTAAATTTTCATACCTTAGATAAAATGATAAAATGCCCATGCTAGCATTACCTTTTTAACTATAACCTAATTACCCAAATTGCATTTTTGAGCCTCTGGTACACACCTTGAGCCCCAAAATAATTATCAGAATTTTTTGGAAGCTTTCCTTATTTTTCTCCATTTTCCCTATTTTCTCTCATTTTTTTTTCTTTCTCTTCTTTTTCTTTTTCTTCTCTTCTTCTTCCTTCTTCTTCCTCCAGTGCATACATTGCTGCACCGCCGGCCACCTTCGCGCATGCCACTATTTGCCGTTGACCACCTCCGAGTGCCACCGCGCACCTATTGGATCACCATCATTGCTTTTGCTGCCATTTGAATTCATGCACACGCACAACCATGGTTGTCTCTTTCGATTTCACTCTTCTCCCTCTCCATTTCTCTTCCAATTCCACCAAATTGATAGCCATTCCACCACTTCTCCACCGACTTCACTGCCTTGGCCATCACGCACATGTATATTATACATTATATATCTGTACCACTTGCATAAATCTTGGCCAAGAAACTACTTGGCCATCACATGTGATTATACATATATATATTTATATATTATATTATGTATTATGATATAAGAGAAATTATACATTAAACCCCAAATTTCATCTTCATTTCGATAGAGTATTTCTCTAATTGCAATTACACCCTCAAACATTCTTATTGAGATACTTAAAATCCAAAATTAATAACTTAAGACTTACTCGATAAGTACGTTTTTACCCTAATGTCCTCATAGGACCTTTGTTTTATCTTAATACCACTTCAGGGTTGTTCCTTACATAAAACTAGAGCCCTCACAGGGTTCCATTGATGTCCCAAAATTTCCTTACTATCATTCAATTTTTCAGGCTATATCTTGGTTGTACTGAAAACTATCTCTATTTTGATTTCTTTCAGTATTATAAATCTTGTCTCGAGATGCTCATCAATGACATACCCTTCTCTTTAGACATTTACATTTTGGGTACTCCCTTCCATTGATTCAATTTTTTAGAATGATTAAACCCTTTTTTGGATCCTTAAACTTGACTCTTCTAACATCACAAAATATGGGATATTTTGATATATTACTTATTTTGATTTGGGGAATTACAGTTAGTTTTTGTACAGTTGTAGGAGGATGAAGTGGTTAGGGTTAGGAGGCAACTTGTGCCAGACTGATTGTCATTGCAGTTTTGTCAGCCACCTTACACTGATCTGACCTGACCAAAGAAGAGAAAGATAGATGTCTCGATAAAGCGCCGAACATGGACCCAATGTCGGCGGTACTAGACCTAGTACCGCCAATACTAGACCCAATGCCAAATGTGCAGACAATGCCACTAGTGCCCGAGGAAAGGGGGGACGATGATCTTAACCCTCTTGAGGGCTGCACTAAATTCTTAGCCTCCAAAGAAGATATTTGGTCAGTAATGATAGGTTTGAAATGCTATGACACACACCAAGAGAAAGGGGTGAATTGGGTAATTTAAAAACTTAATGGAACTTGAAAAACTTTTTGATACAAATTGAGGTTTTAATGATTTAAAACGTAAAACATATAAAATGAAAAATGTAAATTTACAAAGATAATATGTGAACCAAGTAAGGAATAATGAAATGCTGGAAAGATAAATAGATCAAAGAACACAAGCACAAGAAAACACAAGGATTTATAATGGTTCGACTTAACCCAAGACTAATCCACTACCTTAGCTCCTCACTAAGGATTTTGCAAACAATCCACTAAAACCTTCTACTTAACCAAGTAGGCCCTCTAGTCTAAGACTAGAAAATTACAAACCTCTTTCTTATATAAGCAAGCCCTCTAGCACCGAACTAGGTATTTCAACCCCTTGCTTCAAAGAGCAAGTCCTCTCGCATAACAAGTTAGGAAAATAAAACAATACAAATCAAAGAGAGAAGCTAAGAGTTAACACTCTTAGTTACAAGTTCTCTCACAATGAAAACAAGGCTTAAGAACAAATTTACAATGATAGAACGAAGCCTTGGAGAGAAAAATATAACAATGAAAGCACAAACACTGTAAGCTTGAATAAAAAGATTTGTAATCTTTAGATCAACTCGTTCCCGTCCATTAGCCTCTTCTTGATCATCCTTGAATTATATATAGAGGCATCCCACAAGATCTAGGAGAAAACTAACCGTTATAGCTTTTTGCGAAAAGAGTTAGTTGACAGATAAAAATGGTTAGTCAACAGAATTAGGAAAAATAACAAGCTTGGTCAATAGACAAAATAGGTTGATTGGCTAAGTCATAAAAACAATAGGATACTTAGTCGACCAAGGCTATCCTTTTGTCGACAGACTTAAGGAGTCAGTCGACCAAGTCACACTATGAGCACTGTTAGTCAACCAATCTTATAGCTTAGTCGACCAAGTCGGAAACATGCATGTTGTTCGTCGACAGAGCCTATAGCTTAGTCGACCAAGTCAATATATCTATTATGTTAGTCGACAAAGTAAGAGAGTTAGTTGACAGAGTGAAGGCATGATGATACAAAATATTACTACATATTTACATTTCTTTAGTATAAGTAAATGTCCTCATTTTCTTTAATTTATAAAGTAAGAGAGTTAGTTGACAGAGTGAAGGCATGATGATACAAAATATTACTACATATTTACATTTCTTTAGTATAAGTAAATGTCCTCATTTTCTTTAATTTATATTTTACCTTCCATTTACTTTAATACATAAATGCAACTAAGAAAGTACCTCCCATTTGAAATCAATTAAAATATCTAAAAATTCAAAATCCATAATAATAAGAAAATAGAATTTTAGATTTAGTACAAACTCAAGATTTGAAAATTTTATCACTCTCAAAATACATACCTTCTATTTATTGAAAAGTTCATTAAAAATCGTTTTAACAACAATGAATACTAGCTATCAAAATATCGGGAGATAGTTTTTCAAAATGAAAATATTTTCTTATATGTCTCCTTATAATGCTCTAATCTTCCATACTTAGAAGTTAAACATCAAAATACACAATAGGATGATTTGAGAAATTTGGCTCAACAACATGGTCTTTTGCAAACCAATTTGAAAACTCATTTATGAGATTCTTTTAAATCTTAATACTTATTTTTGCTAATATAGAAAATCATAGATCATTTTGATTTTCATATTCTTGACTAATCATAATCTCCAACAAATCATATTCTTGACAAATGACTTAGGAAATAAATTGATTTTATTTTTCATCATCAAAACCAAACACAAGAGTAAAATATCAAGTAACCAATACCATTTTTCTATTTACATTAACAATACGTTCTTACAGGTAGGATTTATTTGATCACATTGATAATTACATGTGTTGCCTAAGGCGTATACAGTCTTATCTTCTATACGACACAAACTACGCTATCATGTCGACCGAGCTATTTGTGAGTGCTGGAAACATCTTAAATTACTCCTATTTTTTTTTTTGTTGCATCATAATTTAGTCTGTGATTTTGGGAAAAAGAATACCGGGAAGGGGGACAATGGGAGGGTTTTCGTAACTGTCCCGAAACATTGGGTTGGTTTCGTTGATGGGCGCACTGCCAAGAATTTGCATTGGTGGACGGTTGACTATGTAAGTGTTATTTAATTTAATTTTCATATGACTAATGTATTGAAATAAATGCAGGTGTTGCTCCCATGTAATTACCAGAATTATCATTGGTTTCTCATCAAGATTTGCTTGAATGATAGAAAAGTTCTCATATATGACTCCAGCACCAAGAGTGAAAACGGCCGAAGGATCAGGGTAGAATCTGTAAAATCACTAGTGAGCCTCCTACCTATTCTGTTGAAGAACAATAAATATTATGAGCATGTAATCGCAATCGCAACTCTAGATAGAGAATGAGATACGAAGAGTATCAATCCTCAGAAGGTGCCTTGGCAAAGGGACTGGTAAATTAATTGAAATAGAGTTAATTGAATTAAAAATATTGTTATGTTGTTAGTTGAAATGACAATTGTATTAAGTGTTATGTCTAATACAGGGCCAGCTGCAGGTACTTTGTTATAAAATACGTCAAGGACATGCCTAGGTATAATGAGGATCATTGGTAGATATAGCTGACTCCAGATGTCTGTACCCTTCGTAGCTAGATTGGAATATTTTTGCATAGACATGGCACTATAGTAGTGATAGATTAAGAGGTTTTGTTGTGTAATTAGGATTTTTCATCTAATTCAAATGATGTATATTTTGTATATAGATTGCTCAGTTGATGATTTTACATATATAATGTGGTTTGTGTTGTTGTTGAGGGTAAGGGATAAGTGGTTGTGTGGTGGTGGATCTTTAATGCAGGTTCAATGGCCAAAAACAGGGGAGGTTTTGTCAATTTTTTTTAAAATTTTAATTATCTAAATGTAAACTCTCAAGAATGAAAAAATATATCTTGCAAAGTCTATGACTATAATTGAATTTTGTATTTGAGAATGGATTAGTTTTAGTTATTGCAATTTAAAGAGATCATAACTTTTAAATTCATTAACAGAATTTATTTTTGTTTTTCAAATAAAATATTAGAGAGTATTAACCAAAATTGATTTTTGTTTTCTATATTGAATAGTACATCTTCTTGAACTGTGTATATTGAGATAATATCCTACAAAAAAAATTTAAAAATTAAAATAAATTGTATCATCAGGTTTAGTGGCCCATAAATCCCGGCCCCGGGAGCCACTAAACCTGATGGTTCAATTTTTACTACTTATTCTTTGTTTTTTGGGGGGATGAGGGGTTCCTAGTGACCCAATGACTCAAAATTAAATTATAGTTTAAGAATTACACTTCTATTTTTTTAGATAATAAAATATCAATAACAAAATAAAAAAAATGAATCACCGGGTAGGCCACTAAACTCTATTGACAAGCGTTGACTGAATTTAGAGGCCAACTAAACCTGGAACTAAATTTAAACTATTTTGTTTTTTTACCATGGGGTTTTCCTAGTTACCTTATAAGCCCAAAATAAAATTATTGTTTAAGAATTGCACTTTTATTTGGATAAAATAAAAAAATATCACAACATCATCTTGGTACAATGTTCATAGTTAGTAGTTAGAATACTTGATCATGTATTGGTTGATAGTCACCTAATGGCATCCCACACACCAAGTGACAGATTTTGTTGTTTATTGTGCATTTTACGTTCAATTAATGCAGATAACATAATTAGAGACCATTTTAGAGATAATGGAACCCATAGGTTGAAAGGAAAAACTAAAAAACTAAAACATAATAATAATTGGGTTTAGTAGGCCACTGAACCCAGTTTGACCGGCGATGACCTAGTTTAGAGGCCAACTAAACCCAGAACTAAATTTAAACCACTTTTTTTTTTTTTTTTTGTGGCCATGGGTTTTCCTAGTTACCTAATAGGCATAAAATAAAATTATTGTTTAAGAATTGCATTTTTATTTAAATAAAATAAAAAATATCATAACATCATCTTGGTACAATGTTCATGGTTAGTAGTTATAACACTTGATCATGTATTGGTTGATAGTCACCTAATGACATCCCACACAACAAGTGACTGATTTTGTTATTTGTTGTGTATTCTACATTCAATTAACCCGGATAACGTAACTAGAGACCATTTTAGTGATAAGGGATAAAAAATGATTTTGTTAATTTGTTTTAGGATCATTATGAATTCCTCCATTTTTTTAGCCACACAATAATCATCTTTTCTGATTATCTTTCTTTCTTCTCTTTCTTGACATTTAGTTAATTAAAATTTTAAAAAATTTTGGTAGTCTCCCTTGTTTCCGAGCCATTGAACTTGCATTAAAGACTTAGTCTCTCTATGAAATAACATACTACCGCACTATCTTTTAATCATCAGTTACAAGTTTAGGTGAAGGAAACCTATAGATTACAATTGCTAAAATATCAATAAATCTCAGTTTAAATAATAATGTAAAAAATAACATTCATTTATGAAATCCGACAAAAATATATTTGATTGATGCTATGTCAGAAGCCTTTTGATCATCATTTTTCTATCGTGGTAGTGATTTTTAAGCTTTTCTGAAACATGAAGGATCATATGATTAGTAAGAAATCCATTAAGACTGTAAATGTGAGTAAGAAATCACATTATTGTTCAAAAGATCTAACGACAACTATTAATAACATAAGTGATGACATTATATCATACGTGAATGAATTCATGTATATTGATTGTCTGTATCATTTCCAATATTTTCATCACTTGGAATGCACAATACAGGGCACCGACGACGAGTGTGTCCAGTCTCTTTGTAAATGCTGCATTTTTGGCTTGCCTTTGCAACTACCTTGTCAGCAACCCTAGATTCTTGAGTAGAGGCTATGCTTGACTCTCCGATGGAGGAAGTCCATCCATTAGGGCAACTAAGATGGTTGTGTCCCTGTGCACGACATTTTTCACATTTTTTCCTTCGACAAGCTTCCTCAGCAGAAGGAATTTAACCCTCTATTGGTTTACCTAATTGTCTTCTTTGTATGGGTGGGAGTACAACCACACCTCTAATGTATGCAAGAATAACCTAAGCGAACTTGTTATGGAGAGGATTGATGGGAGATGCATATGCACGTCTGACCCAGTCTGTAATGTAATATTGATGGCAAAACGTATTGTAGTGCACCTACATTAAACTGTCACGTATGACAAAGAAAAACAAATTGTTAATATATCATATTAAATAATAAACGTAATAAGCAAGACAAAGTTAAACCATGATACCTACGAGTAACAACTGCATGAAGATACGACAATTGAGGTCCTACTTACGACAACTATATATCCTCGCAACAATGTCAACTATCCCATTGCCTTCTGTGTATTATAGGTAATTTCTTATTTAATTTTTGGCCAAGAGAATTTTCTAATTAATTATTTAATATGGCAATTTACAGATTTTTAAAAGAGAATGATAACATTTAATGGCATTTAATTATTTAGAAATTAAATGCAAGGGCATTAAAGTAATTATAGAGTTTTAATAATAATTTCATTTAATAGGAATTATTTATTTATATGATATTAAGTATTTAAAGGAGATTGAGAATCCATGTGTGAGAAGGATTAAGTGAAAACTATCCAAATTAATTAAGAATAAGGTCTCCAAGTTATAGTAAGAGATGGAGATGGGCTTCTAGGGCTTCTTATGTGTGTATATAATTCTCATAAGCCTTAGCTTTCTTCACACCGTGAAGAATAGAGAGCTAAGAAGAGGTAGCAGTGCTTTGGCATAGGAGATTCTTATTGAATCGTTTGAGTTGATTAGAATTATCAAGGTAAGTATCTTCCCTGTAATCCCTTTCATTACAAGTTTATGTTAGTTCATCCTCAGATTTTCAAGATTCTTGTTTGATCCTCAATTGTATCAGTTAGCAGAGAAGCATACGTATATATATATGTATTTATATCAACATACAGTGAGTTCATGAACAAGATATAGATGATTTCTTGTAGCGATTCAATTAAATATTATCTTTGAATCATCCTTGATAGTGTTTCTTGACAATTGAGATTTGTTTTCTCGAGATTTTATTAAGAATGGTGGTGTAATTTGGTTAAGTTTTGTTCAAGAGCAGAGTCCTTGTTAGCGTTCATCTTCATCACATTTAATTGCAGATATCTGGATGAGTTAATCTATATATGCAAGTGAAATCCAAATAGGGCAATGACTATCCGGATGAGTGAAAAAGATTTATGTGAGAGACATCTAGATGGCCTTATTCGTATCCGAATGTCCTTTGTTTGATATCCGAATGCTTTGATCCGCATCCAGATAAGTTTAGTGATTCCTTGAGAGTGATATCTGGATACCTTGTGTTGTATTCGGATGTGTCTATTATTATTGAGAGTGATATTCGAATACATTGAGTCATGCCCGAATGTGTTCATTCATTGTTGTGTGTGATATCCAGTTGTCTTGTTTTATATCCTGATGCCTCTCTCAAAAGTTGAATTTCATATTCGAATAGTCTCTTGTAGCATCCGAATACATTAGTGAGGTATCCGGATGGCCTGAATCATATTTGGATGCCCTAGTTCATATCCGAATACTTCTTCCAAAATATCCGAATAGCCTATTTAGTATCCGGATGAGCTTAAGCATATGCAGATGCCTTTCTTTATATCCAGATGTCTTCCTATCTACTTGGATGAGTCTTTTGAAATTTGAAGGAGTCTTGCAGTGATGTTTAATCCAAGTTTTAATTTAAATTCAATTATTCAATACTTCCAAAAATTGAATCCTCATGCCAAATATGAAAAATCTAATATGCCCATACTCTCAATTAGTAGAATCATTATATTCCAATATAATTGATGATTATATTATGGCATGTTTAGCGTTATTATGTGACATTTATGTGCACACATTCCGATGTGAGCATGGAGTATGATTTTATATGGAGCACTTCATATCGTGTGCTAGCATGTGTATGGACATTGCATTTAGTATGCGCACCAGAAAACTTGTTCATGGGGATCCCAACACTTTTAGTTTATGTGTTGCTTGCCTGGTGACGACCAGGGGGCTAGGGGCATATTGCCTATAGTATATGCTTACAGTTTTTATGTATGCAGGATTCAGATCAGTTAGGTATGTTTTATCAGATTATGTGGCCTGTGAGCCAAAGTTGCATACCTGCATTTACTTTACAGTTTATGTGCATTACATCTTGTAAATGCAATTTTTTAGTGATTATTATATCCCTTAGTACAAGAACAATTAATATTTTATCAGTATCAATATTCTTTGATTAAGCTTTAGTTATTCTTTCCAGTTTATTACTTGTTGAGCTTTGTAACTCACCTTGTACTCTTTACTATTTCAGGTCCTAGCGGGGGAGTAATAGATATAGGGCCTAGCAGTAGTGGTCAGTAGTATGTGTACATGGAGCCGCTCAAGAATAAACGATGTCTGGGAGTTTTGTTAGTTTTATAGTGTCTTGTTAGTTTAGGATTATTTTATATTTCAGTTAAGGGATTGTCTCTTAGACAAAGTTGATGGTTTTTAGTTTATATTGACTCAGAATTCAATTTTAGTTGTTTGAGACACTTCCAGTTTTGATTGGTTGAGTTATTAATGATTTCAGTTTCAGTTTATCCGAGAGTTTATTGTATTTTCTCTATTTTTCCCATAACACCTTTTGTCGGGCAGTTCTAGGAGAGGGGTGTTATAGTATTGGTATTAGAGCGGTGTTTTGAGGTGTCTCCCGTACACACATAGCATGTTGGGTAGAGTTAGAACTTGTGTCCGTCAGTTAGAAAAGTTAGCCCAATTAATAGTATTCTAACCCTAAGTGGTGATGCAGGAAGAGGAGTAATAGAAGTGGACGACCTCGTACTCCCAGTCAGGCTGCTTCTATTCCAGACAAGGTACCATTATCCACGCTTGGCTTACTAGGGGAGTCTGGTAGTGATCTACTAAAAGGGATGGCCGAGATGTGGGGTACACACAAGAAGCATGAGGCAGTGGAGGCGATTCGCCAATTACCCCAATAGCTCTAATTGTGGAGGCAGATGCAGGGAGTTAGCTACTAAAGGATTTCATAGCCTTCTGATCGCCAGCGTTCCATGGAGGCACAGACGTAACAATGATAGAGAATTGGATGCTATCAATAGAAAAGCATGTCCTTTCTATTGGTCGTACGAATGACTGACAGGTGTGACTTAGCACATTTTTACTCAAATGCGATGCTGAAATATGGTGGGGGACTGCTTGCCAGAGGTTTTGTAATCGAGAACCCACATGGGTTGTGTAATGCCCCACTTTTCTAATACATAACGATATCAAAATATAAGCTAACATCACCTATGGGCGTTATGAAAACCCTTACCGACGAAAGCATTAGATCGAACTTGAAAGCTTAACCAAAGCTAAATAAGTGGGGTTTCCA